>NC_058409.1:52543401-52862877 GCF_002201575.2 Neomonachus schauinslandi | reverse complement strand
TCAGTGGTAGGATTTCTCAATTAACATTTCCAAGCAATATAACTAAATTCTAAAAAATATATCCAGAACAAGAAATGTGCGCCCACATTAGAAATTTGAACCAAACTATCCAGGAAGTTCTAGATGGGTTCATTCAAAAGATACAAGATAGAGAAAACATCCATGTCCTTTGTTAGCTAAAGCACGTAATTGCATTCCTTGATGTGATATTTTTGGATGTGCAAGGTTTTAGCTCGGAGAATGCAACCTTTCCCAAGTATATTCAGTAAGAGCTGGTAACCCACAGCTGGCCTCTAGGCCCTGCCTGGCTTGCAGTCTCTGCCATCCTTCTCAGCTCCCCACCTGCAGGAACAGCACAGTGACAAGACAGAATGAATGAGCTAATGCCCCAGCTAGAACATTCAGTTGTATCATACCAGTTGGTGGGAGAACATTACTCTTAGAGACCATATTATAGTAAATGTAATTCTTCTCTGCTCCCCTTTATAAGAGTGTGGCAGAGACTGCCTAACTGGCCACTAGACCTCCTTCTCCTTCCTCCTGGACACACAGGTAGATATGCTAAGTTAATGTGTCTGTGGGATCTGTTCTTGACCAGTGAATTTTAGGCAGACATGGTAAGTGCCCCTTCCAGGCCTCGCTTATTATAACCCTCCCATGCGTGATTCTCGATCCTTTTTCCTCTCATTGGTAAATCTATCAGCACCATTTTTATAATAGCATTTCCTCACTTCATGTCTCTGCAACCCATTTTGGTAATTCCCACAATATTTCAAACTTTTCTATTACTATTACTATGATATTTGTTACAGTGATCTGTGATGTTACTATTGTAATTGTATTGAGGTAACACGAGTCACGTCGATAAAAGATGGTGAACTTAATAAATGTGTGTGTTCTGAGTGTTCCACCAACTGGCCATTTCCCCATCTCTCTCCCTCTCCTTAGGCCTCCGTATTCCCTGAGACACAACAATATTGAAATAGGCCAGTTGATAACCCTACAATGGCCTCTAAGTGTTCAAGTGAAAGGAAGAGTCACACGTCTCTCATATTAAATCAAAAGCTAGAAATGATTAGACTTAATGAGAAAGGCATGTCAAAAGCCAAGACAGGCTGAAAGCTAGGCCTCTGGCATCAAACAGCCAAGCTATGAACGCAAAGGAAGAGCTCTTGAAGGAAGTGAAAAGTGCTCCTCCAGTGAACACAGAAATAATAAAGTAAAACAGCTTTACTGCTGATAAGGAGAAAGTTTTAGTGGTTTGGATAGATCAAACCAGCCACAACATTCCCTTAATCCAAAGCCTAATCCAGAGCAAGGGCCTCACTCTCTTCAATTCTGTGAAGGCTGAGAGAGGCCAGGAAGCTTCAGAAGAGAAGTCTGAAGCTAGCAGAGGGTGGTTCATGAGGTTTAAGGAAAGACGCCATCTCCGTAACATACAAGTGCAAGGTAAAGCAGCAAGTGCTGATGTAGAAACTGCAGAAGTTATCCAGAAGATCTAGCTCAGATAATCCATGAACGTGGGTACACTAAACAACAAATTTTTCAGATTTTCAATTTTCAACAGCTTTCTATTGGAAGATGTCATCTAGGACTTTCATAGCTAAAGAGGAGAAGTCAATGCCTGGCTTCAAAGATTCTAAGGACAGGCTGACTCTCCTGTTAGGGGCTAATGCAGCTGGTGACTTTAAGTTGAAGCCAATGGTCATTTACCATTCTGAAAATCCTGGGGCCCTTAAGAATTATGCTAAATTTACTCTGCCTATGCTTTACAAATGGAACAACAAAGCCTGGATGACAGTACATCTGTTTATAACATGGTTTACTGAATATTTTAAACCCACTGTTGAGACCTACTACTCAGACAAAAAGATTCCTTTCAAAATATTCCTGCTTGTTCACAATGCACCTGGTCACCCAAGAGTTCTCATGGAGATGTACAACGAGAGGAATGTTGCTTTCATGACTACTAACACCACATTCATTCTGTAGCCCATGGATCAAGGAGTAACTTAAACTGGTAAGTCTTATTTTTTAAGAACTACATTTCATAAGGCCACAGCTGCCATAGATAGTGATTCTTCTAATGGATCTGGGCAAAGTCAATTGACAATCTTCTGGAAAGGATTCACCATTCTAGGTGCCATTCAGAACATTTGTGATTAATGGGAAGAGGTCAAAAGAGCAACATGCACAGGAGTTGGGAAGAAGTTGATTCCAGCCCTCATGGAGGACTTTCAAGGGTTCAAGACTTCAGTGGAGGAAGTAACTGCAGATGTGGTAGAAATGTCAAGAGAACTAGAATTTGAAGTGGAGTCTGAAGATGGGACTGAATTGCTGCAATTTCATGGTCAAATTTGAATGGGTAAGGACTTGTTTCTTTTGGACAAGCAAAGAAAGTAGTGTTTCGAGATGGAAACTATTCTTGCCGATGGTGCTGTGAAGATGTTAAAATGACAACAGAGGATTTAGAATATCACATAAACTTAGTTGATAAAGCAAGGGCAGAATTTGAGAGGATTGACTCCAATTTTTAAAGAATTTCTACTTTGGGGCGCCTGGGTGGCTCAGTCGTTAAGCGTCTGCCTTCGGCTCAGGTCATGATCCCAGGGTCCTGGGATCGAGCCCCGCATCAGGCTCCTCGCTCCGCAGGAAGCCTGCTTCTCCCTCTCACACTCTCCTTGCTTGTGTTCCCTCTCTCGCTGTCTCTCTCTCTGTCAAATAAATAAATAAAAATCTTTAAAAAAAAAAAAGAATTTCTACTTTGGGTAAAATGCTATCAAACAGCATCACATACTACAGAGAAACCATTCATGAAAGGAAGAGTCCATTGATGTAGCAAACTTATTTGTCTTATTTAAGAAATTGCCACAGTCACCCCAGCCTTCAGCAACCACGACTCTAATTAGTTAGCAGCCACCAACATGGAGGCCAGACCCTCCACCAGCAAAAGAATTACAGGTTGCTGAAAGTTCAGATGATGGTTAGCATTTTTTAGCAATAAAGTATTTTTTAAGTATATACATTGTTTTTTTAGCCATAATGCTATTGCACACTTAAAAGACTACAGTAGAGTGTAAACATAACTTTTATATGCACTGGGTAACCAAAAAATTCATTTGACTCACTTTATTGCGATATTTGCTTTATTACAGTGGTCTGGAACCAAATCCACAGTATCTCCAAGGTACGCTTGTATATATATAATACCAGCCTACCAATGCCAACTCCCACCTTTTTCTCTTCCCCGCAGGTAAGTAGACGAATCTGAGAGGAACATTTTTATAGGACCAATCTTGAATCTGCTTTAGTTGACAGTTTAAAAATAAATCATATGCAAACTTGGGGGCTTTGTACTATTTTGTGGGTGTACCTCAAAACCCACTGAAATTTACCAAGGTATTGTGACATTAAGACTGAGAACACTGCCTATATAAAGTAGGTAGCTGTGTCTATGAAAAGACTGGGATGTGAGAAAAAACTGACAGGATGGATTTTACAGCCAGATATGTAACTTTTGTACAAAAAAAGAAATGATAAGTAAAAAAAATAATTTAGAGGCTTTTTCTAGGAATGTCAGCAATATGGTTGTGGTGGTTGTAATGGAGATCTCTAGCTAAATATTCTTGGTTTTGGAGGCTCTCCCAGGTATGGAATGGCACCAACCATGGTCGTCAGTTACTTTAGTAACCCACAGCAGACCATACCTCCTGGAATTGATGCCTTTGGGTCACCCCCTCCCTTGATTCTGGGCTGCCCTGTAACCACTTTAACCAGAAGTGAAACTGTGCCAGTGGCCTGACTGGTTTTTAAAAGGCCTGGAAGTTTCTATTTTTGCTTCTTGAATATCCTCAACTGCCAAATAAGAAGTCTGGCTACACTGCTGAAGGAGCCATGTGGGGAGATTCAGGGTAGAGGACATGGAGAAGGAAAAGACCTGGACTACACGAAGAGAGACATTGACTCCAAGAGTCCCAGTCTCCAGCCAAGTCCAGACCCCAGCCTCCCTGCCAGCTGAATGCAGCCACACAATGACCACCTGCAAGCCCATATCAAAAAATTATGAGGAATAAAATGGTGGTTGTTTTAAGCCACTACATTTTGGGGCAGTTTGTACCTAGCAGTAAGTGACCAAAACACCATCACCTCCCCAAACACATCTACAGGCTTAAGCTGGAACCCAACCCTACCACAGCCTGTGCCCAACTGTCATGGCTGCCAAAACAGCCCTCACTGGCCTCTGCTACGACCGCCAAGGGAGTCAGTGCCCTCTGGACTCCTTCAACCATCCCATCGGGATGACCCCCTAACTCCATATCCCTGAAATCCCCCCTCTTCCAGGTCCCTTCTCCTGACTCGGTCAGGCCAACTGGAAGCATTTCTGACAGGAGCACCCCTGCCCTTCCTCCTCATCTGGTCTCCCAAAAGGAATTCATGCCATCTCATCTTTGTAATCCCATCAGAAAAGCTAGTCCAGTGTGTGCTGTGCGTGCATGTATAGGGGGACTCTTAACTGCAAATGGATCAAGTCTTATTCTAGAACTGTGGCCAGAAAAATGAGTTCCTGGCACGTCCCACTGGAATCTGGAACAGATTTTCCCATAAAAAGCAATATTATAGGTGATTTTAGGTTCTGTGGTACTATTAGAACTATAGTTCAGCTACATTGCTGGTTAAATAGATATTTAGGAGCTGCTCTGGGAACATAATTACCTTTTATAACATTGTCCTAATGAGAAACAAAATCCAAATAACTGCCTTACGAATGAACCTTTGGAAGCAACCCGTCTGTAAGTTGAAAACTCTCATTCTATATTGAGCACCATTTATATAGTAGATGCTGGGGGGATGGGGGGGTTAGGAGGAAAAAATAATATTGTGGCCTCTTCCCCAAAAGTTGCAGTTTCTTTGGGAGGCCTAACAGTGAGAAACAACATCCAGCAAAGTGGCCTATAAGCAATTCCAAACTTGAGTGAGACTGACCAGTCAGTGATTCTATTCTCAAGGCTGCTAAAGCAAGCCCAGAAGTTATCTTGCCTGTTGTTATTTACATCAGCTTCCAGACCCCTGTTTTGAGAGGGCTTGTGGACACCTGCTGTTCAAAATTGCCAATGAGCTGTTCCCTGTTAGCAGGAAAGGAGAGGGCAGCACCTGTATACAGGTGCTTAGGAGGCACCTGCATTCAGCTGGCTATTTAGTAATGACAATAGGAGGGCTCTGGAGCTTGGGAATTCATTATAGGAGGGCAACAGCCTGGTGGCTGGACAGAAACCCAGAGGGTCCTTACCACTGGCCTCATAAAGGGCCACCAAAGAGGCCCCACCACAGTGCTTCTCAACATGTGGTCTGGGGACACCTTTATTGGAATCACGCAGTAGGGGCACTTACTAAAAATGCTGATTCCTCGGCCACAGCCCAGATCTTACAGTGAGGCTTGGGAAGCTACATTATTGATAAACTCCCCAGCTGACTGTTATGCTGATGCAAGTTTGAAATCGCTGTTCTAAATAAAGCCACCCTAGAGATGCAAGAGTGCCACCAAGATACTCAGGAGTATTTTCCCCGGGAAAACTAGGGGGGAATCTAGACACAGGTCTTAACCCCTTACATGCTCCACTTTGGTAGCCTTGCTAATGCCAGCCAAGTTTTTAGAGGAAAACAAACATGTTCAAATTGCTGGGCATGGAATCAGGGCTTCTGCACACTCTCCCAACACTTTTTGGCTCTATTTACATTCCAGGCACAGCACCGTGCATACACTGCAAACATGTCTAAGGCATCTGGACTGAAACCCAGCATCTGCTGTAAGAAAAATGAGGTTTTCAAGCAGGCCCTCTTTGGAGAGGTATGCTGCCAAGTGAGATAGGGCCTCCAGGTAGACTCCATCACGTGGAAACATAGGAGCAAATTTCCCCAGGACTAGAAAATGTGCTTTGAATAATATGCCAGGACTCGTACAGGAACATGTTTCACTCCTTCCTCAGGTTTCTTGCCATCAAGACCATCCTGCTGCCCCAGGACATTTGGGTCCCTTACCATCAACCAGCAGTCACTCAAATGCAAGCACCATAGCATACTGGGCATTGCACTGGTTTTTCATTATTCAGGGTGAAATCATTTTAGAAATGATTTTGATAGTGAGGGGTACATGCCCATATGGCAGGCTAATTTTAAGATAAGAGTTGTTATGTCTGGCTCCCAACATTTACCCGCCTCTGCAACCATGTGGGCACCCACACACTTTGTGTCTATCGCCTCTGGGACAGGACGCTGCTGCCCAAGCAAGGACAACAAAGGTGCCAGACTCTCAGCTTCTCCCTTTCAGAAGCTTAGGCCCAGTACATAAACAGAAGATTTGGATCAATATGGAATTTGAGCTATTTCCCATTCCCTCCAGTACCACTCCTTACCCCCACCCCCTAGGGAAAGTCACCCAGACTGAAGCAAGAAAGATCCAGTCCAGTTGGGTCACTGCAAGGGTCCCTTCCCCACCACTGGTCAAATCCCAACTGAGTTTGAGAATCTCACTGAACATGGGCATTGTAAAGCCCAGGAACACAAAGCAATTAAGGAAGGGCCTTGAGTAGCCCCGCCATCTTCTTAGGCCTCCAAATATTGTGGGAGTACAGCCAAATATGTCCAGGGGCAGGAAATGGCTAAGCAGTGAACTGTTTGGTTAGGTATCAGGGGTTTGGAGGGGACAGCATATATCGCAGAGAATGTCAACCTGAAGAGATGACAGACTCACTTCTCCCTCCCCCAGGGCCTCAGAACTATAACCACCTGTGACTTGGACACAACCCTGGGAAGGGGGACAGGAAACCTGAACTGACTGAGATTTGGGTTTTGCCACTCACTGGAATGAGGGCTCAAAATGGAAATGAAGCTCAGATAGGTTCAAAAAGGTTGAACACCTTATCACCTGTCTACATTTCTGTGCATTATTACTTGCTTTAGAAAGTTTCCAAATGCCCATAGGTGATGCTAACAAGTAATTGAAGCCAAAGTGCTGAGGGTGGAAACGCCTTCAGTCTGAGGCCCCCAAGGGCTCCTTCAGGGCAGAGCCCTAAGCTGCCCATTCGGTTGTTAGAGGAATCCAGAAGAGCCAGGACTGTTCCCTTCAGACTCTGGATGATTCGACATCTGGTGGCACGGCTGATTTTGCTGGACAACTCTGGACGAAATGAATAACTCTTCTAAACCTTCTCCCCATTAGAAAGGGACTCAGAACCTGTCTAATGTGGATATGGAATGGCCTCATCCTACACAAAGTGTGTTTCCATCATTGACTGCAAAATGGCATGAAAGGCCTTTGGAAGTAGAAAACAGTATAAATATGCTCTCAAGTGACTTACTGGAGCCTGATGTGGTAAGCTTGGGATTCCAAAGCTATTCTCCAATTAAAGCCTAGGATTTCCTGTTGAAATCAAGGTTTTGATCAGGACATTCACAATGACTCAAAGATCTAAATATGTACAGTGTCAAACCACATTCTGAGCAGACATGAATGTTTAAGACTCCTCATGTATTTATCAAAAGTATGGCTGGGTTATAGTTTCATGAGATGATTATAAAGTTGTGTATGATGTTTGCATTTTCCTCATTCCCCCTGTTTTCTTATTCATGTGTTTTGCATTTTCATTCTACAGAATTCATTTGCCCTCCTCCTTATTTACTCCAAAACTTTTCTCCCTCTCGTCTCCTATTTTACTTTTCATCTTCACATTAATTCTGTTCTTCCTCTTTTCCTTCCTTCAACTTCCCCCTATATTTTTTATATTCAAAAGTGTATTTATATCTTCTCCTTCCCTTCACTTTTTGTCCATTCTTAATGCTGTTGCTCCTTAACAGTAATTAGCCTCTATTGAGTACTTAGTAAATGCCATGCTCCCTGCTAGGTGTTTACGTGTATCACGGTACCATATATAGGGGAGGGAAATGAGACTCAGAAATTGAGTAACTTGCCCAAAGTCACACAGGAGGAATGGGGAAGCCAGGGCTCAGATAAAAGCGTCTGCTTCCAGACCCCAGGTCCCCGATGCATACCTCCTCCTGTTATGCCCCATTCCCCACTGCCCTAACTCCACCTACTTCTGACCTCCTTTACCTGGATTACCCCTGCCTACAACCCCACCTCCCTCTTCACACCCACCCTCATGCCCCACAACACACACACCTAAGATCTCCCCTTTGCCCAAGTCTATCCTATCCCTCCCCCTGTAGAGGGTGTGGCTGTCAGGCATGACATTCTCCTACCTGCTGTCTATCTAGGGAACATGTTCAAAAGCCCCCTTTCAGGCCATTCATTGGGCCAGGGACCTTCCTTTCTTCCCCTGCTGTGACAATTCAGAGCCCATTTTTGCTTCCAACGGTCAGAATTTTTCCACAGTAACATTCTGATGGTTCTTCTCTCTTCTTTGTATAACTCTGTGTATGTATGTGGTTGAGTGCACCAGGTTCAATTTTTTCCAAAAGCTTTCTTTGAAAAAAAAAAAAAATAACCACTTTGATCCTAAGTCTATCAAAACTGAATGGCCTCAGTGGGCCCTTTGTACTATTTGCTCCTGGTCCTTTCATTCTCCTGCTCTCTGAGATAGCACACAACTCCACCATCCTCACCCTCAGTTGATGAACTTGCTTCCTAAGTGAGCAAAAGGAAACAAGCAGAATCGAACTTCTGAGACTCTCGTCACCACATCCCCCCACCTCCTTCTGGCTCACGTAACCCTCCCTCCCACTGGTCACTGTGGAGGAGGCATGCATGCCCTGGGTAAGCTGACCCCTTCACCGGGCACTTCATCCCATTTTCCCCACCTCCTCAAGAGACATTGCTCCTCCAAATATCCTCTTCTCACCTGAGAAGGGGGAGCTCTATCTTCCGCCTCTGTACCAGATTGGTTCCAACACCTAAAAATATACTATTACAGCTTCCTTCTTTAAAAAGCAAAAAAAAAGCTCTTAACTCCACTTCCCCTCTCTAGATAGTGTCCCTTTGTTTCCTTATCTTTGAGGGGAAACTCCTCCAAAGACCTATTTTTTATGGTCTGCAATCTCTCCACCCTCACCCCTTAACACCATAGAGTCATCCAGGCAGGCTTGTTTCTACCCATAATTCCATCAAAATTACTTCACCTGCAGACAACACAAATGACCTCACATTGTTCAGTCCACTGGACGGTGTTCAGGAGCACGTGACACCACAGGTTGCTCTCTTTTGCACACGACACATTACTGGCTTGGTTTCCAACATGCCACAGGCTCTGGTGTTCCTCCTTCTTTCTAGTTGGTTCTGACCAGATTTCCCCTATCTCCATAATTTCTAAACCACTGTTTTTCAACATTTAGCGGCGAAAGAATCACCTGGAGGTTTTGTAAAAAGGAAAAAAAAAAAAACACCTCATTATGAAGGACCCCCCCACCCCCCGCTCCGAGTTTCTGATTCAGTAGGTATGGGCTGGCCCAAGAATTTGTATATCTATTAAGATCTCAGGTGATGTTGATGTTGATCTGTGGATCAGTTTTGAGGGGCAGTGCCTAAATTTTTCAATTATTATTCACTTCAGTGATGATATTATGCACTTTCACAGTTTCAATATTTCTACATGCTAAAAACTACTAAATTTATATCTCCAGGCAGGTCCTCTGCCCTGACACCAGAGTCACATATCAAACTGCCTAACTTACCTCCTGATTGGGTTGGCTAATAAGCAACTCAGCGTTAGTGCGTTCAACCTGAGCTCCTCAGAGTCCCTCCCAGACCCTGCCCCTTCCATGGTTCTCTCCTCAGTCAGTGGTAACTTCAGCCTTCTCATTGCTCAAGTCAAAAACCTGGGAGTCATTCAGTATTTCTCTTTACTTTTACACTCCACTTCAATCCTTCAAATAACCATATTGACTTTAAAGTAAAAATATATCTGGAATTCAGTCAGTTCTCACCATCTCTAATGTTGCCACCTTGGTCCAAGCAAGCATGATTTCTTTATTGGATTATTATAATAATTTCTTTTTTTTTTTAAGATTTTATTTATTTGACAGAGAGAGACACAGCGAGAGAGGGAACACAAGCAGGGGGAGTGGGAGAGGGAGAAGCAGGCTTCCCGCGGAGCAGGGAGCCCGATGCGGGACTCGATCCCAGGACCCTGGGATTGTGACCTGAGCCGAAGGCAGACGCTTAACGACCGAGCCACCCAGGTGCCCCAACAGTCTTCTTTTTTTGAGAGAGAGAGAGAGTGCACCCATGCAAGTGGCAGGGGACCGGGGGCGGGGAGGCAGAGAGAGGGAGAGAGCTTCTTAAGCAGGTTCCACGCTCAGCTTGGAGCCGATATGGGGCTTGATCTGAGGACCCTGAGATCATGACCTGAGCCGAGGTCAAGAGTCAGATGCTTAACCAACTGAGCCACCCAGGTGCCCCTACAATCTATTCTTAATAAAGCAATTAGAATGATCTGGCTGGCCCCAAGCTCTTTGTCTCCAGTAAAGCATCCAATGGTGCTCCTGGGATGAGGGGAGGTGCTTCCTGGTGCCACCACTGCTGGAAACATTTCTATGGCCTGGCTTAAGCTTTTTGAAACTCCATTTTCATATAGTTTTTTTTGTGTGTGATTTTCTTAAATTTATAGCAAGTGACTGTTAGATGAGTAATATAGTAGGTATAAATAACAAATTCTGTTGTGAAAGGACCAGCAAAGCATAATTCCTATGTCATAGTGGTTGTACTTAGAAATACTTTAGGTTAATCTTGAAGTGAAATGTCTTTACTATCATAGAATTTGACCTTGGGCCTAGTAGTTAAGAGTGTGTGCTCGAAAGACAGACTGGAGTGTTCATATCTTTGCTCTCATGTAGAGAGCAAAATGGAGTCTCTCATGTCAAGGGGAGCCTGTGTCAAGCAATGACGCGAGTAGTTAAGTACCCCCACTAGGAGATCTCGCCCGGACCAATGTCAGCTGACTCCCCAGAACTGATACTGAGTAGAACCAAAGGAGGTCTACAGAGACCGAAAACTGATGAAATCCCTTTAAAAAGGGAAGGATTTGCGCAGCAAACTGTCAGACTCTTCAGACCTGACCCGTCTATGTCTGACCATTCAAAAAAGGCAGCTGCCGCTGAAGGCTCTGCCTGATGGATCTCCGAACAGAACCGAGAGCCTTTGCTGCTGGAACAGAAGAAGCAGTGTAGAGAGCTGACCCCGACCGGGCTGAGGCCTTATCTCAACTGCGCGCCTACAGACTGACTTCGAGTTTGGTTCGCTCACTTCCTGCGCCTTCTGTTGTCTTGTTTGTTGTGTGGCTTGTCTTCTGTCCTGCTCTGTGTGCTGTGTAAGAAGCCAAGTTTAGTCACATGGTGAAATGTCATTGAGTCTGGAATCCTGAACCTGCTTTATCATTGTGATTTAACTTTGCTTTATGACTGAATAAAGCTCACACTGTGGAAAGACACAACTCGTGTGTGTGCCTTCATAGCATGCTCATGACACTCTCCCATAAGTTACTCTAAGCTAGTTTACTACTGTTTACTGTGCTTGGTTATAGTTATGATGTTCGCTACTGTTAAGCTCATGATCCTGAGAAAGGGAAACTAAAGGGACCCCATGAAAAATTGTTTTCACTCCTTTTCCTGCATCCTTTCTTGTGAGGACCTGCACCCTCACCTTGCACACACCTTATAGAACAGATACTGTCTGTCCTCCTGATAAAGGTCAAGGAGTTAATAATTTCTTTGGAGTCTCCCAGCACAATCGATAACATCTAAGGAATGATGACTGGGCAGGGTCATCATGAACATTTTCCAAGACTACTGACTCATCAAGACCCCTGGCTCCAGGGCATAAATCACTTATGGAGAAGACCTAAACACTCTTTGTTCCTGGCTGCCTGAGAAGACACATGCACTGGACCACAATCCTCAATAAAAACCCCAGGCCCCAAGCAAAGACAAGGCTCACTCTCCTTTCATTTCTGAGTTTTTCAGATGCTCTGTCTGGATTTGCACTCTCTCCAGGTCTTCAATCAACTCTGCTCTCACTTCCTCTCAACTTGTGTTTGATTTCTATCCTGCACGGAGTCAAGAACCCTCTTAGCTGGTCCTGTGGAACCCACTCTGGTCCTCAGACCCAGCCAGCCTGCATCGATACTGCAGAATGACTTGTGCATCATTTTACACTCACCGTTTTGCAGACCGGATTTTTTTGGCCTCCTTTAGTCATAAGGGAGAACTATAGTTGAATTTGGCCATGGAAATGTTAACTCTCTAAAAAGAGGGAGGTTACAGGCCAGAAAATTATTTTTAAATGACTTATTGGGTAGGAAATCAACAGGCTTTCCCTCCCATTTGATACCTTTCCTATACATTTTCAAAGGGAGATGCTTGGTGTTTCACTTCTCTGACAGTTCCTTTTATGGTGGCCTGATTTCTCAGTAGGGAAGACCATCCTTCTGAGTGATAGCCTTCACTTTATATCCTAGGCCAAACATTCAAGGAGCCTGTGCAAACATACCTAGCAGACTCATGACAACGGGTGTGCATTCGTAGGCACTGAAAGGAGGGACCAGCTTTCACAGTGGGTGCTGCTGCTTAGGTGATGCATGTGAAAGCATGAAAACTCACTTGCACGTTAGGGAAAGCCTGACTCCTTCAGAGTCTGGGGGCTTTGATGATACATGGCTAGCACCTCACCTGGGCTCACTTTGCTTCCAGCAAAAGTTTGATTGACACTCACTGCCAACGTGGTTACCAAAACATATGTTTGTTAAACATTCTAAACATTCTATAGTAGTTCAAAGTTACTTTGCCCAGCAATGCCAAATGATGCTGCAGATATGAACAGGAGGACACCAAAAAAGGCTTTGCTCAATCTCATGATTACTGGACCTCTTTACCTTATCACTGTTTTTCAAGAGTGAGCAGAGGTTGCACTGAATTAAGCAGCCAAATTTGGAAAACTCATTTTTCTCTACCTAAAGTATATGTCGCTTCTTTGGTATTTCCAAATCATACTAAGACAATTGCAGGGACCTTGCTGACTGGTTGCTGGGTCGGTGTGAGACCATTCACCCAGTGTTGGGATTAGTCAACAGCTCTCTGGGAAGCAGAGGGCCACGATCCTTCTAGGACCGAGACTTCTTTTTATCATTGCTTTCCTGGACACCAACATCCACATCCATAACTCTGCCTGAAATGTGTAATGTATATTCTATTCCATATAGACCACCTAGTTAATAATAATATTACTACTAATAATGGTAATACTATGTATTGGCTCCTGACTCTGCCTCAGGCATCCTGCCAAGGGCTGGCTTCATGAGCATGTCACTAGAGCAGTTGTATAGGACCTCATGGTCAGAAGAGTTATGAGGGTTTAATGATCAGCATTGCTTTGAGATTTTTAATAATTTTATCTTTGAATTTTCATTTTGTAAGTCAAGTCCAATGAGACAAAGGAGCATACACCAGGGTCTTAGAGACTCAGCTCAAACATCTTTCTGCTGTCTACCATCTCTCTGTCTCCCCATTGATGGGTTCTAAGCCATGCACTCCCCTGCTCCCTAGTCCCCAGGACCATGCCCAGCCTCTCCACCTTCATATAGCAACCACTGAGGCCTTTCAACCCCCTAGCATGAAGAGTGGGTCAAGTGCATGTGCCTCATGGCCTCTTGGGAGGGGGCATGGCAGCAACCATCTCCACCCTGGGCTGGCAGCCCCATGAGCATTCATCAGGTGACTGTGCTGGGGAGAATTTCTTGCCCACCCCTGATCCAGTTACTAAATCAGTCTCTTGGAAGAGACACCAATTCTTTTTAGGGATTATTTGTCTACCATGGATTGGATAACAGGCCCCTGAGAAGGCGAGATGCCTGGTCTAATTTCCCTGCATCTAGCTGACAGCTTACAGGAAGGGCATCTGGGCATCCAGGGGGCTGTGCGCAGGTACCAAGTCACAGAGAGGGTCTGTTAGATGTCTGTAAGAGCCCATATTCACCCAGGATGTATCCCATACTCAGAGCCACCGAAGAAAGGAAAAAATGTTCTATTTTAGTATCTTTAGTGGTACTCCTTTTCTGTTTTTTGAACAAGGGGCCCTGCATTTTCATTTTGCATTGAGACTTGCAAATTGTGGGGCCAGTCCTGTTCCTTTTAATTTAATGTGACTCGCAGTTACAAAGCCACCAGTGATGGAGGTTGATGGAGGTTGTATTTTTTCATCATTTTATTTTACTTTATTTTCACCATGATAAGTGTATTCTTTTATCCCTATCCCCTATTTCCTCTATTTCCTCACCCACCTCCCCTCTGGTAACCATGTTTGTTCTCTATAGCTGAGAGTCTGTTTCTTGGTTTAGCTCTCCTTCTCTCTTTTTTTTTTTTCTCCCTTTGCTCACTTGTTTTGTTTCTTAAATTACACATATGAGTGAGACCATATGGTATTTGTCTTCCTCTGACTAATTTAGCTTAGCATTATATACTCTCTAGCTCGATCCATGTTGTTGCAAATGGCAAGATTTCATTCTTTTTTATGGCTGAATAATATTCTGATGGAGGTTGTATTTAAACCCACCTACACCCACTAAGAACTGCTGTTAACTCTGCTACACTGATCTCAAGTCATGGCCCATTAGGGTGCACAGTTCTCCCCTCGGTTGTCTTAACCCCAACTCTGCACTGCTTGCGGTGTCTTCTCATTTATATATGTCATAAAATCTATTCACGTATCATTTGTAAATGGAAATTGATAAAAGTGAGAATTTGGCAAGGTGGGAAAGGAAATAAGATGGCATTTAAGCTGTAGGAATAGATGGGAATAATCAAAAAGGCACCATGATGCACAGAAAGCAAGAGAGAAAGCTGTTTGGAAGTTGTGACTCTTTCAAATCGCACCCAAATGCATTGCCAACTGTCAACAGCACTGCCTGAGCAGATGGGCAGGTGCAAAGTCGTGATGATGAGGAACACAATAACAATATCATGCCATAGTTTTCTCACAAGGTGTCCTATTCATCTGGTAGGGAGCTAAGCACTTTTATTAAGCATTTTCAAGTTTTTCTAATCTGTTTAAAGCATTTCACTTTTAGATTTCTGAACAGATGGCCAAAATGGAGTAAATGTGTATGTTGTCGGGTATGTGTGGGCAAGCAGGCTGTGGGTGTTGAAGCAGAGGAGATGTGATGGTATTGAGAGCAAGAATGAGAAGGTGCAGCCATGGATGACCAGCTTTTCCTACTCACTTCTTGCTTCATTTATTCTTTATCTGGGTTCCATTTTTCAACTTGGTGAGATCCAGGTGCAACATATAAAATTTGAGCTCTACATGCGGATTAAGGAAGATGTTGAGATCCTCAGTCTGGAGATCTGCTGACAGAGGCAGGAAGCCTGTTACTCGTGGGTGCTTGCTCTCCACACCCTTCATTGGAAAAGCATGGGGGAGAAGGAAGGAGACGAGGCAGGAAGAAAGACTGGCTCTGTCTGTGCTGCCTCAGGGCAAGAAGGAGAAGTTGCTTTTGGGGAGATTCTGCGAAACTGGGACAAAAACTAAGTTAATGGGTAACGCTGGCTTCTCTCAGAAAGGATAAGTTCAGCATGCTTTGGGCTTCTGTTTAATAAGCATTTAACAAAATTTAACATCCATAATCAAACCTTTTAGCAAACTAAGAATAGGAGGAAACTTTTTCAATCCAATACAACATCTACAAAAAAAAAAAATCTAGAGTTAACATCATATATAAGAATGACATTGACTGCTTCCCTTGAAGATCCAGACCAAAGCAAAAATGTTCATCTTCATGACTTCTATTCAAAATCATACTACAGATCCCAGCCAACACAAAGAAATGTAAGGTACATGGGTCAGAAAGGAAAATGTAAAACTCCCTTTCTTTGCGTATAACATCACTGTTTATATATAGAAAATCCTAAGTTATCTATGAAACACCTACTAGAAACTAATAAGTGAACTTAGCAAATTGCAGAAGATAAAGATGCAAGAGTCAATTGTATTTCTACATAATAGTAAGAAACAAAATAAAATTGAATAAATTCCATTTCAATAGCATCAAAAAATTAAATACTTATATAACGTTGAGGGAAAGACATACAATATCTTTATGCTAAAAACTTTAAAATATTGCTACAGAAATTAAAGAAGGCCTAAATAAGTGGAGAGGTTTAATGTTTTCATGGATTGAAGGACTGGATAATTTGAGAACAACTGTCCTCATATTATTCTATAGATTCAATGCAATTCAAATCAAAATCCCACAAAACTTTATATAAAAATGGAAATTTTTTTAAAAATCTATATGTAAGTACGAAAGACCTAGAATAGCCAAAGAAATCTTAAAGAAGAAAAAAACCAAATTGAAAGACCTGCACTGCCTGATTTCTAGACTTGCTATAAGTCTACAATAATCAAGACAGTCTGGTACTGCGTCAAAAACTAATGATGTATTGTATGGTGACTAACATAACATAATAAAATAAAATTTAAAAAAAAAAAGATAGTCTGGTACTGGCCTCAGGATAGCCTAACAGATTAATAGAACAGAATAAAGAATTTAGAATTAAGTCTGCATGTGTATATATGATTTTTACAACGTTGCCAAAGCAAAATCTTCAACCAAGGCCTTTCTCCTGTGTTCCTCTTTGCAGGCTGTCCCCGGGGGCTCTGGATCTGTATGTCAAATGCTCACCAGATCTCCTGTTTCTCTGACCGCTCACATCACTCCCTGCCCCAGTCAACCAGAGCAGTTTTGGCTCCTCCCTTTTCCAGTCCCAGCACAGGTAGTCCCCAGGGACCCCTTTCCCTTCACAAACATCTCTGCCCTCTAAGTGGATACAAGGAAAAAGCTCTGAGAACTGAGCTGTCTTTTCATTCAAGTGTTATCACTCCCTTGTAGCATTTCCTCTCTTCAAGGAAAATTTCCTTATCACCCTTCAGCAGCATTTCCCTGTTATATGTACTCAAACGGCACAAACGTGGGAGGTACAAGGTGAAGAACGGGAAAGTACTTAAATTGAAACTTTCAATTGAACCTTCAAGTTTACTGATGGTTCCAGGGTTCAAATATGGAAGCCTGTCCCATCTCTCCCTGATCAGTGTGCTGCTCTAAGGCAGTCGAGCCATCAGCCTCCTCACTCCTCTTCAAAGGCTACTGGGCCTAGTTCAGACGTGGTTGGGTGCGAGGCCCCTTTCCTGCCATTCCATGTAGGGTAGGCCCACCTGAATGTTACTGTCCTAATGCATAACAGGTATTTGTCATTGACAGCTTAGTTGTATTTGCAGAGAAGTAGTAGATCCTTTCTCTTCCAAAGCCCTCATAAAAATTCTCATATCCTGTACTACCAAGAAGGCTTATGAATCCAAAAGCTACCCAGGGTTTCTTTGCATCCCTCCTGACTGAAGCAGTGAGTGCCTCTCAACAACTTAGGTGCTGAGGGAAGAAAGTAGGCTCCCCAATCCCTTCTATTCCCCTCCCCTTACCATAATTAAAACCTCAAATTCTCAGACTATAGGATTAAACTGCATATTTTCTGGGCAACTGAAGTGATCACTTTTAATTATCCACAGGTAAATGGTTAAGAGAAATAGAATGTCATATCTGGTTTCAAAAATATTTTCAAGGAGCTTTTTTTTTTGCCGCTGTAAGTGGCTTTTATTTTTTGCCTCTGAGAGTGTGTGAGCTTCATTACTTTTGACTTTAGAAGTTTGCTCTCTTCTGAGTCCTTAGATTGCATTTTAGCTCCTGTCTGAAGTCAACAGATCTCCTTAAAAACAACAACCATCAGTCAAGTTTCTTCCATGGGTGTGGGGTTGGCAGGGGGCCTGAAAACCAGAGTAGTACTCTCAAAAATAAAGCACATCCAGAGTTTCCTGATTGGAATCCTTCTGTGGAAATTCTGGCTCCACTCTCTCTACACGTGTTGGGGGAAAATTTATGGCAGTCAGTAAAGCAGCCAGAAAAAGATTCAGGTTTTCTCTCTCCCATGCACACAGCATGATCACTTGGATTAACTGAAGACTATTTTTTTTTTTCATTTGGCCAAACTTGAACACATGGAGAAACCAAACAAATCTGGGGGGCCGGGGGAACAGTGACCATGTCAGCAAAGAAAAACAGCCTTTAGGTGGCAGGTTGGCAGGCTGCCCTGTTCCGGGCTCCAAATCTGGAGGCACTGACCAGGTGGCAGCTGCTGGGCTGTTTCTTAAACTGGGATGGGCTAAAGAGTAAGGTTTTGTCTTGGGGTGTGATTTTTCTTCTCCCAGCTGCAGTGCAGGCATAGTTGGGGTGGGGCTGGAAGGCGGCTTTTGGTTTGTTAATGTGTGTACATTAGGATTCCATTTTAGAATCAATGCTCAGTACCAAACCCACTCAGAATTCACCAGCAGAGCCAGCCGCCATACATCCTACAAGCTCTTTTGAATCTTAAGCAAAAGTTCCTAAGACCCTTTATATAATGTATCACTGTCCTTTTCCATTGGGCAAGAGAGGGAAATGGTTCTCTCAGAAAGTATATTTATCTGAATCAAATAAAATGGCATTTATCCAGAGGCTATTGTCTCCTAAGTCAAACCATCTGGCTCACTGCTGAGAAACCAGAAGTAAAAGTTTTCACTACCTAAAAATTCATATTGTACAATACATGCACTGAACTGCATGAGGTGAGTCACGGCCTAGACCTTCACATCTTTGTTCAGAGCTTATTTACTGATGTTGTAAACATATTTCTATTTAGTTTTAAGTTTTGTTGGTTTGGAAGATGAGAAGAGGACAAGGAGATGAGAGAAAACTAGAGAAGACAGGTAGGCATTATCTGCCAGAAGACAAGCTCCAGGAGGGAGAGATAGGGTCTGTTTTATTCATTGCCGAAGTCCCAGGACCTAGAATTGTAGTAGGCATAGAGTGGGTGCTTATAAATATTTGCCGAATTGATTAAGGGGAGCAATGGAAATCATTGGTTTTTAGGACAGTCTGCTAGGGAACAGGAAGAAGAAGAAGGAGAAGGAGAGGGTGAAGGAGAGGAGGAAGAGGAAGAAAAAGAAGAAGAGGAAGAGGAAGAAGAAGAAAAAGCAGAAGAAGATGATGATGATAGGGGAGAAAAGATGAGGACCTCAAAGCACACTAGTCAGGGACAGTTTAAACACTCTCAAAAAATTCTGCATACTTTGAAAGTTCTTAAAAACATCATTGTCTTACAGCTTAGATGATGAAGATGATGATGATGGTATCATGTATGGTTATTATAACCCTAAATTATCAAGACATCAAAATAAATAGAAATTAAAATGTCTTCATTATCCCCTTTTCAAGGCACAGAAAAACACAAAATATCTGAAAAAATGTTTTCCAAAAATATGCTTGTAACTGTTTTAAATTTTAAATTTCTAAAATTTGAAATTTTCTCAGTTTTAAACTTCTACATTCACAGATGTAGAATACAAGTTACCACTACGACAGTAGATGAACAAAGCTGATAGAGAAGTCATTGTGTTACCAGAGGCACACAGAGTCTCTGTCCCTCTGTTGTCATCCGCTTACATACAGCTAAAAGGATCCCATCCTCCGGCATTCACACCCCTGGCATTTTGTAGTTGTAAAGCTCAACATAATTTGGCTGACCTCTCTAAGAGACATGAGCAGCACTGTGACCCACTGTAACACATAGGACTGAAGGTTTCTCTGAACTTTGCATATAGAGAGCAACTTTCCAAACACTTTTTTTTTTTTTTAAAGATTTTATTTATTTGACAGAGAGAGAGAGAGCACAAGTAGAGGGAATGGCAGGCAGAGGGAGAGGGAGAAGCATACTCCCCGTCGAGCAGGGAGCCCGATGCGGGGCTCGATCCCAGGACCCTGGGATCATGACCTGAGCCGAAGGCAGATGCTTAATGACTGAGTCACCCACGTGCCCCTCCAAACACTTTTTTAACCAGTGTGAGAAATCATGTGGTTTCAAAGACCAGAGCCCTAAAAATGGGGGACTCTACCCAAAGTTAAGCCATAGGTTTGGCTGGTTTTATGATTGCTCTGGGCTTTGCTTTCTCTGAGAAATGCAGAGATATTTGAAAGGAATTTCAAGAAAAAATTTAATGTTAAAAAAAATCTATGAATGATTTCAACCTCTGGAAAGAGTAAGCAGAAATCCTAAGAAAAACCCAGGATCCTTCCCAGCACACAGAGGGGCAAATACCCTATGTGTGCATTGTTCTTGGTTTACCAACAGGTCTCTTTGTTGACTCTCCAAGAGTTTGGTATCTCTTAGAGAGGGTCATGGGGCAGAGTGAAGGAAAAGCAATATAAAATACTGATTTCCTAAAAAGCAATTTTATATAATTTACCTTATATATATTTATATATAACCTAAAAATATCCTTTGAAAAATCTTGAAAATCAAGTACTTACCAAATTGTCTGAAATGGAACCAGAAGAAATGGAACTAGAAGAGTAAGAGGGCGCCTGTGAGCTTCAGTACTGTCATGACAGAGAGGCAGAGAGTAGAGTCCAACTTCCTGGGAGCCATCTATGTAGGAAGCTGGGAGGCTAGAACAGAAGGACAAAAGTGATTGTAGGGGCCTTAGAAGTGAGATCCTGTCACCTGATTCTGAAAGCTGGGAGGGAAGAAGCAGGTCCTTGGCACCAGGAGCACCACAAGAATGGTTGCAAGTATTGTAGGTCTCTGTTGCTTTCATCGGCCAGCACCTTCTTTCCTGGGTAAGAGTGTCTCTCACATTCCATATGGTCTGGGAGGGGTTATTCATGGGTTCTTTCTGTCTTAGTTTGAGATAGCTAGAAGCAGACCCTGAGACAAGAATTAAATTCAAGCAGTTTATTTTGTGAGGCAATACCAGCAGATAATGGTGAGAGAGTAAGAACCTGAGACAGGAAAGGAAAGGAATCCAATAAAGGCTGTGTCTTTAAGCTAGTGGCCACTGCAGGAATCGAACTTACACTTGCTGGGGAACTCTGGGGGAGCAGTGTAGAGCATGAGACTCAGAGTTAGCCCCCATGAAGGGCAAGAGAACTGGAGTCTTTATACACCTGAGGGCAGATCCCAGGTACTTCTGCATGACCTTGCATAAAAGCCAGACAAAGCCTTCAGGCCAAGAGAAACGGGGACTGATGCTTGGATGTGTGGCAGGTGATCTGTGAAAGAGCAAAGGCCAAGCAGATAAGTATGTGTTACTGACAGCTTCCATTATACCTTCCGTCTTCCCCTGCTAGAAGTCAAGTCCATCAGAGCACATGAGACTGGTCTGCCTGGGGTGCATGACCAGTGAGTGCAGTGCCAATGCAAGTCCTTCTCTCATTGCTGTGCATGGAAAGATAAATGCTCTCTTTCCACTGTAGTTGCCGAGTGAGACCAAGTCAGCCTACAGTTGCCATTGAGGCACTTTTCTTGGGGCCATAGGAAAGCTCATCTACAGGAAGAAAGAATGAGGCCAACAGACTGAAGGAAGAGATGGAAGATGAGAAACAGAGAGAGAAATCACTAAGATCATTTTCATGTGAACCCTTGGATCCAGCTTGATCTGAAGCCAGTTTCATTTTTGGACATCTTAAATAGGAACCAATACATCCTTTTGTTTTCTTGCTTAAGCTAGTTTTTGTTTGTAACCAACAGAGTTTTGTCTAATATAGGAAAGAATAAATGCCTTTTGTCTTTTTTTTTTTTTCCTTTTTCTTCCCCTATAACACATACACCCACAGGGTATATCACTGAATTGTATATCTGCTAAAAAGCTGAGCTAGTTACGTTAAAGAGAGTTAAAGGTCTCTCATGTCATTTGGGAATGACTAAGCAATGTATCCTAAATAGAAAAAACGGGGTTGGGGGGCTGGGGGGCAACACTGCAACAATGAATATCCCAGACAAGGTAAAGGATGCCTTGGAAGGGAACCCAGAGAACGAAAGATTCCATTCTGTTTCTCCTTATAGAGCATAACACTTAAGAGCCAAATGAGAAAAAAATCATTATTTCCAATTCCCTAATTGTTGAGAGGACAGAGCCTACGACGCAAGAGTAGATGAGCTTCTCAGGTCAGGCGGGAGAGGTGGGACAGGGCAGAGCTGGGGCGACTGGTGTGCTTGCCGCACAGGGGCACATTTGCAGGCTGGGGAGATTCAGGGCCGAGTCAGGCACCCACGGCATGGAGCAGCTGAGAGGGTACCCAGGGCCCCAACCCAGGGACTGGCCGGGCATTCGAGGTACAAGGTACAGAGCTCAGTCACTGCAAGTTGTTTCTGCGCCTATCGGCGGAGGCCCCCCGAGGACCAGCAGTGGCAGAGAATACGGACAGTATGCTCAGTAGGGGCAGAAACTGCACAGATGCCGCAGGTAGGGCTGAGTGCGGAGGTGAGGGGTCAGGGAACACTGCTGTACTGAAGCCAGGTCTTACCAGCTCCCAGAGGCTAACCGCAACATTTCCAGAAATTGTGAGACCATCATTCAATGTAGCAGTTTTTAAAATTAAATAATTAATGAGTTTATTAAAAGCAAAGGTAAAAAAATATATACTCAAAACTCCTCATTTCCTAATTGTTTTACTGTCTCTTACAAGATCTATGTTCTTGAGGTTATTCCGTGCTTTCGTATCTGCATGGAAGAGATAGTAACAGTGCTGTGTCACTGTCTTCTTTAAGCTCCTGTGTTTAGGAGCGTCATGTTGATAGCTTCAAATCGGCCAGGACAAGAGCAGAAACTGCAAAGGCTACAGATGAGACCTTAACTCACTGTTTTGTTAATTGCTTAGACAAGAATGTGATGAAAAACGTTAATCATGCAAATTCAATTTAGAAGTGTGTTATATCTGTAGCCATTACACTGTGAATAGCACAAAACATTGAAGGAATAGTCCCCATGGGCTGGAAAGCCACGATTCAGCAAAGAAGGCTCTCACAGCACTGAGCAGAGTGAAGGTCAACACATCTTTCTGGTTTCACTTTCATCAGAGTCCACAGAAATGAAGATATCTTTCAACATTCCTGTAGAAACTACTATTTGTTAATTGCAAGCAACTGAATATTGGTTGCAGCTAGAGGTTGACTACAGATATGAAACTTCAGCAAAAAATAAAAAGCGCCTTTTTTGTTTGGGGCGCCGGGGTGGCTCAGTTGGTTAAGTGTCCGACTCTTGATTTCAGCTCAGGTCATGATCTCAGGGTCATGAGATGGAGCCGTGCATCAGGCTCTGTGCTCAGCACGGAGACTGCTTAAGATTCTCCCTCTTTCCCTCTCTCTCTCTGCCCCTCCCTCCCCGACTTGTGCTCTCTCTCACTCACTCTCTCTAAAAAAAAGTAAGATAAAAAAATAAGTACAAACCAAAAAGCATTCTGTGAGAATAAATCGGCTTAATGGAATTTAGAAAACTAGGATATTGTACATTTATTATTCTTCTTAAATGATATTCTACATATCCTTCATGTCAGTCAAATTTAGAATAAATTTACCTATGTTTATACACACACACACATTTTTTCTGGAGAGCCGATTGTTAACCATTTACCAGCACACCACTGGGGCTGGGACCCCATATTCTTCTCTATCTGGCCCTCCCAGAAAGCCGGCAAAAGCAAAGGAGCTTACTTGAAAAGCGGGCTCCATTTCTGCCTCAGCATGGAGTATGTGTCTTTGTAGAAGAAGAACATTCAGACCATTTAGGACACATTTATGAAGGCCATGATAGGTGAGAGACCCCAGCAGATGCAGGACTAATTGTGGTACAGATTGGTCCCCCCACTCTTACCCCACATTTGCACATTCCCTGTCCTCTGGATTTTTCCTTTGTGCTTTAATTCAAGTCACACGTGTAACTTGAGAACCTATAAATTACAAAGAGTCTTTCAAACAAGGTTAGTATGTAAATGTAAAATATAACATTAAATTCCCATCATTAATATTGAAGAGTAAGTCAATATTTGATAAAAATCACCTCAGGGGAGTGTGCCTTTCTGCCTGGCTTTATGCCTTGCAGACTTAATCAATTATTATTTAATTACCCGGTTAAATGTCATGGCTTACAAAGCAGGGATTATATTAATAATAACGTGAGGTTTGTTTTAAAACAACCCCATACATTAGATGGAGCTGATTTTGTTTTCCCATCTCACAGAGCACAGAATTGACATTATTCTTCTGCACCTGGTTTTGAATGAATTGCTTCTATTTAAGCTTTTCCCCTCCTCCCTCTCCCTTTTAAAAAATCATCCTCCTATATTTGTCATATTTTTCCAGTCTTTCAGCTATTCTCCACCGCACCCCTTCTTCCCCACTGTGGGAGTCTTAATTCCATCGTAAATCAAATAGCTTAACAAAGGATTGTGCCTGAAACACAGTAACACAAAATAGACGCCGGGTCACAGAGAACAATCTAGTTTCAAAGGAAGGTGGTGCACCATGCAGAGCAGTTTCCGAGCCAACACCTTCTGACTGAATGGTTTGCTGTTTAATTGTCGCTAAAAGTTGCTATAGCAACCGTTCTATCAGAAGGATTTGTTGGCACCTAGATGGACTTTATTTCCCTGACATTCAAAGAGGAGGGCGAGGACAAAGTCTAATGAGAGGACTGAGGGACAATAAATCTCTCTCCTTTCAGCTTTACCATATTGGACCAACACTTGGGGTGTTTTGAGCATGGCCCTTTGTCCATGAGAGCGGTAAAGGCACTCTCTGGAGGGGAGTAGAGAGCAGGGAAGGAGCAGACCCGGGACGCTTGGAGAGAAGGCTAGAGGGACAGCTGAAACACGGTGGGCCACGCAGACCTTTTGTTCTCCACCATCTGTGTGCTGTGGTTTTGGGAGTAGAGCCAAAGGAACGTTACCTGTATTGTGTCTCTCGGGAGCTGGGGCGCGGCCGCCAGTCCTGCCTCCGAAACAAGGGCCTCACATACAATGACAGGGCCATAATAGCCTGGCAAATAAACTATTGGAACATTTGGCTTTATGAATATTGAGTAAAATTCTTCAAATAAATTATGAAAATGAATCTAAGTGAACAGACATCTGAATCCCATTGCAAGCCTAGGGCCACTGATTTGTAATGCTAAGTATATTAATAGTTGTATAAATGAGGAATACTTTGAAAAATAACTGGTGAGCTTGAAAAATTGGTGCGCTAAAGGGACTACTAATTGTGATTGCTCTTAAGGAACACCAGTGCTCACGATGTCCAACCACAGAGCTGAATGGAACATATGCAAAACACATGGACAGGTGGTGCCTTCTCAGATACGGAAAATAAAAATCAGATTATGCAGCCTTGAAAAATTATAACCGACAAAGTATCATATAGCCTTTCAGGAAGTCAGTTTGACAGTAGATACCAAAATCCTTAAAATTTTCAATAACCTTAGACTCAGTCACGTTCCACCTCTAATCATTTGTCCTAAGGTAACAATTACAGATATATGTGAAGTCATAGCAATAAGGAAGTCAGTTGTGGTGGGTTTTATCACTTATTCTAAATGTATAACCATAGGAAACTGGTTAACATACATTATGGTATATACATGTAACACAGTACTTTGTAGCCATTCAAAATGAGGCTGAAGGATAGTTGATAAAATGTAAACAATATTAATAATATACTACTGAAGGAAAAAACAGGTTACAACGGAATATACATGGCTGGTTTCATTTTTAAGAGCATCCATACATTACAAAATTATTGCGATACAATACAACATTGATGACTGTTCATGAAGTAAAATTATAGATGATTTTATGTTCTTTATTATGCTTACTTATGTTTTCTGGTGTTTCAACAATAAATATGTTTTCCTGCTGTACTAAAACAAAGAAAATGTACTCTTTTTACATTTCTGTCCATTAATCACTTAGGTAATTCTTATCCAAGTTATTTTAAGAGAAGGAAAATCCTGGCCAGACATAACAGCCTCCTGTGTCCTGATAAGCTCACATCCACTCTGGGAATTAATGGGACACAGATGTCCAGGTTCTCCTGAATACAGTCTTCTACACTGCTAAGTCTTGGTTCTGAGATCTGTAGTTCAGGGACTCCCCTGTGTTCTGGAAGAACCAAGTTGCTAGAAGCAGTGACTCAGGGAGGCAGGGGCAGGGAGAAATGGAAGTGTTTTTGCAGGGCAGGAAGTGTTATAAATGTAGTGTGATTATGAAATAAGAAGATTGGTTTTATTGTTGACTTGTAGAAAACAGCCTCTCCATTGTATAGTCAAACCTAATACAATGCAGAAAGAGCCCACTGAAACCCAGCAGGGCCTCACCTTAGGACAGGACGACCTGAGAACTATCTTGCTTCCTCTCTTTCTGGACATCCCCAGGAATGAGGAATATGACAAAGGGTGTCTGTCCTCTTCTCTCATCTCACTCCCACCCCAGTGTAGGCAGGCATCAGCAACCAATCAATCATTTGGAGTTGGCGCTTGAGCTGGGACCCTTACGCCATTCCTGGCCACAACGAATCTTCTCAAGTATCATTACAAAGGACCATACTTTTAACTTGCCAGTCTTGCTCTCCACTGTGACAAATACAATACATAGACTCTGGAACACCTTTACAAATCAGATATTTTAACACTCAATAAAGGCAATGTATTCATTGTATTTCTTGTTCTCGGAATAAAAAGTCATATAATATGTTTATTCTAAGGTCCTACAGCCCCTAAATAAGGAAGTAATGTGTATCAAGTACTTTTAATGGTTGCTAGTTTATTACATGCGCTTATATTAAACTTGGCAGCACTTGCATAAACTTATTACATTAATAGGGTTACATAAATTTGATTTTAGAAAAAATAATCTATCCTTGAAAAGAGAGTGTCATCACCTTCATGTAAACAGTGATCCTCCTCAAACAATGCCCTTTATTTTGGCAACGCGTCTTTCCTGCCATCTGCCTCCCAATGCACTTGCCAAAGTTGCAATAATAATTGAGTTACAGAGGGAATTAAGTGTAATGGAGGGGAAGGAAATTGATTGCTTAATTTTTATTAACAGAAAGGGAGAAAATTATGGCACCCTGCTATGAACCGAAATGAAACAAAGAGGGAAGATGCAGAGAGAGGACTCCAGGTGGCAGGAATGTTCCTGCACCAACATCAGCAATCCTTTGGGGAGGCTGAGAGGAGGCCAACACTGATGGTTGAGCAGAGAAACTGGAAAGGAAGCAAGAGGGAACAAGTAGCCAGGGGCTGGAGTGATCTGGCTCTCCATACCAAAAGAAAGGGTGCAGATGCCAGAGAGGCCACTAGCTTCTTCTGGAAAAGTAGGTCAACTCTTACTGCACTCGGTCTGTCCACATGTCAAGGGTACACATCATGGCCAGGTTGAGGTTAAAGCCTGGGGTCTGTGCAGGCATATGTGGAGAATGAGGGACCTCCAATTCTTGCCCTCCCCAGAGGTGACTGCAACCTATAAACTACTGGATAGAGTCACTGGGACTTGCCTGCATCCTCTGAACAATGTGTTGCGGAATTAGCATGAGGCTGCCTGCCTGGGACTTGCCTGCATCCTCTGAACAATGTGTTGTGAAATTAGCATGAGGCTGCCTGAGCGGAGTTGTGCCCCCCTTCCCATCTTGGACAGAGACCCGTTCCACCTTCCTGAGAAGTGAGTTTCTTTCCTCTGTCAGGGGCAGCTGTGGGGTCACTAACCTGCCTGTGACTCCCTGGAACTAACTCAAATCTGGGCGTCAGTTTCACGTTTGGGCTGTGAGCGGTGGGAAGGTAGTGGACCTTCTGGATGTTCGGTGAGCAGAGCAACTGGCTTGGGGAGAGAAGCTCAAATGATAATATGATAGTGTCACTGCAGGTAATGCATTAGCCCCCTTCATTCTATGCCACGCAGTCAACTGCACACAGGACGCGGCGGCATTTGGTTTCTCCCGTGAGAGATGTTCAGGCTTGAGAGTGGCCAGGATCACTGAGGTATTGCATTGGGTTCCTCAGAATACCAGACTCTGACCCCCCACATGGTTGACCTCTTGATTCTGGGTAGCAAGTTCATGGACTTTTTTTTTTTTTCCTAAAGATTTTATTTATTTATTTGAGAGAGAGAGAATGAGAGACAGAGAGCACGAGAGGGAAGAGGGCAGAGGGAGAAGCAGACTCCCTGCTGAGCACGGAGCCCGATGCGGGGCTCGATTCCGGATCTCCAGGATCACGACCTGAGCCGAAGGCAGTCGCTTAACCAACTGAGCCACCCAGGCGCCCCAAGTTCATGGACTTTTTAACTGAGAATACTAGTAGATGGCTTCTCACCAAAATTGAGAGCAGACACGTTTGCTAAAGAAAAAGCCACAGATCACAATTCTGACTCCCTCAGAGAAAACAAGAAAGAAGGCATACAGCTACATTCTATACTAACTAACAGGAGTAATTTTCATAAGTTTAAATTATAATTTGGAGAGAATTTGGTAAGGTAGAACCCAGAGTTCAGAAAGGTAGGTAATATTGTTGGGAAGAAGTTAAATAAATTTGACACATCCATATGATAGACATAGATGCTGCTTTTCAAGTCTAATTAAATATTATGTGAATATATTCACAATATAAAAGCAAATTTTAAAGAGGACTTAAACTGCTATTTTCCAGGATGAACTCAATTATAGAGGAGAACCAAGAAAGTATACTGTGGAAAGTATACCAAAATGTTCACAGAACCTAACTGTGGATCATAGGATAATGAGCGCTTTTTTATTTTATTCTTTTTTTTTTTTTAAAGATTTTATTTATTTATTTGACAGAGAGAGATAGTGAGAGCAGGAACACAAGCAGGGGGAGTGGGAGAGGGAGAAGCAGGCTTCCCGCCGAGCAGGGAGCCTGATGCGGGGCTCTATCCCAGGACCCTGGGATCATGAGCTAAGCCGAAGGCAGACGCTTAATGACTGAGCCACCCAGGTGCCCCTATTTTATTCTTTATACATCCAATTTTGCTAAAATGATCATGTGTTACTTAAGAGTGAGAAAACAAATTTTTAATGCCATTGGGCATTTTTTTAAATGATTAGAAATCATGTATCCATTATCCTTTTGTGAAAACACGTGGAGACCAGGAAAGAAAGGAAGAGTTAATTTATGAAACCTCAGTAATTTAAAATATTTATTTCTGTTTCAGATAGTTGTGCCCATGATTGAGAGTGTTATCAGGCATCCTGGAGCCTTATTTCATAGTGCTCTCCCCCATAATCTGCTATTATCAGATTCTCCGGCTCGGTTGTTCTTTTTTGCTTTTTTTCCTTTTTCGTTCTGCTTTTCCAAACACAGCTGGGTTATGTAACTGGATATTTCCCAAAGACAAATGGCCTTTAGAACATACTTTATTTATGTAGTTCTTACTTACAAGCTAGGCCATACCTTAAAATATGTAGTTTAAAATGCTGGCCATTCCAGGTTGCCTACAGCTAAGCCTTCCCTGAAATGTTCACTGCAGGGAAGAGCACTGAATTTGTGGTCACAGAGTCTTACCTCAAAATGTAATCTACGGATCCCAAGATCCCCATCTTCCAACTGTGTTATGAAATTTGAATGATCTGGACCATTAATTATAATGTTCCTAATTGTCTCAAAGATTTTTGGTTGTAACACAGTCTTCCCTGTGGGACAGAGACCAGCAGGACTCTTGGCCACCATAAGACATTGGGCTCCCACGATATTTTTTGGTAGAATGTCAGGGCATAAGCTGACCCATATTCCTTCCCATCTAGGATTGTTAATGCAGTAGCTGTCTGAAATAAAGGTGGCACTGTAGGTTTCCCACTACTCATTGACTTCACCTGCTAACCCAAGTATGCCAGGAAGTTTTATTGATTTATTGATTTATTTATAAAGATTTTTATTTATTTATTTGAGAGAGAGAGAGAGAGAGCAAGCATGCACTGGGGAGAGACAGAGGGAGAAGCAGGCTCCCTAAAGCGGGGCTCAATCCCAGGACCCAAAGAGATCATGACCTGAGCTGAAGGCAGCCACTTAACCAACTGAGCCACCCAGGCACTCTGCCAGGAAGTTTTAAATCAAAGGACTTTTCCCAGGGTAGAGAGGCACCAGTCAGGTGAACCCACAGTCTCCACATGGTCAGCTGCACTGACCAACGTGAGGCTGGTGGAGAGAGGGGCAGCTCTAAGCGTAGAAGCCAGCTCTGCTTCGTAGGGAGAACTGAGAACAGGGGTGATCACTCCGAAATCCTAATTACTTAGCACTTAGGGTGAGACTTGACGAAATACTTCTTAAAACTTAAGACATATAACTACTCACAATAGCCCTCAAATGGAAAGACCAATGTGCATCAACTGAAGAACAAGGTAAAGGAATTGCTATATGTGAACAAACATAGCAGGGCATACCCACATGTGCTACATAAAAACAGCAACTGTCCATAAAACAAGATTCTGCGGGGTCTCTCTGGGCTGCAGGGGGTTGTCTGCCAGGTAAGCATCAGCCCCCACCATAAGGAACTTCCCTCCTGGCTTTTGAGCTAGACTCACCCTAACTGAAATTCCAGTTTTGCCACTTAAGATCTCTGTGGTCTTGAGAAAGGCAACTCCCCACGTCTCTAGTTCTCTCATCTCTAAGATGGTGATAATAATAGGCATGATCGACCCATAAGATGCTTAGTCTGAGAGATGCTCAAACAACAGTATGCTTACTACTATTACTATCCTCATTCCCTTTTCCCATCAGAAACTGATATTTCCAGTCCAAATAGCCAAGTATTTGGCCTTGCAGGATTGCGGGCTCTCGAGAGGCTAGCACCTTCCTCTGGAGAGGCCACTGGGATAAAGACCCAGACTGTAAAATCTCTGTGGAATTACCTAGAGACTTCTCCCTCAGAAACTCAGAGCAGGGAAAGCAGCATCTGGGACAAGAGACCCAGACTTGCAAATCACTTCCTGGAGCTTCTCCCTTATGGATGTATTCAAGAGAAACAATGGCACATTAGGAGCCGCTCGGAGAGACAACCACAGGCATTGTCAGGGTGCGTGCATCTGTGCCGAGGAGGGTAGAAGCGAGCCCCTGACATTTCTGGAGAACAGTTGGGTGGTTATACTACAGTTAGATGCTACCTACGCCAGCTGCACATTTGCCTGAGAGGAGAATGGAGAGAGACCTTTGCTGAAAAGAGCTCTGGGAGCTGAACGCTGGGCCAGGCACCCGTGGCATGAGCTCACCATCTCTGGCAACCGTCAGACACAGGGCTCCAAGAACAACAGCTGCCAGCAGGCTCTGCAGGAAGCAGCACCACCCACAGCATCTGGATAAAGCCAAGAGGGTCAGGATAGACTCAAGACGGGATGCTCAACCTTGGGACAGTCGAGATACTCTCTGCTTGCTTGCCTTGCACTTCCTTTGGATCTAAAGATGCCCAGAGCGGCCCTCTACTGTCACTTGCTAATGGGTCAAAACTCACATGATGTTATTTAATTATGAAGAAGAACATTCTAAAATTAAAATCTCTTCTAAGTTAGTAAGATTTTGGGGTCATCAAAAAGGGCCGTCTCTTCTCTCCAAAAGCATTAACCAGGAGTGTTTGCATTGGAAGGGAACGATGAGGTTGTTCCAATCTGATCCTGCATTGTAACGATGTGGGAACGAGGGCTGTAAAGTTATGTGATGCTTTGTACCCAGTCACCTCGCAGTGAGGGCAGGGAAGGGACTAAAAGCCAAAGCGGATACTGGTCCAGTTTATATTCTATTATCCCCCACTGCTTCCTTCTCACTTAGCAAAGAAAACGCCTGCAATTAGAACCTCGATGTTAGGGAGAAAAAGTCTTCAGTGCAAGTGAAACCCCTGAGTGGGGTGGGTCACAGGAGAAACATTGCTGACTCAGCCACCCACTTTCAGCCCCAGTTGGGGCACGTTATTTCACCTCTTGGTGCCTTCACTGGAAAGCCAATATGCCCTTGAACCGTAGAGGAGTAACTCAAGGATTAATAAGCTAATGCGGAGGGAGATGAGCGCTGCTGCGTGGTGTGTGGCTGTGGGACTGAGCTAAGTCAACCTCAGCAGGCACAGCAACCGCGGAACATGAACCCTGATGAGATAATTTCCTTCTTCACGGAGAAGGCCCTCCAACCTAATGAAAAGCTATATATCCCTCTTGGAGACAGCACAGTCCACAAAAATGCCATAGCACTTACAAAATTTGTAGGGACTATGTACACATTTACTAAGAACGTTCCTTGTCTGCCCCCACCCCCTTATTCAGAATAGCATGTCATGTTTACTAAGCGCTATAATGCGTCAGACAGCACCCTCAGGGAATCACGTGCATTATCTCATCTAATCCTCCCAACAGCCCTGTTAGGGAGGTAGTCTTTTTACTGCTATTGTATAAATAATAAAATGGAGAGTCAGGAAGAGTAAGCAACATCTCAAGGTCATTGAGCTGCTAAGTGGTGGCACCTGAATGTGAGCCCAGGTGAAGGCTGAGCTCCCACTTTGCACTGCTTGCTGTCCTGTCCCCTTCCAGTATCTGTAGTGTGATGGAATAGAAGCCCCATCGTATTATAGTCCTCATCAGAGTAATGACCACCCGGCAGAAAGGCTGAGACCCCAAATCCAACAGGAGGGATGTGCAAATGGCCTAAAGGCTCTTATGTTTTACAGAAAAGCTGAAGGGGAGATCAAGAGGGAAGATCAGCTAAATAAAATAATGACATAAAAACACAAGGACATGGAAGGACAGTGTGAAGGGACAGCTCAGGAGTTTTGAAATTCATATCCTAAAATCAATGTACTTCTTCAAGTATATTTCATGGTATTGAAGCTATAGGACATAAAATTCAACCACTCTTGTGGACAATTGAACAAAATGAATACAAACACAGCATATTCCCTGAACAAACATTCCCCACATGGTGTGGTTCCTGAGGAAACAATAAAAATAATCCAATTTAGTTATTCAGGGTTCACCTTCCCTTGCCTATAATTAGTGCTGCTCCAGTGGGGGAAGTGGAGAATTGCCAAAACAGAATTACTAGTCCCGACGAGGACCAATGATCTCTCTTATCTACAATTTTCAAATCCCATCTCTTATCATAGATATTTATCCTCCCTACTAAGATCCCTCACAACTAACTTTGTGATTCTTTTTCTGTTTTCATTCTATTGTCTAGTGCATGAAATAATAGGTGCTCAAAATATATTTGTTAATCGATCCGACCTGTTTTTTTGGTTTGCTAATTCATAAGAGGACTCTGTCCGGGAATTATGGCTGAGGCCTAAAGCTGAAAAGAAGAGGTTCTGAGGACTCCTCATTCTAGTGAGAGCTTCTCATATGGGTAGGCACCTCCCTGCAGGTTTTACTAATTAATAGCTAGCAGAGCAAGCCCTGCTACCACCAGGCAAGACTCCCTCCACCACCCATATAAAGAGACTGGAAGAGAGAAAGTTGACAGAAAGCTAAATTTGGGGGGGGGGGGGCATGAGTGTTTGACAGGGGCATTATTTCCCTTCCTTAATTAAAGTGGGGAATGGGGCAACCTCAAGAGAATTATTTGTAAAGACTCTGAAGTACATACAAGAAGGACTGACTGACATTTCATGTCCCAGATTGGACATCAGCTTAGCCAATGGGCTGAATGCCCTGCCCTGTGCCATCCTGAGAGGTATGGAAAAGTGGGAGGAAGGGCTGTTGGCAGAGTTCTCTGCATTCCCACGTGTGAAGCTCCTGGAGGTGTCAGGGATGCAGAGAGAGGGACCTGGACTTGACCTGCATTGTCCCTTTCGTACCTATGAGGACTATCTGCTCTCCAGGGTATTCCAGCAGCAAAAGGCTAATGGGCAGGCTGCTCGTGTAGAGAGTTGGAGGCGATGGAAGTGGCCAAGCTGGAGCAACATCTTCTATGTCATAGAAAGGCCTCACAGGCTACTGTTGAACTCAGTGTGAAGCTCCATGACAGAGTCAGCCTCTGGACACCAGCCGTAGAGCTTGGTGCCAAAGCGATCATTCTCTTTCCACCCCAGCTGGGGTGTACTGCTATCTAATCTGGACACCAACCACCCAGAGTTAGCATCAGACTCCACAGGTGTAAGGAGACGGTCCCCAACTAGATTGTCTTTACTTCAGATACCAGCTGCACATGGGGTCCCCAGGTCACCTATAATTTTGACTGACTGGCAGCAAATTCAGGAGTTCCCACAACCCCCTCAGGTTTAATGAGTCACTAGAAAGACTCACAGAACTCAAGGGAGCACTATACTTATGACTGCAGTTTTATTACAAGGAATACACTTAGAGTAAGGTTTGGGAGGGACTGCAGAACTTCCATGGCATCAGGATTCTGCATAGAATCAGGTTACAGCACCCTACCAGCTTCTGCTTAGAATTAGGATACATCACCCTACCAGCACATCGATGTGTTCACCGATCAGGAAGCTCCACTGAGCATTGTATGTAGGGTTTTTACTGGGGTTTCATTACCTAGCCACGACTGATTGACTCATTTGCCACACTGAATCTCCAGCTCCTCTTCCCTCCCCAGAAGTCAGGCTGGCCAAAAGTTTCAACTCTCTAATCATGTGATTGGTCTTTCAGGTGACCATCCCTCATCCTGAAGCTATCTAGGAACCCACCAGATAATGAAGTAGCATAGCAAAGATACTCCTATGACTTAGACAACTGCAAGGATTTTTGAAGTTCTGTGCCAGGAACTAGACACAAAGATCAGATATATTCCCCATTACACCTCACCAGGGAGAGGCAGAGAAGCAGCCACAACCAACAGGAGATGATTATGAGCTCACATAGCTAGTTAGCAAGACATTTAAAAAAACTGTGCCCCTCTTCCCCGCCCCCAAACCAGAACCAGAACCTCTACAAGGGAGGAGAGTGTGGTCTGCAAAGAAGACCATGTGCCTCTCCACTCTACCCCTTGTCTGGTCTGGAGGAGGGAAAGGAGTCTCAATTAGAGAGACACCTGAAATTTTAAACTGAACCAAACTAATGTTAATAACCAAAAAGGATCTTAAAGTTATGGGATTTTCCCAAGATACCATTGAAGTGATGGAAAAGTAGGATTTGACAGCATGGTTGAAATCAGGGGCTAGAAAAATAAAATTGCTTCATGATTTAAACCTCACAGAGCTTCAACACTCATTTATAGTCATTTGTAGCTGGTAGAATGGCTAATATGAAAAAGATGGAAAATATCAAGTGCTGGCAAGGAAGTGGAGCCACTAGAACTCTCATATACTTTTGAGGAGTATAAACTGCTGCAACTGCTTGGGAAAAATGTTTGGCAGTATCTCTTAAAGCTAAATGTAAGCATACCATATGACGCCACCATTCTACCCAGAGGGACATGCTCAATAGAAACTCATTCACGCATTTATCAGAAGACACGCACTGTAATGTTACTAGTAGCACTATCCATAATGACCTGAAACTGAAGATTCCCCAAATGGTCATCAACAGATTTTTAAAATATATTTTTTTAAAAATAGATTTTTAAAAAAAGTTGTGGAATGTTCACAAATGGAATACTATGTAGCAAGAAGAATAAATAATCCCAAACTACATGCAACAATGTGGATGAATCTCACAAACATAATACTGGTATAGAGATCAATCTTGGAAGATAGAGATAATGTCTCCCTTTGGAGCAACAGGCATTGTTTGCAGTCCACTGTAATGATCCAGGTTCCTTAAACTCAAGATTCCTCCCCTGCAATAGCACCCACTAAATGTGCCAGTGTAGCCTGACCTTCCTCATGTAACCCTGGTAGGATGTGGGCTCAGGGAACTAACACAAGGAAATGATAATACTCTAGCTATAGCAATTGCTGTTAAGTAGTAAAGCATCTTTACTCTCCACTGCCCATATAAAGAGACCGGAAGAGAGAGAGTTGCCAGAAAGCTAAATCTGAGGGGGGGGGGGGAGTCTTTGTATCCTTTACCAGCATCCCTGAAACTGGCAGGCTAATTTGATAGTTTATAAATAGGGTAGAATCTCAGACTCTTCACAGTTCTTGACATCATCATTCTTCCACGTGCACGCATTCGAAAAATAATGCTTCTCAGGGTGTATCTACTGATTCAATCTATAGATAATACTGGGAGGAGTTCCTATGGAGTTGCCAAAACCCCACTTACCAGCCTTCTTTCCTCTGGTTTAGGTACACCCATGTATTTTCAATTCTTTCTTTGCATCAGTACCTTAAATGTTTTATAGTGTCAGTTGCTTTCACCAGATTACCCCCAGATGAGGTGTGCACAGCCCAGCTACAATTCACCCCACGGTGCCTTCCACCCAGCACCTGCCAGGGCAGGCATCAGCACTCACATGTGTCCAGTTAACACTCGCCATACTTTTAAACTTTCCTTGGAGCCCACCCACTGTGGCACTGCTGTTTAATTTTTCTCTTCTTCATTAACTTTTTACAGTTTGTCTCTTTGCCCCCTCAATGCACTGGTTTCCCTCTCCTCTAATATCTCAAACTTAAGCTGTATTTAATCTTTCCTTTCACTGTACAAATCTCCGTCTCTTTCCAGCTGTCTGCAGAGAGGTGTGCTGCATTCTTCTCTTGCTGTTTCGTGGGCTTTGTAGGCTTCCACTGAATTCTCCCCTCCAGGTGACACCACATCCCTGGCGCCTCCCTGATCAGCTTTAACCTTCAGCCCGGTGCTCCCACTTCTTTATGAGGCTGTCACAAGAACAAAGAGCCATCACCACATTTCACATGCCAGCCTAGTGTGAAATTGTACCAATGGAAAATAGGTGATGTCTTCCCTAAATCCCGGGCCCCTATTTTGTTGATGATCCCCCTTTTTTTTTTTTTTTTTTTACACTCTTTCCGAAGAGCAATGTTTCAGATTATTTTTAAGATGCCTTGCTGATTACTGGGGTTCTTTTCCATATAACTTTTTTTTTCTGCTCCAACTACAATTCTACTCTTCAATTTCCCACCCTGCAAAAAAGGTAACAATATCAGAATGGTGAATTAGTCTTCTCTCAATAAAAATGACTATTTAATCTAATTACATTTCACAAGAGCCGGCCTAATCCTTCTGAAATAGTTTTGGGTTGAACATTTTCTTAGGCTGAGTCAGATAAACATAATTCTCTCCTTTAACAGACTTCTCCAATAAAAGGTAAAGATTTAATGCAATTTCTGTGTTTTAGTTATGAGTTGTACGTTAAAGAAATGTGTATTTATCAAATTATATCAGACTTTAGAACAGATATGACCCTTCCTCTTGCCTACCATCTCAGTAGCATTTCACTTATATCTATTACACGACACCCATACATTTGAAATTCTCCCTTTAGGAAGTGAGCTTAATTAGCCGGTGGGCTTAAGAGACCTGGCTACAGTGCACGGTGGGGTTCAGACAAGCTGAGTCTGAGCTGAGCTCCGGAGTCCTGCAGTCAGTGTGCTGGACTAATTTATACTCAAGGGTAAAAATTAAGCCTAGGTCTTGGTCACTGGCCAGACGGCTGCACAGGGTTAAGGCTGGGGATACAGAGTGCAAAACTGAAATATGCTTAATACGTTCTTCCTCTTCATGCTGTGTGGTATGGAAATTGTTTCCGGGGCCTCTCACCAGCACACCTGTCTCAACTGTACTTATCATGTGACTTTTCAGCAAAAGGTACATTCATGAAAACAAGTATCAGTGACTATTGAGTTGGGAGTCCAAATTAATAGATGCTTATTTCTCCCCTAAGTTACAGGTATCAATACTCTTCTGTGTATCTCATTTCTGTGTAAGGTCCATCTTTAACCAAAATTGCAAGTAATTAGCTTTCACTATAACTTCACAGTACATCAGATCCCATGAAAACATACTGAATCTCAAAGTAATCAAGCATCCACCTTGAGAGAAGGGCGGAAGAATTTTCTTTTCTCAAGCTTCTTTGAGCCTTTCTTGTGTCCAGGTTTCTGGTGTCCAACATCTCTTACAATTTTCTTTTTCTCTCCATTTACACTTGAGTTATAGGAAGGCCCTGCGAGATGTCTTTGTTGGAAAGTTCCATGGGTGCACAAAGAACCTCACTGAAGTCAGGCTTTGTAGATGTGAATTATGAGGAGGCGGAGTCACATGCAGCAGCATGATGGCATGATATCCCTATCATGCAGGGATGCCATGACAGTGACATTGTGCTTCCTTACTTGACTCTTCAGCTGGTAGTTGAACTGCTTGGAACCTCTTGTCATCTATAGATCATACATCCTTCTACAACTCTGGACAACCCTGCTGACTGCTGAGGTAGGCTGGGAGAGCTGACAATGAAAACACCATTCCTGAGATATGCCCAGGCCACACACCACAAACAAAGGAATTATCTTATTTCTCCATTAGAGGACAAGATACCCACCAAAAGTATTCTTAATAAATGGATCTAACTCATTTGAAAGAAAAATAAAAGTTGGTGATTTGATTGCTATCCATGATATGTTCTTCTGAAGTATTTTCAGGAATAGGAAAAAAATTAATGAGTAGTACTAATAGATAATGCTGTGAATAAGTATGAAGAATTTAACTAGTCATGAGAAAGGATTCATTTTGTGAAAGATCATATACTAGCAAGGGCTGCAGACTAAGGATTTCATTTTCCATCTCTGGAAATACTGAGAAATAGTTGAGTAAGTAATTTAAATGCCGTAGCTCAGGAATTATATCTGGAGCATACAGTCAACGAATATTTGTTGAACAAATCTAGAATGGGGGAAGCAAACAGATGTCATCAATTATGACAGCAAATCACAACTACTGATCTCCTCAGGTACTAATTTCCACAATGAAGTTTGGGGCCTGTCCCTAGGATTCTCATTGAGAAGGGATACCAAGGACTTCAAGGACTGAGTATGGCACAAAGAAGAGAAGAGACCATTCCAGAGAATTTCTTGAGAAGCAACAGTGGTAAGTTCTGAACACAAGAAAGATCAAGAAGAACCTCAAGTAGGGCAGATAACTGTATTCTCACATGGTGGTCTTGAGAGTGAGTCTTGTCTGTATCAGTTTTAGTCAGAGAGAAAGGAGTTTGTGACTACACACTGACTTGTGTCATGTCAGAAAGGTGAATCTTGGCAAACTCTGGGCATTTTGTTTTTAGCTCTGATTTCTACTAAAATCACATGCCAATTTGACCTAAGTGCCATAGGTCATAACCCCGTGGTTGTGGCATTCTTGTCTTATGTGGACTGACTTTAGCATGTAATTAGCGGTTGTCTTATGAGTTGTAACTGGACATATTGCATAGTCTTAGCCATTTTACTCAAATCAAGGTTAGGAAGTATAAATAAGCTAACCTTACCAAAAAACGACACCTTTTGGCTTGCAACTGTGTTTTTAAATTATTTATTCATGATGATGTTGGGTTTGCATCGTTATTCAGGTTCACTTTCTAACCTCTTCTTTCCTTATAATAAGCAGTTTACTTATGCAAGGTAGTTGGCTTAGCTTAAGGGTATTTTCTGTAATATACAATATGTATAAAATAATATGTAAACAGTCCGTGTCATACTTGATCTCATTACCTGCTCCTCCTGAGGATAATGTCTGAACCAACCAAAAACTTGGGCCAGTAGAAGCAGTTGAACCTTGTCTCTACCAAAGATTCCCGGTAATAATTAAGTAGCCCAGTCAAATATGTAGCTCCCAATTCTCAGTGGCTGAGGACAGAGCTTAGAGAAATAACTGTCATAGTTAATTCCCTAATTCAATTTTAGTTTCAAGGGCTATCTCTTTAATCCACTGGATCAAGAGCTAAGGTATTGGCCAGTGATGTGGCTCCCTGTGGTTCTCCTGCCCTTTTTTTTTTTTTTAAAGATTTTTTTTTATTTATTTGAGAGAGAGAATGAGATAGAGAGAGCGAGCATGAGGGGGGAGGGTCAGAGGGTCTCCTGCCCTTTTGATGAAGCATCTATGAACAACAAACAGAAAGATCTGGAATGGAGTACTGGTAAAGCAGAAAACTTGCTTTTGAGAATTATTCAAACCTTGAATAATCCAATGTTGATTTTTCATTTGAAGCACCTGCAGCAGAAACACTCCACAGTTTTCTGGAAAAGTGTGCCGTTTTCAGGGGCTGCTTCATTCCACTTCTGCCCTTCAGTAAGGATCACACATTCAGAGCCCAGAAGGACAAAAGATGCGACTGGCTGAGGTGGCTGAGAGAGGGCTGTGGCAGACTGCAGAACTCACTTGCCAAAGAGGCAGCCGGGCTTGAGCTCCCGCCAGAGGCTGCCATGCAGCAACTGGGGTGACTGTAGCCAGATTTTCTACTCATCAAGAGAAACTAGAAATCTTAAGTTGGTTTTTGTTGTTGTTGTTGTTTTAAGATTGATTTATTTATTTAAGAGGAAGGGAGAGGGAGAGAGAGCCCGCGAGCGGGAGGGGCAGAGGGACAGGGAGAGAGAGAGAATCCTCAAGCAGACTCCCCACTGAACAAGAGCCCCACCTGGGGCTCAATCCCACGACCCTGAGATCATGACCTGACCCGAAATCAAGAGTCAGCCGTTCAACCGACTGAGCCACCCAGGCGCCCCATAGAAATCTTAAGTATTTGATTACATCAGTTGATTCTGAAATGCTGGCAAATAACTCAAAAGCATTTTGCATGCTCTCTGGGCCAAATAAAACACGAGTGCAGAAGATTTAGTGAGGGGGACACAAGTTTGCAAACTCCACCTTTAACATGTCCTTGAATTTTTGCTGACACCCAGGTTTCACAGTCTTTATTTTTCAGAATTGCTATAATGTTGCTATTTAGTATGAAGAAAACGAAACCCATTGTTATGATGGTAGCCTCAGCATTTTCAGTAATGAGTACAGATGATTTGTATTTAAATATTATTAGCTAATACAGAATTCTATGAGTTCAAAATATATCAAATTACTATTTTTTGAGGAAAAGCAAGCTATTCTGTTTTAATCCTATCCAGCATAGAATCAGTCTTAGAAACATTTTTGATTCAATAAAGTCAGAAACCCTATCTCTAAGCATTTCCCCTTTCATTTTAAAATCTGTGTACTTCTAAAGGAAATGCAATATATCCATTTCTGGTTCATTTACATTAAATCATTAAAATGTTGCTTATAACCCTTTTGATGTCTAAGATGCTTTTGGAAGTCATTCAAAAAATGTTCTAATCCTTTCTCCCTGTAGTCACATTTTTGACCAAAATAAACAAGTTCAAACACCAGACGATTCTACTTCTAGGCTAGAACCCAAAACCTGCAGACTGTGTAAATTCTACATAGCGAGAAATGAATGATTTTTCCTAATTAGCACTATCTCCATTTATTCCATCCCATAGAAACAACGAAATAAACTCCTCAAGCAAAGAATTCCCATTTCACAATTGCAAGACACAGAATCTAACCGTTTTAAGTATGACTCTGAGTTGAGGTCAAACCCTTAGATTCTTAAAATAACATGAACTTGGTCATGCAGCTCAAAGCTACTGCTTGCTATTCATCTGAATACACACATAACAAGGGCTGAAAAGATATGCCATATGGGAAAGGGATATATATTTATGAGATGATTCTTTATGCAGAGAGGACATACATTGCTTTATATTCACATTCAAGCAGACAGAACAGATCTTCTGTAAGAGATGGAGCTATCCCCACATTCCCAAGAGCTGTCACTTAAAATACAATTTTGATTAATATCATTTTCAAATTGAATACTGACTTGGTTCCTTTCCTTCCAACAGGAAATGCAGATCTGTAGGGATACAGGCAGAGAACATATGTAAGCTCTGGGGAATGGACAATGATGAAATGACCCAAAACATGATTATTCCTTGCTACTTCCTGAAATCTGTTCCTCAAATCCCCAAACTAACAGTTCTCTGAATTTATGGTTCACAAAAGTGTTCGAGGGTTTTCAGACCACTCACCCAGCTCCACAAAAAGTGCAGAAAGGAGGGAATTCAAAGATGTGCACAAATGGGTCAGCCAAGGTTCATTCCTTGAGATCTTCCAGATATTTATTAGGCATTCATGGGAGGGGATGTTCATTTCTGTAGACACAAGATGGATTTTCCAAAACATAAAGTGCAGGTACTTTTAAGTCTGTGGCTAGACTGAGATAAACTTGTCTGCTGATGACGGGATTGTTCAAATGTAGCATGTCTAGTTTACTTGGGGCCCACCAAACAAAGCAGGAGGGGAAGTGGGAGGTATGCCAGGAAGTTTTAAAATCGAAGGACGTTCCGGGTTGGAGAGGCAATGATCAGGTGAACCCACAGTCTCCATAGGAAAGCTGCGCTGACCTTAGAGGGAGGTAGCTCTAAGCCCAGCAGCCCGCTCTGCATGGTGGGGAGAAGTCCACTCTAGGGAATCTTGTGAAATAAGCATGTGCACTTTCATGCAATCATATTGGCTTCCTTTAGGATTAATGGGGCCCAGTCTCCTTGTTAAGGCTCAGTCACAAAATTAGCAAACGTTTACGTGCTATTGTGTGTGCAAAGCATTATACTGAACACCAGGGCAGCCTGACTAGTGTTTTTTCTTTCTTCCCCCTTCACTACCTGTCCTGGTGCATATGTGTCTCTCCATACATAGCCCATACCTCCCCCAACAAAAAAGCAAATGTGTGTTCTTTTCTTTTCCAGACCCCCTCGTTGGCGGCCCTTCCCCAAGGCAATCAGAGGTATACATATTTCTTGGAGAAGAATTAAAATCATTATAAGGAAAGAAAAGAGAGAAATATTTGATGTTTATCTTTTAAATTTCCCAAATAGGGTCTTTTTCTCTTCTTAGTAAGTTGAGGTATAACATGCCTACAATAAATGCACTTATCTCAAGTACATGATTCAGTGAATTTTTACAAATGTATATATACATGTAACCACCACCCAGATCAAGCCATAAACATTCCCACAAACTCCAGAAGGCTCTTTTGGCCCCTTCCCAGCCAATACCCTCCCTCTCTCAAGAGGTAACTTATATACTAATTTCTATTACCATGACTTGTTTGCCTGCTCAAGTCGCTATATGTATTTTTAAATTGTTGTTTTTCTTTTCATTGTTGATTCATAGGAATTCTTTATATATTATGGATGCCAACCTTTTGTCAGACATATACATTGTGCATATCTTCTTCCAGTCTGTGGCTTACACTTTCACTCTCTTACTGGTGCCTTTTAAATGACATTAAGTTCTTAATTTTAATGAAGTCCAATTTTTTAGCTTTTTCTTTTGTAGTTAGTCCTTTTTGTGTCCTGATTTTTAAAAATTGTTGCCTGTGCCAAAGTCATGAAGATGCTCTCCTATGTTTTCTTTTAGAATATTTATTAATTTATTTCACCCTTAAGGCTATTGTTCATCTTGAATTAATGTTTTAGTGTGAGGCAGGGGGTCAAGGTTAATTTTTTCATATAGATATCTAATTATTCCAATACAACTTATGATAAAGATCATCCTTTCCTCATTGAATTGCAACTCTGTCATAAATCAAGTGACTATATATGTGTGTCTGTTTCTGGAAATAATTTTAGAGAACAATATTTGATGTGCAGTTTCTGACTTCCAAAGAAAGCTCTTGCAGCCCATATCAGAAATAGGAGTTTTTAAAACCAACATTTTTTATTTGTTAGAGTCAGGCTTGATCCAGAGGGGAAAAGCTCTAAAGAATTTAAAGGAAAACTGGGCACTGTGTTAGCTTGAAATTGGAAAAAAAGAGAGGGACCCTGGCTAATGGCCTCTATCCCTAGAGGCTTCCATTGGACTTAGATGGGAGGAGGGCGGAGAGTGGGATGGGACACAGGCATCTGAAGATGGGGGGAATGGACCAAAGCACATTGTAAGGAAGAAAGAGTCAATGAAAAGAGATCAGCATGAATTGCATGGGGATCAGGTGCTTGTTTCCCAATGGCCATTCCAGAGACTATGACCACGTGAGCAGTACAATATGAGGGTTTCCTTCTGACTGCTACTTGCAAATCACCCACATATGTATCATCTAATACAAGCAAAAACATCCCCAAAGCCAAGATCTTCTGAGACTCGGATGGACATGGACTCGAATGACATCTGTAGGTCATTAAGACGGTGACAGAGGGAGAACATTCAGCTCTTTTACTTGGGTGGGACTAAACAATGGTGACACCTACCTCCATTAAACAATATTTAGTCTCCTGGACCTGAGGAAGTGAATCATCCCTATCATTAGGCATTTTACAGCTGAATGGGAGGAGTACCATATCGTATTTATTGAGACTCAAGCAATGTCCTAGCCCTCTAAACTTAATCTCTGTATCACAGACCTGGAAGCCTGGAAACTACACTTCCCAGACTCCTTTGCCAGCAGAGTTCTGGTTCAGATACAGTCAACGAAAGACACTGATATGAGGTTTCAGTGGCAGAAGAGAGTTAGTCATTACTTTCCCTCTGCAAGCTGTAGGTAAACGTGTAGAAAGACAAGAGTGAGGTTTACAGCGGCTTCCAGGTGAATTCCTATGATTTGCCCGTTGTAGAACTGCTAGAAACACTTCATAATTTCCTAAAAGTAGCAGAGGGTCTCTGTGACTTTCACCCCCTCACCCCTTATAATAGTTTTATAGGTATGTAGTTCCTTGCATTAAATCCCTTCTTGCTAAAATATTTAGAATGATTTTCTGATTTTCTGACCACACCCTGACTGATTTAGGAGGTCACCTTTTTAAGAAACTTTCTTGAAATAGGAAGTTGATCCAATCCATTATTCAACTTTATGACAATTAAATGTTATACATATGAGGAGTACAGCTCTTGGGTAAATGGTCATAAATCAGTTTGCTTGAATTTTTCTTTTGGTGGCCATTTCTTTTCTCACCCAATTTCATTTCACCTGTTCCAATACCAACTCACAACTCAGCAAATACTGACTGAACAGATCAATAAAAATTGAGATAGTTTGATAGAGCAGAAAGTATGAAATTTAGAATCAAAAGACCTTAAATTTAAGTTTTGACTCTGTACTTATAAACTCTGTGATCTTAGATAAGTTATTAAGATTCTCTGAGCTTCCCTATTAGGTCTAACAAAAACTTTTGCTTTGTCTATTTCACAGGATTTAGTGAAATAATGAATGCACTCCCTTAAAATTGTAAAATGTTTAACAAATATTAACCACTGTTAATAAACACTTGTCTTAGAAATGACAGAATGTTAATTGTGATATGGGTCACTGCTGTGATATGTTATTAGTAATAAAAATTTTAGTAATACCTTTTTAGTGATTAAGAGGTAACATTTATTTTAGGTCAAGCACTATTCTAAGTTCTTTACATGAATCAATTCATTTAATTCCCATAATAATCCTATGAGATAAATACTATTATTATTCCCTTTTACTAGACAAGAAAGTTGAGGCACAGAGAGGTTAAGTAATTTGCCCAATTTTACACAGCTGGTAAAATAGTGGAGATAGGATTAGAACCCAGATAGCCTAGCTACAGTGCTTTCAGCCACTAAGAAATTTGGAAGTTGGAAGAGTAATATAAATATAAAAAGAAAAGTGAGGCTAGAAGTTCAGCTGCCCCCTAATATGCTCCATTCAACAAGGAGACAGAGAGTTGGTCAGTGTCAGCTGTCAGTCCACATTCCTCCTCTTGACATTGGTGTGGAAAGAGACCATGGAAACGGGCTGTGAGCAGCAACAGCAGCTGTGGCTTCCCACTTGGGGGTAAATGGGTAGGAAAAGCAAAGCATGGCTAGAGGAAGACCGGAAAGCACAGAATGTGCTCAGACTTCAACAAAATGTTCAGGGCCAGCCAGCTAGAGTACCAGGCCTAAGCCAGGCTAGAGGCAAAACCCCAAGATGGACCTTGCAGCAGCTGTGCTTGGTGACATCATCTGCATTCTCAGGGCCCATCTGCAAGGGGCCACGCCGGCTAGAAACACTGCATCACATCCAGGAGGAGTGCTACACCCACATCCTGCTCCCCTGGGGTGCTGGGCATGCGGACCAATGGCTTTACACTGCTGTCTGCATTCTGAAATGCCACCTGGCACTGGAATCCTTGTCCACTTACCATCTTAGCTAACAGACATGGCCGCTTCCTTCCCTCACACTTCCTCCCGCAGTCGCCATGCTCATCTGCTTGTCGCTCAGCTTTGATCCTTCCCTCAGAAGAGCAATAAGAGAAATGGAAACACTTCCACTGCAGCATTAAGGGAAAAAAACCAACTTTCTTCATAAAGCCTCCGGTCCTTTGAAAAATATTTAAAGCCTCCCAGTCATTTGAAAAGTTTTCATACAGTAACAAAAATTACAAAATAGAATGACTGAGGTGGACAAATCTGGAAACAGACCTAGTTTGGGAACAAAGAAATGAGTGAATCTGGTTTTAGACCTTGTATTTCCGACGAAGGAGTAAAGGGCTGCTAGGTGTGGCTCTGGAGAGTTACATATCCAGGGATGAACGGAGACCAGGGCTGGAGATACGAATCAAAGCATTGTTTTTATAGGGATGATAGCTGAAGCCATGAGAGCAGGTACAGTCTGAAAGGCAACACGTAGCTGGCAAAAGCGAAGAAGCAAAGGCAAGGTCTAGAAACTTTTCACAGCTTTCTTTGGGGAGATGTGGTGGGGCAGAGATGGCGCTCAAGGACTTGAACCAAAAATGTTCTAGTCTCCCACTAATTATTTTTCCAGATCTCTTGGAATGCTCTCTAAATAAAAAGTTGGGAAATTTGAGTAAACTTGAAATTAAGAGCCTTTAGAAAAACACAGAAACATATTGTATTACTGTATTATTTGACATATTCTATTATTCACTTTCCGGGCATTGGAATTATTTGTACTAAACAGTAATGTCACATGCAAGTGTTTGTCATTTCTCATCAGTTTCAGTTTTAAAAATTAGCATTACCTCAATGGACAACATACACCTTAAGTTTTCAAAATATTATCCCAACACACTTCTGTTTTTTCTATTAGTGCTCCTCCTAGGTTAGAAGTTTATTAAGTAGATGAACCTGAGAAGTTCATGACCTCAATGATGTAGACTAGCTGAAGAAAATGCGAAAATGAATTCTTACCCAACAAGGGTCTTGGCTAGGTAAAATCTGAGATGACTAAACATGTATTTGATTGTGGGATGGGTTGAGTACCACCTTACCCTTTTCTGTCCACATCCCGCCCCTTCTACCCCAAGATCTATTTGCAGCAACTGAAATAACATGGCGGAGGGGAGGGGGCTGAGTGGCTGCCTAAATAATATCTTCCATGGGGTTCAAATGTATGTAGACATATTTGGAGTAGTGAGGGAGTGGGGGATGTGTGGACAGGGGGTAGACAAAGCAGGTTCCTCAAGGGAGGAGTCACTATATGGAATAAAAAGAGAAATATGGCCCAGTCAGCCAGACCCAACCAGAGGGTCTGCCTGTAATTCAGAATGGAAGAGATGGTCCTGGGATATGCAGAGAAGTTTGTGGAACATGGGATCCTCCCATTCTGCTGCTCTGGTGGCATCTGTCTGGTTTTTTTTTTGTTTTTTTTTGAAAAAATTGGAGCTGGGTGTGTAAACTGACAGGTGTGGCAATAAACCTTGCAGGAATCTGAGGCCCAAGGCACCGGGCTGTGTGACACCCCCACCCATGCCCACGCTCCCATCTAAAGGTGACAGAAGGAAGGAGTATTTTCCTTTCTAATTTACAGGAGACAGTGAATCTGTCATGGGCCTCTGGTGACTGATAGCACTGGTGGCGGCCGGGGAGAATTAGCTGAATGTTGGCCAGGCAGAGGTCTTGCGGAAGGGGTCCAGGTCAAAGGCAGGAATGTGGCTCTGGGAGGCAGGGGCCAATGCAGGGTTGCTGAGGTCAGAGCAGCGGTGGCAGGGGTCCTTGGGGGCTGACCATGAACAGCAGAGGCGGTGGGAGGCAATGTCCCTAAGCGGCTTCGCAGATGGACAGAAGACACTCTTTGGGAAGTCATGTAGGTAGGTGGGGGACCATGGAAGCTACTAGATGAACAACTGGGAGTAAGATGTTTCAAAGACATGGGCAGCAGCAGTCACGGCAGTTCATGCAAACCCCCAGGCTGGCATGCTGAGGGGGCTGGAGATATAAATGAAACCTGTAGCTCATAGAACAGGTAAAAAGCAGCTGCTTCCTTAATAAGCTTCATATATACATATACAGAGGTCAGGAAAGCATGGCCTTGTAGATAGGTAGGATAAATTTTTAAATTTGTTAATTTTAAATTACTTAAGGATTAATGGATGCTTTTAGGATGCTTGCATACAGTTAATCCTCAGGCATTTTAACATTTAAACCCACTCCTTGTTTCCCTCTAATCTTATTGACACTGTTAATTTGCTTAGCAAATATTCTCTAGCTAATGTCATGTCTGTAAGTGCCCCTGACGTATGTAACTGGGGGGACTCAAGCTCTGCTCCAGGGTAAACACCAGACACCTGGAGACCAGGGGAATAAGGCCATATGGCCCCATGGAGCTTGCCTTTTCTTGGAAGAGACATCTAACAGAAACCGGCAAGGCACTCAGTTAAGTAAGGACACAGCCCCAGTGGGAAGGAATGGGACTGTCTTGAGCATCCAAGAGCCTTTAGTCTGAAGTTGTCAACCCTGACCACACATCAGAACCACTGTGAAGCATTAATATGTCTGGTCCTGTTTCAGGACCCCTGTGACGGTCCTGCTAGGTCAGCGGCAAAGTTACAATGTCTCCTTCCCCTGTGGACATGCAGCCTTGGAATCCTGGCGTCAGGAGCACATGGTACTGCGAGCTTGGATTGTTCTATGACTGCGAGATCATTTAAATATGGTGAAAGAAGCTGAAGGAATGAAATCTGCACTCGTTCTTCACTCTTTACATCTTGCACATCCTCATGAGAATTCTGGCATGCTGGCCATTTTGTAATATTTCTGTTTATAAAAAGCAGCAGCCTGCCTCTCAGTGCCAAGTGGGAAGGGAAGAGTTGGAACCAGGTGTCATCTCAGTCAGCCACCTTCATTATCGATAATGGAGGCTGGTCACCTTGCAAGGAGGAAAACTGTGCTGAGACTGTGTCCACAGAGCATGGCCTATGAAGGACCTAGTTCTCTGAGAACCTCCTTGGGAGGGAGGATTCTCCAGCTCTGCTTTGACCTTTGAAATTATTCAAACAAAGTATCTTGCCAGGGGAAGACTGAGCAATTTTACCTCACGGTGTCTCGAGTGGGAATGTGATCTAAGAGAGTTTGTGAAAATCCCTTCCGCCTAATACCTGCTTCTTGGAATTCTGAATCTTTCTACAGCTACCTAATAAGAATCTGTTAATTCAGGGTCTGGCAAGGACCAGGGAGTGTCCCCTGATCTTAAGCCAAGGGTTCCTTTAAAACGGGTCCTACCTTTGTTCCAGTAAGGCTGAAGTAATTCACGGCCCTAAGCCATGAAAGTGCTGTTAAAAAATCAACAAAGGGTCATGCTGTGTTTCAGATCTGGAACTGTCTGAAGCACTTACTTTGTGTTAAATGCTATGGTAGTGTGTTACCTGCATATCTAATTGAATTTCCCAACACCCTCATTTTACCAGCTCAGAAAATGAGACTTAGAGTATCTGCAACCTGCCCAAGGTCACACAACTGTAAGGGGCTTAGGTGGGAGTCCAACCTAGAAGGCCGGTGCACCTCCCAAGGACACGCAGGTAACTGCTCCTTAATCACCTTGCCCTCCTCCCATCACATCTGCTATGCATCGTGTGACTGCTGTGTTTCAAACACTGTGCTGGGTACTCCAAAAAGACTTGCCCTTTTCATTCTTACAGAAATCCTCTGCAGGGATTCCATGTCCCATTTTAAGGGTAAGAAAATGGAAGCAAAGCTGGCCTTTAAATGCAAGTCTTTGTGACTCCAGCATCTGCAGTTAACAACTCTGCTCCAAGTCAGGGCCCTGCCGACACACATCCCACCTGACAGTCCTGTTGTCTCCTCTGTCGGCATTATACTACAGGCTTGGCTCAAAATGACATAACTGCAGAGGAAACTTCAGGAGAATTCAAGTCAGCAGAAGTAACTCTTCCTAGAGTCCCTCGTGGGAGCCTCAGAACATTCTTGTAGGTGTAAACTGATGGGACAGGACAAAAATCATCACTACTATCAACATACATATATTTATATCTATCCTTCCCCTTCTGTGATGGTTAATTCTATGTGTCAACTTGACTGGGCCACAGGGCACCCAGACATGTGGTCAAACATTATTCTGCCTGCGTCTGTGAGGGTATTTCTGGATGAGATTTACATTTGAATTGGTAGACTTAGTAACACAGATTGCTCTTCCTAATGTGGGTGGGCCTCGACCAATCAGTTGATGACCTGACAGGAACAAAAAGATTGAGTAAGAAGGAACTCCTTCTGCCTGACTGCTGAGACATTAGCCTTCTCCTGCCTTTGGACTGAAACTGAAAAACTGGCTCTTTTTTGGGTCTTGAGCCTATGGCTTTAGGATTGGGATTTATATCATCAGTTCTCCTCTTCTCAAGCCTTTGGATTCAGGGCTAGAACTTACACTGTTGGCTCTCCTGGGTCTCCAGCTTGCAGACTGCAGATCTGGGGACCTCTCAGCCTCCATAATCCTGTGAACCAATTCCACATATCTTATTGATTCTATTTTCCCGGAGCATCCTGACTAATACCATATGTATACATAGATGTATTTCCATATCTGTATCTATATCTATACCCTGTTTTCTCTCTTCTCAAGAGAATTCTGATTCTGTTCATAGAGATTCTTATCTCTTGTGTCCGTCAAGGAAATTTTTTTTTTCTCTGCAAGGCTGGGTCTTTTGGCCTTTTATGACAGAATTAAGAGTAACTGGGGAGGAATACAAAAAGGCTGGGAAGTTAAGGCTAGTGTTGGAACTGAGGGGCATTTGCATCAAAAAGAAGGGAACTGGTATATATATATATACATATATATGAGAAAATAAAGAAAGCAAAAGTTTTGCTTGTTTTCTTTGTTCTAAAATATTGTTGGATTCTGTTGTTTCTTCCACTGTGTTCAAGAAATTCATGTACAGAACTTGAGTACCTTTTGGTAGGGCTGGACTGTGTTTTATTGGCTGCAACTCTGTGTTAAGACTGGTCCACTGGGGCCATAGCTTTATGAGAAGCTCCTCTGAATGTTCTCCAGCTAAATAATCCATGCATTCTATAGATTTCCATGTTTTTCCAATTAAGTATTTATTTAGCCCTGAAGGAGAGGTAAACTGCAATGCAACCAATTATTTCAGATCCCTCTTTCCATGGAAGGAAGGAAAGAGAGAGGAAAAAAGGAGGGAGTAAGAAAGAGAGAGAGGGAGAGACAGAGAAATCAAACTGTGCTATGGTGACTTCTCATAATCCTTGAAACAAGATAGTAACACAACCAGCAGTAAATCAGCATTCTGGGAAAGAATTAAGCTTGAGTTCCCTAAAGCATCCATTATATATAACCAATCAGCTTATCTCCTATGCATCTAATTTAGTACAAGTTATGTACCATCCTTGGGAAAATTGAGAAAAAGTCACCCAGATCATTTTGTGTGTTCTGCAGTTCAGATGAGAAAACTGGATGTGAGAGGCTAGGTCAGTCTCTCCGCAGTTGGCGCTATCAACAACTCGGGCCTGGGGATTCTTTGTCGTGGGGGCTACTCTGCACATTGTAGGATGAGGTGCAGCATCCCTGGCCTCCATCTGTTAGATGCCAATAGCACTCCTGCCCCCCACCCCCAATTCAAAAGCTACTATAACTAAACGCCCCAAAATATCTCTAGACATTGCCAAATCCCCAGGTGGCAAAATCACCCCCAGTTGAGAGCCACCAGGTAAGATCCTTCCTCTTCAATGCGTAGCAATGTGGGCGTCATCCAGAAGCTTGATGCAATTGTAGGATCTCAAGGCTCATCTACACCTCAGGAATGTTTGAATCTCTGTGTTTTAAGAAGATCCCCATGTGATCTGTCTGCACACCAAAGTCTGAGAGGCACTTCCATCTTGCTGAGGCCAGCTTAATCAAAACACTATTGGTCATCTGCCATGAGCAAGATAGTGTATCCTGCCCTGCAAATAAAACTGATAAATAAAATAACATAATCCAGGTCTCATTGACCACCCAGTTTATACCTGTTCAGCTAAGCTAAGTGTATTATATAATTATTCTCATACACATCTATAGAATCGAGTAATATGTAGCCAAAAATTATGATGCAGGTCTATATTTATTTACATGGATTGATGTTCATAATGTATCTTGTTAAGTAGAAAAGCAAACTGTAAAATAGTATATGCTGTACAGTCTCAGTTTTGTGAACACAAATTAATTTAAATTACATGCACATAAGAAATCCATCAGAGTATATAAACAAGAAAAATTTTAGCATCTCTCAGAAAAAGAGAGTATGGGTGGTTTTTATCTCCTTCCTTAAAATATTTTCAGGATTTTTCTGAATTTTTATGACAAGCACATATGATAATTAGCAAAGAGAAAAATCCTTTTTTTCAGTTCTGCAAAAGATGACCTTAACAGCTACATCCGCTCAGCCTCACAGTCTGTCCTCACAACGAGGAAGTCCAAGATTCATCAAACATGTCCACGTTATGCCTCTTCTGGTTGAAATTCATCCATTCATTCTCCCAAAGACCACAGTTGGTACGAAAGGTAGACGTGCCTCTGTAACAGGCCCTGTGCTAGAGGGAAGTGGGAAGGGGGTGCCCTAGAATGAAGTGTTAGGTGAGGCAGAGACCAGCTCGTGGGGTTCACTGGTCCATTTCCTTTTGCCCCTTTGTTTCTTCGGTTAAAGGAATATGGGCAGAAATGAGATGTGATGCTCTGGGCCTGGCCCTCAGACACCTGCCAGCTATGAGTTGCTGTACCCTTCCTCCTTAACCTGGGTAGGTATAGAGGGGACAGGTGAGACAGATGGCAGAGTCACCCTGGGCCCTAGCATCACATGTTGAAGCAGAACAGGCCACCAATTGGGAGCATATTTTGGACTTGATATAAGCAAGAAATAATAAACCTTGATCACGTTTGAATGGTTATATACTTTGGGGTATTTTGAATGAAGTACTATTGGTGTACAGAGGAAAGAAAAGCAATAAGGAATTAATACAGGAGTAGTAGCCTTCTGAAGGAGGACTAGTTTGAATAAGCTGGATCACTGTTGAGCTGAGTCTCACATCTAGGCTTACAGGAAGCACTTACTAGCACAGATGATATAAATGGAAGAAGCCAGATAGTTGGGCCCTGCCTGATAACTAAACGATGAAGAGTGAATTAAAAACACTATGTCTTCTTTAGAAAGATGGTGTACGGCAGGAATCTGAGTTCACTGGTCACTAAGCAGGGCTTCACTGTCGTTATGTGAGCAAGCTGTAGGTGAAAGGCTATCAAGCAATTCCATTAGAAGCCTGAGTCTTCTTGCTTCCTTGAGCATAACAGCTCCTCCATTTAAAACTGCATTAAGTTAAAACTTGGCACCAGGCTTGTCAGCCCAGATGTGAAATTTTATTGTCAAACAAACAGCCCAAAAATGTTAAAAAAAAAAAGGTTCCGGAGATCTCAGGTTGTTGTGGTTTAAAGGTTCTTTTATTGGAAAATTGAGCCAATAGATAGAAACTTCCATTTAAAATGTAAAATTTTGCAAAGAGTTACTGCTTTAAAAAAATTTTTCACTCTGTTTACTTGCCAGAGCCTTTGAAATAGCAGCCAATAACAAAAGAAAACAAATCACTGATTAATAAACTGTTTGGGTGGGCATGTGTACATTCTTTTCCCCATCTCTCTACTAAAATGAAACCTTGATGCTAAATAACAAACCTTGACCTACAAATAACTTCTCTGTTTTTCATGGTTTCCTTTCTTGGTCTTTTACCAGGCAGGAAAGTAGCACAGTCTGGATGATATATTGACAACTAACGCCTGCCTTCAGAGGAGAAAAACAACTGTTGTTAAAACAGGAGGTAAACTCTGAACACTGCCCCACCTAGTTACCAGGCTGAAATTCGGCATCACAGGGTATTACGTTAAGCCAAAGCCAGAGAGAACCAGAGAAGCTACCCCTTTAGAGTAAAGGGCTGCTTTGTCAGAAGGAGACACTCAGGCTACCTAACACCTTCAATAACTTAGCATTGTAAGACGGAGTCACAGTGTGGGCATGGAAAATGTCACAAGAAGAAGTAAGAAGAATGGTACTAAACCATGGCAAACTGCCAGAAGATGGAGCGTAAGTAAATTATAAATCTCTTCTGGAGCATAAGCAGAGACAATGTTCTTGATTAAGCGTGACTATTCCACATCAAGCCGTAGACCCCTGGAAGTCCACGCAGACCACCAGGGAGGCCTGGACCACCCCTGGAGGACCACTGAGCTGGTGGGTAACTCTGGGAACACACAGGCAACACTCTCTGTGGCCAGAGCTCTTTTTATTGCCTGAAAGATACAATGATACTTACAGCCCATGCTGGGAGTCTGTAGGGCTTAATAAGTTCATATGCATAGGCACTGAGAAGCTTGGAGAAAAGACTGAAATTGTATTATTCCTGGCTGGAATGTTCCCTTTAAAATTCCTTGTAATTACAGTGCCACCCTTGTAGACACAGACCACTGTGAGGTCCTGAGCTGTATCATAAACTTATTCCCACCTAATAAACCTCCCCTCTTGGCATTTCCCTCTCTAAAATGTTTGCTTTTACTCCAAAGCCTTCTCTGCCCTGGCCTACCAAGTTCAGTGGGAATATCAGGAGGCTAAAACTGGACGAGGACCAATAGAGCCTCAAGTATAATCACGCTGTGTTACTGAGGAACTGAGGGACTGACTGAGAAGCACCCTGCATGGAGTTTGAAGGCCAGAAAACACTCACCCGCTCACCTGAATGACTCTCAGACTCAGCTATTTCCTAGAGCTTTCCGACTGGGCTCCTTCAAAACAACAATGTTCCAAGGGCTGGGCCTGCCACACGTGGACAGCCATAGCAATTCAATCTCTTTCTGTCTCTTTCTCCCTCCCATCCTGCTTGCCTCCCTCCCTCCCTCTCTCTCTCTCTCTCCTGCCTGTGCATGTCTACACATGCACAGTTAATGAGTTGCATTTCCTCCCCTGTGAGGAGTTCGTGTGTACTTGTGCATATGTGCATAAATTCTGGAGTCTGCAAATCCTTGTTGGGGTGAGAATCCAAGATGTATTTCATTTAGCAAAATCATAGTACTCAGTTATTCTAAGTTTAACAGATCAATGACTCACAGGTTCCCACAAAGAACACTGTCTTCCTAGTACTCTGCCGTCTGAGCACATGTGAGGGTCTCTGTGCTCCAGGCCTCCTTTGCCTGGATATGGACTCACAGGGAGAGAGTACCTGGCTGGATGTGCAGGAGAGATGTTTTGAGACTCAGGACCGTAAGTGCTACTTCAGGGTCAGGTTACGTAATGGCGGTGGCTGTGGGACCATTCTCCTGACCTCATCACAGAAACCAGCTTCGTCTGGGGCCCTCAGGGCTGCAAGCTGTGGGAGAATGGAGTCATTGTCCTCATTTTCCTAAAAGGCACCATTAACAGCAGCAACAGTAGGAGAACCCCCCCCCCCCCACAACTGCTCATACAGTAGAAGTTGACGAAACAAAGCTCTGACAGAAGGTAAAAGCTGTGGTTGTCCCAGGGTGGCTGTGGACCAACTCGCAGATGGATTCAAGGTGTACATTAGCTGATCTTTGAGAAATTCAAGAAGTGTTTGTGCACACATGGTGGTCATCGAGTAAGTAGAGTGGTGGCTGGCTTGTTTTAAGGAAAGAGATGCAGGAAGAGGCTGCAGACTGGGGCAAAAATAGGGGCTTTGGGTCATTATCGTTAACCACAGCTCATTGGTAGTCCCTGGCTGGGTTGGTGAAGCCTGGAACATGCAAGTAACACAAAGTTAACACTTTCATCAGGGATCATGCCTCTTGTTAGTGTAGAATAGTATCCCAAGGACTGAAAGTGTTAGGTAGTGTTCATCCCTACAGGCCCCGCTTGTAGTAAAGAGTGACCTGAGCTCCAAAACATTTTTAGTCAACTGATGTGTGCAAAAGCAATATTTTGGTGTAATTAGAAAACCTGGGTTCAAACTCTAGCTCTTCTTGCTGTGTGATTCGGGCCAAATTACACATGGTGAATCCTCTACCATCTGATCTTCAATTTACATTACAATTTTAAATGGGCATAATAATACCAACCTCACAGGATTGATGGGGGAATAATTTATTTACTTCATCAATAAATATTTACTGGGACCAACTATGAGTCAGGCAGTAGAGAGAGAATTATGAATAAAAAGAAACACAGTCCTTTCACTTACGGAGTTCATCATCTGGTAGAACATGAGAAATAATGTATAAAAACCACATTAACCCAATGGAATCAAAGGCACCGAACAGACACTTTTATCACTAGTTTCCATGGCTAGTATTTCCATTAGGGCTTTCCTGCCTACAGATAGAAACCCCAAAATAGCAAGGAATTTTACTTATTTTGTGCATTGCCACATAGCACATAGTAGGCAACCAGGAAACATTTGCTAAATGAGCAAGCCCAAATATTTCTCATAGCTTTTAACAAACGTTCATAGTTCCTGTAGAAGTAAACATGGTTTGGACTGCAAATGCACGTATTCCCCCACACGCTGCACAGGGCTGATTTGTTAAAATGATATGTGTGTCTGAAGTATCTTCCTTAAAAAGTGTACATATACATACACTTATTTACATATTCCCACTTAACACTCCAATTTGGTAATTGTTACTATGTATTATTTTCCCTGAACTCTGAGAACTGGCATAAGCTCCACAATTAGGCAGAACCTGCCATGCAGACTCCTCCATGCTCTCAGTGGGGACGTGTGCTCTCCCCTGCGTGCCTGAGTTGAGGGGGTCATGGAATGGATGCCATTTGCTCATCACTATGATCTCTCTTCAGCCATTCATCTTGTGTTCCAGGGGAGCAGTTTTGATCCCAGATGGCTGATGGAAGATGTGCAAGTGCTGGAACCATAGCTGCCAAGTGAAAGCAAAGAATATTCCACCAGATGGTAAAATTCAAGTTCTATGGAAGCCCAAGGTGCCTTCAAGGCAATGGTGGTAAGAAATGGAGAGGAAGAGCAGAAGGCTGTCAGAGCCTGGCACAAATTCTCAAGACATTCGCAAGGGAAATATCATAGCAGTTGGGAGGTCTGACCTGGTAGTTTCAGACACCTTGGGCCAGAGGCATGCCATGCCTTCAAGAGATCTGAGGCATGGAAGAGCTATTACTAATGATGAGAAAATAATCTCTCCATAGAGAAGATATTCTAATGGGCAATACAGTGTTGATCTTCCAGTGCTCCCCCTCCTGGAATGTAACCCCCGTGGGTGTGCAGGGAGTTGAGAAATGACTCAAACTGGCTTAAACCAGGAAAGAACATATGCAACAATGTTTCCAAAAACCCAAGGGCAAGCCTGCAGCAGACCTCAAAGTAAAGGAGATTCTGAGGTAAAAGCCATAAGGAATCTGACTCTTTTTTCTCCTCCTCATGGTGAATGCATTTTCTTTTTTCTTTTTACACCCTGGCTTTCTCTGCTTCTATGGACAGCACCATTGAAAACATAACCAATAATGGTGTCTATCTACCTGTAAAAGACTTTCTCCACTTCATTCCATATTCCTAAGAAGAAGTATTCCTATTGGCCCAAGGTGGGCTTGGTGCCCACCCCTGGACCTATGGCCAGGGGTTGATTCATATCCTATGAACATAGCCACCAAGAGCCATGGCGGCGGACAGGTGGGGAGAAGCAGTTCCCAAAAAGAGCTGGGGGTGGAATAGGGGTGACTTGCTGGACATACAACCCAGTGGGTTTCCACGAAACTTCCTGATTTAGGACATATAAATGTGCCCACAAGTAGTCTGAAATCAGGCCATAGGTTTTTAGTTGGATGCCAGATGAAGTAGACTGAAGTTGGCCTCGTGGTTGGAAACCCAGGTTCTTTATTTTGCCTTGTGGCCTAAGGCAAAGTCCTTCCTCTGGACATCAGTTTCTTCTTTTAAAAAAATAAATTGCCTTAGGCCAGTGCTATATAAATAGCCATATCAAAAATATTTTTAAAATTCTAATGTTTATCACCCATTGACAAAAAGGCTGCTTTAGGTTAAACTGAATTAGAGCAGTCTTTACCTTTTACTGAAGTTATGGCAACTGATTTCTCAGATGGGAAGTCCTAATGGGGTGAAATTAATATGTCTGAAAACTACAAAGTGGGGAGAGTGAATTCATTACTAATTCATAAATGCATTTTCGTTGGCTAACTCCTTCAAAATAGAATCCATTTGGAATGAATAACAACAATGATGGCTACCATATTCCTGGCTGTTTGTCAGACTCTGTGCTAAGACTTCATTGGATATTGCATTTAGTTGTCACAGTAATATTATTAGGTAGGCACTATTTTTAGTCCTTATTCTACACATAAACTGAGCTCTGGCTTAAAAAGGTGTTCCAATAAGAATATGTCAAAGTCAAGCTTCAAAGCCATTGCATTAGCTGATCTTTACCTCTTAAGTTGAAATTAAAGGTGGTAGAATTAATACATTATAAAACTATACAATATGAATGTGTGTGTATTATATATTTCATAGATGTGCCCTTTCATCTCTGATATTCCACACTTCCATGCATGTGTCAGAAAGGTGTAGATGCAAAGGAATGTTTAAATAGAACCTATTCCCTTGTCTGAAAGGCATGACAGTGTTTCAATCACAGAGCCAGGCACGTGGGGGATACTTTCCAAGCACAAGCTCAACTATATGAGGGCGCAAAGGAAAGTTTTTATTGGCCTGGGTAGGTTGATTCAAGCCTTGATGTTTTACTGCTTGGGCCATGTGGTTTGGGAGGTACTGTCGTAGGGTGTGTGAGTTTGTGATTGCTCACGTGTACACACGTGTGTGTGCACGGCTGGGTGTTTTCCAGAGTGGAACAAGAAGGATTAACTTTCAGCATTTGGTTTATCTTAACCTATAGCAGATGGGCACTGGCTTTAAGTTCTCATAAAGTTAACCCCAGGAGACTTGTTGAATAATTTATCCTCAACTTTGGAAGAGCAAAGGAATAAGGTGATTAAGAAAAATGGAAAGCCACATGATAATGTGCCATTGATGGAGTGGGCCTGTCTTTCACTGTGGTACATGGTGGGTGTAGTAGTGACTGGATTTGGAGGGGGTGGGGAAGGAGAGTGTTGGGTCTGGTTCAGGGGAGCCCTTGGAGCAGACAGCTCCTGACTTTATCCCAGCGGCTGTGGCAGAGCAAGTGAGAAAAGCCTCCATTCTCTACTCAGGGAAGGGCCTCAACTTGAAAACATACTGAGCTATGCTAATTTTAAGGCCTCCCAATATAACCATTTTATTTCATCCAGCTGTGGGGCCTGACTTTGGCTAGCAAGGAGAGCCAGAGAGAGATAGGGAGGGCAGAGCTGGAAAAATAAATCTACAGGATGCCTGTCAGTACCTGTTTTTAACTTAACGGGTGTGGGAGCTGTAGCAGAAGTCACATGGGTGATTTAACATAGACCACCACCCCCTGCTGACTATAAATGACCTCCTTTCCTGTCCCCACTGCCAGCAGCTGGAGAAGCCAAAGTCCTGCAAACCTCAGTCATGAAGCTTTCACATTCATGCTCCCTTTTAATAAGATGCCATGAGCATAGCTCACCACCAAACTCCGCCCCCCCCCCAATTGAAACAACTTTAAGGAGACAGGGTTAGTCAGGATCTGTGGTTGCAAACAACAGAAACTGTTTCTAGCTAGCTGAAGCAGGAAAGGAATTTTTTGGAAGGAGACTGGATAACTTGCAAAACCAATGAGCAGGCCCCATGCAGAACTAGGCTTAGATGTAGACGGCATACAGGTGCCAAGGGAAGCCAGGTCGTGGAAGCACAGCCAAGGTCATTGCCAGAAGGGTCTGGATGTCACAGCAGCTCTCCAGGAAGTCCCCAACACTCAGCAACTCCTAACATTGCTGGGACTGCCGGCACTCACCTGTAAGCACCCCCATATTTCTCTGCATCACTCACTAGAGATTCGAAGGCCAGGGCAGTAGCATCCAACCCCACACGCCAGCAGCTGAAAGAGGACCTGTCCGAACTGCTTCTGTTTTGAGACCCCGGGCAAGCCCTGCCTCCAACATAGCTTGGAGGATTCAGAGGCTGGGAAGAAAATTTCCAGACACTTACAACAGAGCTTTCTTTAAAAATGGGAATCCCCTCTTCCCAGAGATGGATAAAGAATAAGTCCCCAATATCATAAGGGGCCCAAAGACTGGAAGAGATGGTTCACGTTTTTTTTTTTTTTTTTTTTTTTTTACTTTCTAGGCAGTTTAGATTTCTCTGACCTGGGTTCAAAGAAGAATCGGTTTTGAGGTTGTATGTCCAGGAAAGTTAACATGAAGGTCTTGGAGCACCTAGAGGTATGGGCCCTGTTTCTCTGCATCCTTTGAAGCAGAGGAAGGAGCAAGAGTTGGAGAAGTCACCTGCCTATAAAACGATAGTCCCCTCTTTATAAGTTGCCAGAGTGATCTGATCCTATGAAGAAAATCAAAAACAAGTGTTTGTTTCTTTAAGCTCCTCACCGGACACGGCATGTGTTAGGCTGGAGATTTAAGGACAGAGCCCAGGGTGCAGGCTCTACTCGGCAAGTATTTATACTGAATCCGCAGCAGCCAAGAAAGGTCACCTAACCACTCCTTCCACTACTTTGGTGGGGGGGGGGGGAGCGGCAGGGAGGATATTTCCCAGATGTTCATCTGCTTTGTCTGTCACCATCTTATGGGAAGCACTGAGGATAAGGAGAAAAACTGCTCTAGGAATGAGAGACTCTGCCTCAAGTGAGCAGTATGATCCTGGGCACATCACCAGACCTTTCTGGACCTTGGTTTGAGAGCTGTAAGGAGAAAAAAAAAAAAAAAACCCACCACTTCCAGTCTTAAAATTAACTGAAGGACGATGAATTTAAAATACAAAGCAGATTCTCAGTGGCTAAAGAACTGGCAGCTCTAAAGGAATGAGGAAAAAATGTAAACTCTAAGAGCACTGCCCTTTTGAGGTCTAAAGTTTCCCATCTCTAGGATAAATTTGAATTTGGTCTCCATTGGGGAAGTATGTCTGACATGGCAAGTGCCCCCAGTGCCAATCACCCGGGGCTGATTAATTTGGTGGAGGCATTTCTTCTCCTCCAGCTGAAGACAGGTGGCTGTCTTCATGCATGCCAAGTGTGGCCCAGATTTAATAACAAAGATGACAATCCAATGTGGGAAGAAATAAGAAGAGTTCAGCGACATAAGTGAGCTTCATGTGTGACTGTGTGCAAGACGAAGTAAGCACAGCTCAGCTGTCAGTCTGAAGGGCAGCGAACAATGAACAAGGACAGCTCTCCTTCCTAACCGTCCACTCCCCTACCCAACTGCCACCTCCACCGCCACCAATCCTGCCCAAGTCAGTCCATCTGCTTATTCAGAAATACACCCAGCACTGACTGATTGGAATAGTTCAACCAAGAACACTAACTGCCACTTTATGTTTAGCAATGTGACCAAATAAGCTGGATATTTGACTCAAGTGTTCAATTCTCCTGTCCTATGGTTAATCCAAACTTCTCTGAGTTCTTTCCTAGCCTGTTATAAGAAAAGAGCGAGGCAGAAAAACAGCATTTGAACATATAATGTGTTTTTGCAGAACCTGTCCTTGGAGGCACTCAAGGCCATGGCAGAGATCTTCCCCAGGGCAAGAGGCTGGGATTCTTCTCTGGGCCTCCTCTGTCCTCCGGGGAGACAGGATGACTGGAGTGACTCAGGCAGGCGTGGGAAGCAGTGGTGGTTCGCACTTGAGCTGGTCTCCGGAGACATGCTCTCCTCAGCTACGGGTCAGAACGAGCTCTGATCGCAGTGATGCCTGTCTCCTCTCTGTTAATGGGTCTCTTGGACGAGTTCTGATTTTTCATGCTCCATCCCTTGAACTCCTAAGAAACTTGTTATACATCCTGACTTCTGATTTGAAGAGTAGGGCCACTGACCCATTCAGGTGGCAGGCTCTTTCTTCTTTTCCTCTTCTCGTGTTAGTTGTTAACCAGATGTTACTTATGGAAAAATATTGGTGGGGTTTTTTTCCTGCCAGTGTAGCAGATTACATATTCAGAAAACCCTGCCTACTACCAAATACCTAGAAATGCTAGGAAACGATAACAAACAAGAATGTCGAGGAAACCCTGGGATGCCAAAAATAAAGAGGGGAGGCCACAGTCCAGAGGGAAGTAAATGTCAAGGCAGGTGGTGATGAGGGGGTTGGACAAATTTGGTGCCCTTGGGTTTTAACGATGACAAAGGGGACCAGGTCTGTGCCAGATGGGGAGCTAGAACTAAGGCTCTTGTCAAAATCTGGGACTTGTGAAGTCAAAGTGTAGATTAAGGGGAAAAAATGGTGTACCAGCAAAAGGAGATGACAAGAAATATGCATGACTTGATTTGGGTTCTGAGCGGTGAAAAAAAGATTTCCTGGAAAATTCGCAGCCTCGTGCTTGTCTTTCTGTGGGTGTGGGGTTTGAATTTACACCACCTGCATGGTTGAGAACACCCTAAGTAGAGAAGTTAATTTAAAAGTTTTCCCAGTAAGCTATCTGGAACATCTGGTTGAAGCCCACACAAATCCTCTTTGGAGAATAGAATCTCCTAGGCCTTAGAAGAGTCTCACAAAAGTAAAAACCAGAATTAATGTTAATGAAAGCAAGAGACACAGAGTATTGCTTGGCCTGGCCTATGAGGCACCCCACCCTCCCATTTACCACACATCTTTCCTGGGGTGCCACTGCGATATTCGGGAAACAATCATTCCTTGTAGTTCTTTGAGAAAACCGACTATTAACATTTCACAGGTAGCAAGATTCAGACACAGGTCTTTAGTTAAGACTTCCTTTCTAAGGAAGTTCAAGTTAGTTCTAGTGGCTATTTAACATGTTTATAGTCCAGTTTAGAGCTGGGCTCCAAAGTCAGATAGATCTCACTTGACTTCAGCCCACCACATGTCACATGACATTCTTAGCCCTAGAGAAAAAAGGGTCATAAAAATATCTACTTCATATGATTGCACCAAGTTTTTAAAAAGGCAATGCATGCCAAGTGTTTAGCGTTATTTCCTAACACATACTAAATGCAATATTCACAAAATGTTAAAGTGTTATTATTTCGTAATTGTTTACTATTGTAATTTTATTCGATTTTATATTTTCATTTGGAGGCTAGAGAGCTAATTTTATGAAAGTCTACACCACAAGTACAGCATTTCTTTTACATAGAATGGCCAGGATCCTACTTTTATTTGCTGAAGCTTCATCTGGATAATAATATTTTATATGTGACCAGCACTGTATAGTCTATAAAGCCATTTTGCATCCATGTTCTCATTTTGCTCCATTATTTCATAAGTAGAATGGGATAGATTGAATCATTTTGTGTTTAAAAACAAACAGGTTTAGAGAAACTGAGTGTCCAGCCCCGTTAATTGCTAGAACAGGAAATCCCCATGTCTTCTAAGTCTTAGTCCAGTGATCTTTCCAATATGGCAGCCCACTTCATTCCTAGAGAAGCAATCTTAGAGTTCCTTCTAGGAGCTAGGGCTATAGGCTGGGGATGCTATGCTGCTCTGGATGTAGTCTGCACCTACCTGGGGAGCATGTAGGAGAGACACCTCACTCAGAATTGGGAAAATCAGAAAAGACTTCCCAAGACCCAGGGCTCTCACACCGACCTCCAGTGACCACAAGCCATGGTAGCTCCTCCAGATCTCTCTCCCAAAGCCCCACAGCCCAAAATTGACCCCTTCGCTTCCCCTACATGATCCCATCCCCACTGATTTTAACCCAGGCACAGGAATTCTGGTGTTCTGATTCAAGTAGATCACAAAGGCCAGTGACTCCCCCATTGTTGGGTGTTTGCCTGAGCAGGGATGAGTTGCTGCTTGAATTTCCAAAAGGTGAAATAGAGGATAGACCAGAGTCGGGGAGGAGAGAATATGGAAGGGAAGGATTGGGTGGGGGTGGAGAGGTACATCTATGCCCAACCCCTCCTTCTCTCATTCCCACATTAGACTCCCCAGGTGACACCAGAAACTGTGGGGCTGGCACATAATCTGGTCTCCAGTGGGAGAAGAAAATGCTGAGGAACTTTCAAAAGACATTAATTTGTGTTGAATGCCTTTCTTCCCTCTCTGAATCCTGTCCTATCTCCCAGCCTCCCCCCAAGTGGAGATATTTTATGGGCAAAGAGAAATAAATTAAGACCAGCATAGAAAATAGGGAGAAAGGGGGTAGGGGATAGGGAAGTTAAAAGAGGAGGAGGGGCCCATTCCTTTTCCTACCCCACCCACCCAGCCGCCCCCAGTAAGCCCCAGAACCACTCCAGCTTCTGCAGACCTTCAGTTGCTCCCAGAGCTTACCACCAGGAGAACTAGGTAAGTATCCACAAATTTTAATGGCTTACTTTGCAATTTGGAGCTGTAAAATGAAACATACTGCAGTTTCATTAAGGTGTAATTTTTGAGTAAATATTTTTAATAAAACCCTCTAAATCTATTTCAGTGTTTGGGTTTAAATCACCTCTTAAAACTGAATATACATGATAAATTATAGTCACAAGTCCCCCAATTTTCCATAAGCCTAATGTTTCTAGTTATAAGGTTTTAAGTTACAGGACATTTTCAGCACTGCTTGGAGGTGGAACGTGATTTCATTTTATAGCTTGAGAAACATTTCATATAATAAATACACTTCAAATAAATCTATGGAATGAATGAATATTAGAAAAGCAAGGAGAGTTTTAAAAGGCAAGTGCAGTGGGGCAGGAGAAGAGGGAGGTAAAGTATAATGGGTGCAGACATTTCTAGGGACATCTGAAAACAAAACAAAACCTGGTGGGACAGTCTTAGTCCATTCGGGCTAGTATAACAGAATATCATAGACAGGGTGGCTTCAACAACAGAAATTTATTTCTTATGGCTTTAGAGGCTGGGAAGTCCAAGATCAAGGTGCTGGCAGATCCCGTGGCCATCTCTCCGTTGTATCATCACAAAGCAAAGAGTAGAGATAGAAATCTTATAAGGATACTAATCCCATTCATGGGGGCTCTAACCTCATGAGCTAATCACCTCCCAAGGTCCACACCTTCAATGATACCACATTGGGAATTAGGATTTCAACATATGAATTGGGTAGGGGGAGAAGATACAAACATTCAGTCCACAGCACAGACCCTAGGAGGCTAAATTTCCTGAGACACAGAAGCCTTGAGAACAGAAGCCAGCTAGAACCAGTGAGTCCTAAAGGAAAGCCTCAGCCATGCACAGTGAGACCGTCACCTACTTCTGCTCCTGGTGTAGCACTTTTGGACCTAATGTGGGACTCAGTGGAGAGCAGCATGGGTAGGAAATAAGAGGGAAATCTTCCTCTAAAACTCTGGAAAATATATATAGGGAGTGGGGCAGTCCTGCTGTGAGAATGCTCCAACTGAGTGTGATAGAGAATGGAAAGTAAGAGAAAACATGGCATGTGGCTGTGCTGTGCGTGTGGCGCCCGGGGGGTGGCCTGGCACAGGAAGAAGGTGGTACCCAGTGGAAGATGGCCGAGAAGTAGCTACACCCATTGACACAGATCAAAATATTGGAGGGGGCATTCAGTAGGAACTGGGCCCCTCATGGACAAGTGGGATCAAGAGGTGGCAGGCCTGACGTAATTTTGTTAATCTGCCCTCAGGTTGGGGAGACTTGAGTTACACAGGTAACCGCTAATTGGAACTCCAAACTCCTGTGTCTAATGCTTACTCCCGTTCTGCTCTAGCCTGTGTCCAGCAGCTATCCTCAAGTTGATTTTATTTACCAGAATCTCACACACACACACAAAGCTTATGAATATGCAGGTCATAAATGTATTTAAACCAAGAGCTCTTTGAAGTTAAATATTATATATTAACAAGGCCCTGAAGAATGGGGACAGATCACCACTGCATAGAGCTTTGCAGTGATTTTAAACACACCGTTACACACATTTCATTTGGTCCACATGATGAGCCAGCGAGGGAAGCACTGAGCCAGAGAACTTGACATAAAACCAAGCAAGTACAGCTGTGTAGCTGAAACTCTGTACAGAGATCTCAGGCTCTCACTACCAGCTTCTTAGCAAAGCAAGGCCTCCCTACTCCTGTGAGCCAGGCTGATGTGGTTGTTTGAGATCTTATCACTCCTGGAAGGGGAAGAAGTGAAATTCATGTGGCCTTCTGGAAAAGATCAGGTATTTTGTCTTCTACTTGGGGATTTGATTCTTCTTGACAAGGGAATGGACTTGATGAGCTAATGTAAGGAACCAGTTCTTAGAGACTTGGTTTGTTTTGAATTGTATTTGTGAGGTTTGTTTTAAGATGTGTCTACCTGTCACCGTGACATACACCAGTGTATATGTGTTGAAGCAGCCCTTTTAAAAACACTCCACCACAAAAAGGGGCCTGAAAACTTTGTAGTTAACCTCTGCCCTTACAGATGAAGACACTCTTTTCTGGGTGCCTCTAGCCATACCACTAACTGCCATAGCCCTGACGTTTTAATAGGGATGGCAGAAGGCTCCAAAGGACAGTATCCTTTAAGCCTCCCAAGACTCTTGAAACCTATGGGCCTAAATCTTCCATTTCTGAAGCAAAAGGGAGTGGATTTCATGATTTCTCATGTCCCTTTCTCACATTAATTCTGTCACCCAATGGAGCTGGGTCTTTACTAGGATTCTAAGGAAAGGTCCCTTTGGGCAAAGAAGGAGATGCTGAAAATCTCAGGAAACCCAGAGATTCATTCATCCATCTGTGAGAGTCACCAGAATTCCTCCTTCTATTACAGCCAGTTAGCAAATGACTTTGTGTGTCAATGGGCTATTACTGTGGACCCATTTTGTGATTTGGGGGCTCTATTTCTGACTTCAGCTCACAAGTTTGGCTGATCTCTTATTCATTCATTCACATATTCATTCATTCACTCAATACATATTTTTTCATGTAACTGTGTTCCATGTACCAACTATTACTAACTGGATGCCAATATTTAATATGTGTAGTTAAATGGCAGCTACAATGTTAAGCAACATGCATATTTCACCTCATACTCTTCCCAAGAACTTAGAAGGCAATTACTATTAATATCTCCTTTTTATAGGTGAGAAAATGGAGGCTGAAGTTAGAAGAAACACTATAGCAGCTATCCCACATTAGACAGTCTGACTCCAGAGACCAAGATGTTGACCATGGCACTGTACTGCCTCCGGGAAATTCAAAGGTGAGTCAAGCATGGCCCATACCTTCATGAGCTCATACTTTAGAAGAAGAGGCAGAATTGTAAAATAAGCACAGTGAAACTAAATGTTATCCTAAGGGAATGTGCTCTTGAAACAGCATGGGAGGAAGGAGCATCCTAGCCTGCCTGGTGGAGAGTATGGGAATCAGGGAGATCACCATTGTGTCACAAGAAAATGAACACTCAAACTGGGATACAAACTTCAATTACTCAAACTTCTTTAATACAAAGATAAAATACAGCTGAAATCACTGTCAAAAGGCTTATAGCTCTTATGGAACAGGTCAGCCCTCATTGGCAAGAGAGATATGAGATGCTTCCCAATAAATTGTAAATGAGGGAAACTTTGCCTTAGAGAGGTAAAGTATCAGCTATACAAACCTGAATAGTGTCTCAGTCCACTCGTACTTTTATGACAAAAAATTACAGATGGAGTGACTTATAAACAACAGAAATTTAATTCTAATAGTTCTGGAGCCTGGAAAGTCAAGATCTAGGCGCCGGCAGACTGGGTGTCTAGTGAAGGCCCACTTCCTGGTTCATAGATGGCCATCTTTTTGCTATAACCTGACATGTCATAAGGAGTGACAGAGCTCTCCAGGGTCTCTTTTCTAAGGGCACTAATCCCATTCATGGCACCTCTGCCCTCATGATCTAATCAGTTGCCAAAGGCCCCACCTCCTAATACCATCACTTTAGGGGTTAGGATGTCAATATGAATTTGGGGGAGGACACACAAATATTCAGTCTATAATAAATAAAAATATACAATATCCATGAGGCTCTAGCTCCCTTGCATGGCAAACCTATCTGAAAGTGTTAACATAGGTAAATAAGAAACACTCCTGGGGTGCCTGGGTGGCTCAGTGGGTTAAGCATCTGCCTTTGACTCAGGTCATGATCCCAGGGTCCTGGGTTCGAGCCCCACATTGGGCTCCGTGCTCAGCGGGGAGTTTCCTTCTCTCTCCCCACCTGCCCCTCCACCCTGCTCATGCACTCTCTCTTGCTCACTCTCTCTCAAATAAATAAAATCTTAAAAAAAAAATAAGAAACACTCCCATCAGAAAGAATGATCAGCCATGTTTGGTGGTCTTCAACAAGGAGAGATTCAAAACTACAGATTGGTGCTGCCCCTCTTGGCACTGTTTAGGAGAGAGTATGCCCTTTTAGGCCAAAGCTAGCAACCCAATGGGTCCACCCACATCTGGATGTCAATTCCTGATGACCACAATAAACATCCCCATGGTAGAACAAACTCCCCTATTTCTGATCCCGTAACTTTGCTTCCCCAGGATCTTGTCTATAAGGAGAAAGTGCTTTGGTCAGCCAATTTGTACATCTGCTTGGGCTTGACAATAACATTTCTCAGTGTAAAATAATAAATAAGCCTCCTAGCTTCTGTATAAAATAATAAATTAGGCTTCTACATAAGCTAGGTGAGAAAATTGAGACATGGAGAGGTACGACAGATTCTCAAGAATTCTCTCTGTAACCCTTCTTAAATCATCATCATCAAAGTAAGACATCACCACAGGCAGGGCACTCCCCAGATTGCATGGAGCCCTTATCTACATAAACAATTTGATTAAAATATAGGTTACAAAATTCATGGGCTCCTGTGAGGTACAGTGATTTTGCAATGGAGATTTGAAATACCAGGTAGAAAAGAGGTCTTCATGCATTTGCTTATTGTTCAGTAAGTGCACATGAAGATCCTTCCAAGTGTCTAAGCACCAGGAAGAGCTAACATCTACTTTCTCTTTGTGTTCTTTATTGTCAAATGCACTGTTTCTGCCAAATTTCATATCTGTCACCATAAGAAAAATGTAGTAATGTTGGTATTACTGATGATGCCTTGGCTCTTCAGAACCTGTTTCTATTGAAATGATTTAGATGTTGCCTCTGCTTATTCCTCATACTGCTGATTTAATGCTGGTGAAATCTTCATTCATGACACTGCATCATTCATCTAGCTATTTGTAAATACTGGCTTCCAGTGACACTCTCAAATATAGTTACTGGGGTTCATTGATGATGACCACAAATGCAAGTCTTACTAAGAGTATGTAGGAATGTAGGAGCAATAATTCATTTCCTTGTCATAGTGAATTTATCACTTGGAATTTTATAGCATCAACATAGAAGAGCACATCTTCCAAGTATATCTTCTTTTGAACTCTTTAGGCCATCAACAGTGTCTTTATAGATTGTGATCTCTTTGCACCCCTGCCTTCCACACGCCTCCATTAACAGGGGATGTGGGTGAGGGGTCTGGGCAGCTAGAATACTGGTCTCATTCACACATAGAATGTTCACTATTTATCTGGCAGGATTCAGACCCACCCAGGAGAGCATGAGGTCATTAACTGAAAAGGTCTGTTGGCATCATGGAACAAAAGTTTAAAAGCCCTGTAGACACAGGTGTGGCCACCGTGGAGAACTACCTGACATGTGGTATGGACGCTTTGGAGGGGTGGGGTGACTGCCCAGCATACCAATAGGAAGCCAGATTGCCACCCCTGCCACCTTTGGGTGTTGCAGCCCAGAGGCAGCCTCATGGTCAGAACACGGATGTGTCAGAGCAGAAGCATGAGCCCACCATGCAGCTATAGGCCAAGAGTTGATGGTTCACCTCTGTTAGCCCAGAGCCCTGAATTCAATCTGTGTCAAACGTGAACAAGCACCACCCAAATTCAGTATGTCAGCACCATCCTAGAGGCCCAATTCCAAGAAAGGAATCACAAGCTGGCCAAAGGGAAGGATCTGCACACTGGGCCACCCTGGTAAGCATTAGTGTTAGGGACAAACTATGAATTTGTGTCCCCAAATTCATAAGTTGAAATCCTAACTCCCAATGTGATGGTACTAGGAGGTGGGCTTTCAAGAGGTGATTAGGTCATGAGGATAGAGCCCTCACAATTGGGATTAGTGCCCTTGTAAGAGGAGACACAGGAGCTTACTCTCACTCTCTGCCCTCCACCATGTGAGGGAACAAGAAGACGGTCATCTCAAAACAGGAAGTGTGGTCAAACTGGACACTAGACTGCTGATGCCTTGGTCTTGGGACTTCTAGGTTCCAGAACTCTGAGAAATAATTTCTGTCATTAAAGCCACCCCATCTATGGTAGTTTGTTATAGCAGCCTGACTGACTAAGCCAGTTACGTTATATAAATACAAATCTCGGGGATCTTAAATTTTGGTTCTCCAATCTATTGAAGTAGACTCTGGCCTAGGAGTCAGGAGACCTGATTTTTTTCTTTAAAGATTTTATTTATTTATTTGTCAGAGAGAGAGAGAGACAGAGAGAGACAAAGCGCGCGCGCACGCGCACACACACACGAGTGGGGGGAGGGGCAGGCCGAGGACTGCAGACTCCAAGAAGCAGACTCCTTGCTGAGCAAAGAGCCCAATGTGGGACTCAATCCCAGGACCCTGGGATCATGACCTGAGCCAAAGGCAGATGCTTAACCAACTAAGCCACCCAGGTGTCCCTGATTTTTTCTTATATTACTCTTTATTTTGATATCATTTTAAACTTACAGAGAATTTACAAAAATAGTACATAGAATGCTATATATCCTTTATACAGATTTGCTAAAAGTTTGCATTTTGTCTCATTAGCTCTATCATTCGATCTATAATATATAATATACACATGTATGTATATGTAGATACATATTTATAAATACATTCATTTTTATATATACATTGTATGGAGATATATATATATTTATATATCCATGCATTTTTCCCCTAAACCATTTGAGAGTGATGGAGACTCTAAATGTTTGCCCCTAAATATATTATGGTATATTATTTCCTAAAAAGAAAGATATTTTCTTACACACATTATAAAAAAATTAATATTGATAGAATATAGTTATCTAAACCACAGTCTATTTAAAGTTTTGTCAATTGTCTCAACAATTGCTGAAATCCTTAGACTATATAGATAACTTGTTTCTCATCAAGACTTTCCATTCTCTAACTTTAGCATCCATTGATAACTTTATAAATCAATCAGTTCTTCTGTATTTATTATCATTCTAGGTAAAGAACTTCCCTTTCTTCCCCATTTGTTTATTTACATCAGTATAGAATTAGAATTTTTATTCCACTCAATGGGTTATAATGTTCTACACTTATTTTGATGTTCAAATTGTCCCAGGTTTAAGAAACATGGATTTTAATACCATTTCTGACCCTAAGAAGCTATGTGAACTGGGGCAAATCACTTTGCCTTTTGAGTTCCAGTTTCCATTTTGCATGACAAGCGAGCTACACTAGAAAATCATTAATTTCTTTTTCTTACGTAGGCCTCAAAAACCAAGATACCTAATTTTCCTTCTCTTCCTTTCTAGAGGCTTTTTTTTCCTTGTTGTTTTTGTTTTGAGAGTATTTTTTAGTCTGCTTTTAAAATCATCTAAATAGCCATAATAGTGGATCATCAGCCAAAAGCAGCACATGATTAGCTAGTTCATTTATTTCTTAACATGAGGAGAAGGAGGAGTAGAGTATGGCCTTTTGTATCAAAAGGATGGAATAAATTGAAGACCTCTGACCCTCAGCAGGAAATATTTGCCGCTTCCTCTGACAATGGCAGGTCTTCTCACATGGGGCATTGTTCTTGGAACTAATGGCCAGAGAAGAAGCAATTCTCACCACCTCTTCATCTTCCCTCACTTCCCCACCATTTCCCCACCCGCCGAGATGCCTAACACCCCAAGCTCTGCGGTTCTGTCTTTCCCTTACATGCTTTATGACCAGGGTGGGTTTGGCTTTATTAATGAGAACTGGCAGGGTGATTTGGAGAGGAAAGGACATGTGAGGTCCCTTTTGTGCTCTCCAATAACTCTATTACAGGCAAACAGGAGGAAGGCTTCTGTTCACAACTGCATGGTCAGGGTGTCATGTATGTTGTGTGTGTGTGTGTGTGCAAACATGCCCATACACATACTCTGCAAGAAACACCAATTAATACCTAATTTTTCATTTCTGCTTTTTAAAAAAAATTCAGATACTGTGAGATGTACATTGCTATTTAACTGAGTTATAATTTTTTCTTTGTTTGCAATGCTGATGAAACCAATTAGGACCACTTTTAATGAGAATTAAGGCCAAAGGAACAAAGGTAAAAAAAAAAATGAGGAGCATACATATGATAAAATGCTTCCTTTGGTCATTTACTATCAAGGATTTCTGGCAGTTTTGCTTTCTCATTCTTCTAGCTTACACCCAGGTCAATAATGGAGCAGACTAAACAGAAAGGGTTTGTTCTTTGCTTCTTTGTTTTAAATATTCCTATCAGCTTCCTAGTGTACTGTCGATTTCACTATGAAAACAGTTCTTACCTCTTCTTTCTAAAGACTATGATTTGGGGAGGAGAAGAAGTAGAAATTATTTATAGACATTTAAATTTTGTTTTCAGGCAAAAACAAGCCCTGGGAAATAAATTCCCTATGACCAGATTCCCTGTCATTTGAAAATACAGACATTTTTTTTGTTTGCTAACATCCCTAGACGTTCCGTTTTTTGAGGAATTCCATGCAGAAACCTATGTTAATCTAAATATCGATTGTACACAAGAGTTTAGGTGAGCTCCACTACAAATCAGAAACCAAACAATATCTTAAAAAAGATTAAGAATATGGCGAACACATAGCTTTTATTCCATCCACTCAGCATGTTAGTGTAGCAGATATTTTGACTATGCCAGCAATCTGCAGAAACCTTTCTGAATGGAGGAGCTTCTAGAATCTAACGACTCCGAGAAAATGAGTTATTCTTGTTATCAATTGGGGACAGTCGCCATTCATACTACAGAAGAAAGCAGATCTATTGCAGAGCATGAAATTAAATTTTCCAGGTAGCAACAAGTAATTGATACCGTGGGGTGACCTTTGCCCACGGCAGCCAATTTCAATCTGTAGAGAACAGCAATAGGGCCAGCTACCCTGTCTGACCCCCACAAGCTGAGCTTGAAAAACAAGACATTCGAGTAACTTCAATTTCTCTCTCATAAATATTCCCCATTTTTGTTACCTTTGTTCTCTCAGCCTTTACTCTAATTCGTATTTCCCTGATGGTCACATTTTTTATGAAATTATTAACTCATCCACCTAAGATACCAAGTGAGAATCAGATTTCTCAACTTACTCTGTGGTTCAGAGTTTTGGGGGTTTTGTTTGTTTGTTTTCTTGCTTTTTGGTTTTTCTGGAGTTTTTTCTGTAATATGACTTTAATTTTTCTGGGTTTTCAGATCCTACCTTTAAAAATTTATCATCAGAAAGGTTTTTGGAAAATAGAAAAAGGTAAACCTAGATAAACCACACCTTTTTTTCTTATGGAATACTCACTTATATATTCAAAATTAATTGGTTTCTTCTGCATTGTGGCAGAGCATCTATCACCAAGAATGAGTTTTAGCATATTAAATTTATTTAAAGATGAAGTTTGGAGAGGAAAGGCAACCAACAGAAAAGAAAGTATGTGCTTGGCTTTGGGAATTATTTTAAAACTAAATTGGAAATTCATTCCATAACCTATTGCTAGTCTTGACATTTTCAACATGGAGTATGCAATAGCTCCCAAATTATGATTATTTGGTTCAAAGCTCCAGACCATTTTAAACCCCTTAGGTTAGGAAAATGGACTGAAAGCACTAATGTAGCAATTTAGGGCATAAATTATGTAAGTGCAAAAAGCAGACCAGAAGATCACAGCAACTTGAGCCAATTTAGATTTTAATCAGATTTCTCATTCCAACTTTAATTAAAGTGTTTGACTTAGAAAAATGGCTATTAGAAAAACTGACTGCCAGTAAAGCAAAAGAGAAAAATTAATTGGAAAAAAATGTGCCCTGATTGCTCTGAAGATTCATAGCATATGTTAGAAAGGGAGCAGAAGAATGCTTTAATGAACTATTCTGACATACAGCAGTATTTCTCTCTCTAGACATATAGAAAAATGTGTGTTGTGTTTTTCTTCTTCCATGCTGACATAAGTAAATAGAAAATACCTTTTTTAAAAATTTAAACTCTAATGATACCCCCAAACTAACAGGCTATAGCTTATCATTAACTTCCTCTGCCTGGTTTGGTCAGGCTGATTTCTGTAGCAATGAATCAATTAGCTAATATTTGTTCAGTCTTTACTGGCCCAGGTACTAGGAGGATTCTTAAAGAAGTACTGAACATGGTTCCTGCTCTTGGAAATCTTGTAGTCTTACTGAAGAAAGACAATCAGATCTCAAGCCTGAGAAATTGGATGGCACATTTCTGATGCTTATAAAAGCTGAGATACAGGGGAATCTGTCTAGTTATAGCAACTCCACTGGTATCTATGAAGGTGGGAGATTGAAGGATGGACAGAATTTGGGTAGGTACAGAGGTGTCCCAAGTTACTGTAATGCAGGGAGCAGTTGCATAGGCTGAGGCAGGGGAGGGAAACCAATCCTGACCAGAATGGAGTTTTGTTTTTTTGGTTTTTTTGGGTTTTTTTGAGAGAGAGTCGGGGGGAGAAAGCACATGTACAAGTAGGGGGAGGGGCAGAAGGAGAGAGAGAGAGAATCTTAAGCAGGCTCCATGATCAGCGCAGAGCCCAACATGGGCTGGCTCTCACGACCCTAAGATCATGACCTGACTGAAACCAAGAGTCTTAACTGACTGAGCCACCCAGGTGCCTATTTATTTATTTATTTATTTATTTAAATTCAGAATGGAGAGTTTGTATAGTGGAATGGAGGTGTAGGAGTTCAATTGACCTGGACCCCGAACACCAGACAAAGGTATTTATATCAGATAGGATGTATCTCACATTCATTAGGTACTATTACTGTCTGTCTGGACTTTGAGCATTTATATTATTTCTATTATCTCTTTTCTAGGTGCTGGAGATCTAGGGGAGAGAGGATGCAATTTTTAGGAAGATCAGTCTGGTGGTTTGTGAAGATTGCATTGTCAGGAGACTGGCCGCAGGGAAGCTAAGAGGCCACTGTCCTGCCCAGGGAAGAGGTGGACCTATCTGGACTGAGACGGATACAAACATGATGAATGCAAAAAGGAGAATGTAAACCACCGTCATTCAGCAAAAAATGTTTGACACTTTCTATGGGCCATCCTGGAGGTAAAAAATCAGTAAGACTTGGTGGGGGAGGGGGAAGCTCATGGTCACGTTGAGTCCAACTAGCAAGACCACACTGCCAGAACTCTAGGAAGCATAGATGCAGGCTCTATTACACCTGGCTTAATGACAGAGATTGGCATGGCAGGTGTGTGCGGAAGTGTCAAGAAAGCCTTCACCTGGAAGATGATGTTTAGCTGGGCTGGGAAAAATAAGCCAGATTTTGCCAGGCAGAGAAGAAATAAAACACAAAAGCAGAGGATGAAAATTAATTGGGAAGACAGGCAAGCATTAAAGACAGAAATTTTAAAATTGAATGAAAGAGGTGCCACCATCTTTTTTGGTCTTATACATCCTGTCTCTGGGACTTTCTAAACCAAAAAATTTTTTTAAATTAAAAAAAAAAATAAAGGAGGAAGAAGGGATCCCATACTTTGGCAAACAACAAAACACTGAGAAATAAAGAGGCAGAATACTTCAATCCGTGGGACAAGGCTTCAATGCTCATGCTTCATTGGGAAGAACAATCATGGGAAGTGAGGCAGGAATGTCAGCCAAGGTAAAGGCATGCATTTCTGCAATTACTGCTGTATCATAATAAGCCACGAAGTGACACAGCCAGTGGCTAGACAGGGGGCAGGATGTCTCCAGACAAGCTGTATGAAAAACCCTATCTCAGAACAATACATCAAAGGGAGGAATCGAGAGAAAGTCCCCCTCCTGCCTCCCTCCTGCCTTCTCTTTCCTGTTTATCAAACAAACACCATGGGAGTTCTCTTCCTATATTTCTGGGTTGGGTCATCTGGCCTCTTTTGGCAACAGACCTCTTTTAAGGAAGCAGATCTGGTAACCTATGGTGTGGCATTTTATGGGATTAGAAGTGGAGGAAGAGCTGAAGACCACACGGAGGCAAGCATGAGATCCAACACAAAGTCCTTTGCCTCAGCTGCCAGTCCAGGGGCCAAGCGTCCAGGGGACAGGTGAGGCCAGGAGAATCTGATGAGGCCAGTAGGATGTGTGCTATATGAGATATCTTATTACCATACATATATCTCATAATTATTGTGATCAGTCCTTCCCTTATGCCAAGAAATTTCCAGACCCACTGCTTCTTTGATTTCTCCTTTCTGTATCCCTGATGTGCCCAATTATTTAGATATTTTACAAGGGCAGCTTGAAACAAGGAAAAGCAAAACCCATGTCAGTTAATGCTGTCACTTAGAAGCTCACTGACAAAACTGGTTAAGCAGGATAGAGATAAATAAGGACAGATGGCATTAAATAAAAGGATGTGAGAGAAGTAGGTTCCAGATCATATTTTTTTTTTAAGATTTTATTTATTTATTTGACAGAGAGATAGAGAGAGAGCACAAGTAGGCAGGGTGGCAGGTAGAGGGAGAGGGAGAAGCAGGCTCTCCGCTGAGCAGGGAGCCGGACGTGGGGCTCGATCCCAGGACCCCAGGATCATGACCTGTGCCGAAGGCAGCCGCTTAACCAACTGAGCCACCCAGGCGCCCCAATCATATTTTCTTAAGCTTAGTTTTCAGCAAAATCTTTTCTTTTAAATGGGGGGCAGTGGAGGACTGTGTCCATTTCCTTGAAACCTGATCCTCTTCTTAGGAGAAAAGCAAGGACAGGGGGTGAGACTGACCGTGAAGGAGAGGCACATAGGCGCTCTGAAACACAAATGTTTACAGTCAGCGCTCCTCGGAAAGCATGGGTAAGGCTGCCATGAGACGCGCAGAGGTGGGATATTTCAACTATTTCCCTCACAGACTGATATGACATATTCATAAACTCGTAAACTACTTTAGGACAAACCCTTTATTTATTTATTTATTTTTAAGATTTTATTTACTTGACAGAGAGAGACCAAGCGAGAGAAGAAACACAAGCAGGGGGAGTGGGAGAGGGAGAAGCAGGCTTCCTGCTGGGAGGGAGCCTCATGCAGGGCTTGATCCCAGGACCCTGGGATCATGAGCTGAGCCAAAGGCAGACGCTTAATGACTGAGCAACCCAGGCGCCCCGGACAAACCCTTTAAAACAAAAAATAAGACAACAAAAAACAATGCTTTGAGTTCATACACATAAATGGTCTATGTGGCAACCAGCCCATGAAAAATGATCACAAGCCTTCTCTGGAAGGTTGCTTTTAAACTTGAAAATGATGACATTTGGGTGGAAGCCTCATGTCCATCTGAACTGTGGCTCTGCTGGTTCCTTCCTAATTAACCTCTGTCCCGCTGACTCTATAATTCAGCAGGGGCCTATAGATGCTCCTCTTTTAAGTTAACTCAGGCTGTCTGCTCATTCAAGCTAATCCTTATAGTGCTTTGCAAAGAATGAAAAGGAAAAGATTAGCAGTACCTGAAGCTACAAATGGAAAGCCTGTGGGTGGAAGAAGAGGAACCATTATTTTTCCCTTTGGTCTGAGCCCCCTATTTTTGAAGCTGTTCAATATAACTAATTAGAAGAGAGAATTCTGAATGTACCATCTTGCCATGCTTATAGTTAAACAACCCATGTAATTACTTTTTGTCTAAAATTTGGTATCATGTGAAATTTTACCTGATGTTTACATCTTTTTTTCAAAATTTGGTCATTTCATACCACCTTAACAATTTTTGCTATATCTCTGGATCACTTTTAAATTGACTTACTTTGAAGAAAGTAAATGGCTCTTCAGCCTTATCTAAGCAATAATATTGTGAAATTTCAACTTTGATGTGCTCTGTATGTATGTGCATTTGTGCACGTATCCTTTTTAAAATGTATAATCTCATCTCATCCAAATTTCCTACGGCCTTGGAGAATAACAAAGTATGGAGTGGCAATCTTTAATTAAAGCACTGAAACAACAAAATGGAAAGAAAAACAGAATCAGGGAACCTCTACATTCCTAGAAACGTATGGGAGTCCGAACTGATGTGTTTGTGAAAGGGAAACATTGCAGTATTTGCCACCTGACCTGAATCTTTAATCTAACTGTGCACTAAGAAATACTCTCTCTAAATCTATATCTGTATTCACCCTTATTCATCTTTTTATGTTTTTGTCTAGTAAATTTATAAATAACCAACCAAAGAAATGTTAAATCACATACTATATAAAATCATCCCATGTTCGACAATTTGTTAAAAGATGGCTCATGAATTTAGTTGGTTAATTTGAGGAGGGAAGGGAAGAGCTCTTTGACATGAGGGTTGCTATCACTGAAACTCCTCATTTCCTGGAGATCCAGTCGCTGAACCTGGCACACTGGGCATGTTTGTTATGGGGATCCATCAGAGCTATCTGAATGGATCCTTTGCAGAATCTGCACTCAGACCTCCTGCCACTTTTTCTGCAGGGAATCTGGCCCCAGTTCACTCTCCTTAGAGAGGGTCACATAGAAAAGTAGATGTAGACAGACTCTTAAACATCAGCGCATTCATGAAAATCAAGTATGGTTTAGATTCAGAGCAGGAAAACAGAAGGAGTTCCACTTTCAGAATAGTGGTGTGAGGAGCTCCATGAAATCATTCCCCAGCAACCGTAACTAGTGAAAACTATTTTTAAAAGCAATCATGTAGTCTCTGGAAATCATCCTAAGGACAAACATCAATTAAAAAACATTAATTCAAGAAACTCTACTAAATCTTAGAACAGTAACAGTCTGTGGCCCTTACGGTATGGCTACAAGCCATGCTCTCCCTTCTCCTGTCTTCTAGCGGCTCAGAGAAGCTCCACTCTGCACAGGTGTGGCCAAGAAGAAGGGTCCCTCTTGCCTTGTCTCCCAGTCAAGGGATACAGTATCTCACTGAGAGGGAATGGCCACCGGCATTTCTCATTCCCTTCATCAATGACTTGCAGAGAATAAGTTCCTGGCAAGTGTGGACAAGATATTGCCCCTTCCTTGCCCTAAACCTCCACTCATAAGGGAGAGGTTCTCTGTCAGACACAGCAGTGCAAGAATACTGGAGTCCCAGTTGCCCTTGTCTCAGCTTGCTCTTAGGGTGGAGATCCCATGCTGGGAGAAACACATTGAGAAGACCAAAGGCCCCTGCCTAGCACCCTGCTCATAAGGCAGGGCTGTCACCCTTTTCTCACCTCTGGAGCAGTGGCTCAGAGATTTTTGCCAGGGAGTAAGGCAGGCAACAAGAAGAGAGAGCTCTGAAGCTCATCCCAAAGGAACTGACTTTATTTGAAACAGAGTGTCGGCAAGTTCAAGCCTAAGGATACTCTCAAAAACATCAGAGATGTTGGTGGCAAGCGATGAAGAGGCAGCTGGTAGCTCTCTGAGAACAAGAAATGAAACTATAGGGCAGCTAGTTTACGAGAGAGAACAAAGGAAAGAGACAGGTAAGACAAGCCATTTCTGGGGTCAGAACACCCCTCAAAGACTGTGCCTGCAAAAGGGGCTGGATTGAATAGGATCAGACTGAAAAGCCATTCATACCCCAGGCATTGTCAAAGACTTTAGTGAAATCAGCCAGCAATTAGGGGAAAGTCTCAGCTTGGTGGGATACCAGGTGAGGCAGACACTGTAACAGATAAACCAAGGATAAAAACAGTCAAAGAGGTGGCGCCTAGGTGGCTCAGTTGTTAAGCGTCTGCCTTCAGCTCAGGTCCTGATCCCAGGGTCCTGGGATCGAGCCCCGCATCGGGCTCCCTGCTCCGTGGGAGGCCTGCTTCTCCCTCTCCCACTCCCCCTGCTTGTGTTCCCTCTCTCGCTGTGTCTCTCTCTGTCAGATAAATAAATAAAATCTTTAAAAAAAAAAAAACAGTCAAAGAGGGCCTTGCTTGAACCGCTGTCATCCCAGGGTAACAGCATGTGCATGGCCAAAGGCTCTACTTTCTGAGAAGCAGTACCATAAGGACCATACTATGGGAGAAACAGATTTCACTAAAATGAGCCAGCCAAATCAACAAGTAAATACCATCAAAAACAATCCACACAGAGGGGAAGGAGATCAGTATCCCAAGCTGGTACAATATATTGTCTAAAAATGCCCAGATGTTCTAAAATTAACTGTGGTGATGGTTATGCAACTTTGTGAATATACTAAAGAACACTGAATTGTACACTCTAAATGGGTGAATTGTATGATACACAAATCTCAATAAAGCTCTCATTAAAGAGAAAAAGAAACAGAATTAGTCTGGGGGAGTACTCTATTTTACAAAGCAAAGAAGAACTACATGGACAAAAACTGTAAATAATAAATCCTTTGCAACTAGAATGGAGCATGTGGCCTCAGGGTGACCATCAGGAAGGAACACATTTGGAATCACAACCACACATCAGGAATTACTTCCTGCAAATAAGAAAGTCTCAAAAATTTCTGAGCACTTTTTAAAGAAAGTTCAGCCATCCCAAATCATTCAAATTACCCTTTCTTAGGACCTTGGGGAGTGTTACATGTGGTATTGTTTAATTAGAGCTCTGAAACAATGGGATGTAAAGAACAGCATCAAAAACTCCTACATTCCTGGAAATACTTGGGAGTCTAACTAGTTTGCCTTTAATGGAAAACACTGCAGTGATTTCTAGGCAGCTACCATGAACTCTGAGGGCACGCTGGCTGGTAAGGAGCTCCCCCACCGCCATCATACTCAACACAAAGACCCGGGGCTGTACTGCGCCCCTAAAACTGTCAGGGAACATAAGCCTAAACAGGTGTGAGTGTTGCTTGTTTCCTGAACGTGCTCAGAAGCCCAAGGCTCCCTTATTCCATGTGTGGGAGACTATTTATTGGTACAGAAAAGGGTGGGGGAAAGAAAAGGAGATGAGAATTCAGACCCAAGCAGTTGTGCAGCCACCTCTGGTGTTTATTATCAGAGCTCCCAGAGAGATGCACTGTTGACCTCCTTTCTTGTCCTCACTTTATAACTTGTTCAAGAGCTAATGCATACTCTTGACTATAAGAACATACGTGCAGGTATAAGCACAAATATGTGTGAGGAGTTATATGAGGACATACACACATATGTGGTGAGAGACTGTAATGAAATGGTTAAAAGTGCCTCTCCAGAGTGACACTTAATGGGTCCAAACTCTGGCTCTGCCATGTACCAGCATAGGACCATGAGTATGCTCCCCCTGTGCCTTAGTTTCCTCATCTATAAAGTGGGGAAGAAAATAATACCTACCTCTGTGATCACTATAACTATTAGATGAGATACTGAATAGAGTGTATGGCATATAGCAGATCCATAATGTTAGCTACTAATATTATAAGTAGCATTATATATAGAAGTATTATTCCTTGCAGTTCGGATTCTATTTCTCCATTTAAAATATTAAACACAAACAAAACTCCATGGAGTCACACAGAATGACAGAATTCATATAACTAACGTACTGTTTCTTTGCCTTTACAACCACTGTGCTTTTGTTGTTTATTTCAAATCTACAGGCATGTGTGGTGCACAGGGGTGGGTTGGAGATAAAAATTGTGCTCTGAAGGCAGTTGAAAGATTTTGAACCATAAGGGGCTTATTCTCAAAACACATGTAGCTGAGTGTGATTGTGTAGGAGAATGATTACATAACTGAGAGAACTGGACTTTAGTTCCATGTACAATGCAATGATTAGTAAAGGATAAATAATAAAATTGTCCATGTGCTAAAGCTTACACGTATACTGTTAAAATCAAGACTAACTGCTCAAAAATTGTTCAGCAGTTAGACCAACAAAAAGATATTTTGGGGGGACAAGTATTTTATCACTAATGTTGTTTAAAATTGTTAGCATATGTTGATAATAAAAAGCAAACTGACTTATAGTCAGTTTTGTTATTGTTACTAAATTACCTGCAGACAACGCCCCCATCCCCTTATTGCCTGCACTCAGGATGACCACTCCGTCCTCCATCCTTGGTTCACCACTGTCACCAGCAAATTAGGGAAGTTCTAGTTCTATATCCTTATAAACGTTTGGTATCATCAATCTTTAAAAATTTTAGACATTCTATTGGGTGTGTGATATCTAATTTGTGGCTTTAATTTGAATTTCCCTGGGATTAATGATATTGAATGCTTTTTCATGTACTTTTGGCCGTGCATGTATATTCCTTTGAGAACTGTGTTAAGTTTTTAATGGAGCTGTTCAGCTTTTCATTCTTGGGTAATAAGAGTTCTTTATATGCTCTGAGTTCACGTCCTTTGTCATATATATTTTACAAACCTTTTTTTCCCCAGATTGCAGCTTTACTATTCACTTTCTTAATGTTATCTCTAATCATAATCATCTTACAACTATAAGTTAGTTTGTGAAGAACTAACATGTTTATATTAGGCAATATTGCCATTCAGCCATCTAGTGTGTGACTTGGGATATTCAAATATTATTTTATGTCTCTCAAAAAATTTTATTTTATTCATATAGGCCTCACACATTTCTTGTTAAATTTTTCTAACCATTTTATGTCTTTTACTATTATTGTGAGTGGGATTATTTTTCCATTTTACTTTGTAACTAATTATTGTTGACCTACAGATAAGTATACTGACATTTGTAGACATACTAGCAATTTGATGACTCTACTGTCCTTTCCTATCAATTCTAATAATTAGGGGGAAATTCATTTTAAAATATTCCCTCAAAAATAAAAATTGTCACACTTTCTTTTCATAGTAAGGAGGGGGAAAGCTCATGCTTGTATTTATTTGGGGATTTGTAGTTTCTCTGAGAGTATATAGGTTATTTATATTTAATATTTTTCCCATTATAAATGGTGGAAACTATAGAGGAAAGTTTGAAAGGTTAATTAGATCAAAGGGCATCATAGTACTCAGTGATATCCCATGTTTATATAAAAATATGAACACACACATACACACACACACCCCTTCATATAAAGAGATTGGCTTATGTCTAGAAAGTGCTCATGACTAAATTTCAGACATGACTAGACATGTCCAGTAGCGTGGTAAACAGCAGGCAACCAAAACAAATGAGTGCTTTTACAGTCATTTGTGAACACACACAGAACAGAGAAAAATTTGAGTCACCCAATGAACACCATCTCATCTGAGGTCAACTGAGACAACACTGCACCTTCTTATTTCAGCTCATACAGAGATGACCAAAGAATGGAGAAGTAAGGGACGGTGCAGTAGAGTGCAAAAAACATAGGCTCTGGGGTCGGTTGAGCAGGGTTTAAATCCCAAGTCTGGTTACTTGTTAGAGGGGTGGCTTAGGCAAGTCACTTAAACACTTCTGAACTTCATTTTCTCTTCTGTATAATCAGCAAAATAGAATCTACCAGAAGAGGGAGCTGTTTTCAGAATTTAAGATTATGATCTACTTGAGGTGTGTGGGTATGTGTGGGTGCATGTGTATGTTTATTTTCCTTAGGAGCAATGGTTCAGTATTTGCTAATTAAGTTCACTGCAACTTTATAGAGAACATAACTATTGAGAATAAAAAAGAATCAACTATCTTTAAATAATATATTATTTTATTTGCTTGATTTGGGCTTTAGAAAAATGGCATGATATTGTATGCAATCTTGTAAAACCTGGGGTCTTTTCCTTTTTCACTAAATATTATTTGTGAGATTCTGCATTAGATATATACTAGTTCTATTTCATTTATTCTCACTGCTCTATAATACTCCACTATCACTATCTATTCTTAAAGTTACCTATTGATGATCTTTCGGCTTGGATAGTTTTTGCTCTTACAAATAGTAGGTAGGACCATTCTTGTAGATGGATCAGAAATTACTGAGGGGCTATGTCCAGGAATAGAATTACTGGATGAGTCAATAAAACCAGATCATCTCCCAGTGTTGTGGTACCAATGCACATACACTCCAGAGTGTATAAGCAATCTCTCCATCTACACTCATATCAGCACTTGAGTCTGTCAGATTTCTCAACTGTCTGCTAATCTGGTGGTTATGAATTAGGTTCTCATTTGGGTTTAATTTCCATTTCCTGCCTACTAGTGAAATTGAGCATTTTGTCCTGTGTAAATCTATCATTTGTCTTTTCTTTACCATAAAATATCTATTTCTGTTACTTACCTAGTTTTTCTATTGGGTTGTTTTACTTTTGTTTATTTCATACCTTTATTAATTCTTTATTCTCAGTATTAAACATTTGTTGGCTTATCTCTTCTGCAAGTTTGAATCTTATCTCTTTGCTTTCTTTATGGTCTCATTTGATAACCAGAAATTTTTAATTTCAGTTTCATTATTCTTTATTTCCATAGTCCCAGCAATTTATCCCCATTCTGCCTTTTGTGGGTAATTACAACACAGATGTGACAAGACAGACCAATATTTCCACCTCCATGGTGCTCCCCAGGAACAAAGTTGAAGATAGCTCTCCAGTGAGAAGACCACCAGAGTCTCACCAGTCACCAGGAAGAAAAACATACTTGGCCCCAACTTACCAAAACAACAGAAAAAAATGTGTAAAAAAAATTTTAAATCAGACTGGCAAACCCAGCTGTCTGGCTACCTTTAATGACCCCCATGCATGAATCACCTAATTCCATGTCCCTGGCCTGGCTTTCTCATTCAGATCGCCCCCTACCACTCTTAGCCTGTGTGCCCACTACCACAAATCTTTCTCTTTAGAGCTTTACTGATGAGGAATAAATGTGGTAAATCTGGCTCTTTTCCCTTTGTAAAGTTTTTTACCATTGTTATACCCCTAAGCCTGTCACCATTAAGTTTCCCTGTTTTGAGAAAAAAGAGCAACATTCTTTTTCACACTTATGTAATTCTAATTTCCAGTTATTCCTCACATGTATGTGTTAAAAGAGGAAATCAGATTATTTTTCCACAGACTTGGCTTAAGGGTTTCCTGGAATTTATGAACATGCTTCCCTAAAAGAGAATAAAAAGGAGCTGGGAAGGTAGGCAGAAAAGAGGGAAGGATCCCTCAAAAAAAAGAAAAGAAAAAAAAAGCCCCTTACTTTTACTTTTTATGATCCACCTCTTCCCCTTCTTAGTGCAGCTCCCAAAGGGAATTGTGGAGCCTTGTTTAAGACTGTTTCTTGTACATATTACCTCTATCACAAGCTGTGTGGATAAGTCAGCCTAAGAAAGTCCCTTAGTATTCCTGGACTTCAGTGGTTTTGTACATAGCATCAAGGATGGTGAGAAAGAAAAAAAAAGTTTGAAAACCTGCCCCTTTCTAGAAGAAAACATGCCACCTGAGAGGGGCTCCTTTTCCCGTTGGTCTTGAGCTTGTGTTTTTAGAGGCACAGCCCTTGTTTTCCACAAGAGACCATCCCCAGTTCCCGACAATCCTCTCACTTTGCAAATTCTTACTTATGGTCTGATGTGTTGAAACAATAAACATGGGTGCTTCCCCGGGAGTCTGGGGGTGAGGTGGGGGGTGGAGGCCAGGAAAGGGGTTTCCCAGCTTTGTGTGAGAAGTGAAAATGAGGTGGCAGCTTTAGCAGACAATTCTGGGCCGTTTTCTTCCTGCCAGAGTGCAAGTGCCAGCTGAGGCCCAATACCTCGTTTCATTGTGTAAAGACAGGAAAGAGATCTCTCAATTATCTTCAAATTAACTGCCTCTTGCCATTATCCGTTCCCTGAGGACCAATCAGAGACTATGTTTGAAAAAGCTGGGAGTCAGCCTACCACTTCACCCACTCTCTGGGATCCCTTCCCACCTACCCCCCTCCCATACACACACCCAACCAAAATCATCTGTGGCTGCCATTTCTCATGACAAACTTTAATGCTTTAATTAGGAAGCATCTGTGTGTCCACTCTTCACAAACACCATATGGTGCTCAGTACAAAATATGTTTCATTTTCATGAAGGCAAAGCCTTAGGAAAGGGCAGTATTTTGAATATCAATTGTTGTTTCCACATTGGGTGAAGAATAAATTTGCTGTGCTTCAAAGAGATGACAGTGTTTGAAGGAAACATTTTGTTGTCTACCTGGTGTAGGGAAGAAAAAATTTTCCCTTCTCACTTTCTAGGTTCTTTGGCTAGTCTAATAATTAAATTGCTCTAAGAGAGATTAACAAGAGAAAAACATATTTAATTACATACCTATGGGAGCACTGTAAGATATGAAAACCCAAAAGACAGCCAGGTATTTGAGACTTATATAACATCCTCAGCTAAGAAACTGGGTAGAGGTCTAGAATTCAAAGGGGGAGAAAAGCCACTCCCAGGAAGGCAGAGGAGATATTTGGAAAACAAACGTCTTGTTATGCAGATAAGTTTCTTAGGTAAAAGTATCTCTGATAATAGTTGTGTTTCTGGTACAGGCCCCCTTTCCATTATAAATTTAGGCAGCTGAGGGGGAGGTAAAAAGCTTTTCCTGAATCTGCCCGGTTTTGATTGCCTTTAGCTGAAAATAATCTTTATGCCAAAGAGACATATTTTGGGGTAGCAAATCTGCTCCCTTTTGCTGGCAAAACTTGGAGGAAAAGATGTCTTATATTAGAATAAAGCAGAATTCTACTTTTAAGGTTCAGAAATTGAAAGCCCTTTAGAAGTATATTCCACGAATCCTCAAAACAGTCTAAAGATTTAGGATAAAAGATGTCCTATACTAACATTTCAACTTTTAAACAGAATGGCAAAATAGTCCTCTCTTACATGTTTAATATAGAAATCTGGGACCCAGTCTTAGAATGTTGAAAAGGCACTACTTACCAAAGCAGTGTGCCTATTGCGCTCAGGAAAATGATTTTTCAAGGGCATACTGCATGGGGAAAATAAACTACTTTGCTTCTTTGACAGCTCTAAACTGACTTGGGAAATATGCCTTATGGGATATGGTCTTTGGATTTGTTTTCCTTTCAAATATTGTGTCCTTAAAATAACAAATCTAAGCTTTCCAAAGTTCACATTTCTTTAAAATTAAAGAGCTTACACCAGGCCAAGTTTCGAGATCTTTTCTCCAGTGAGGAATAGGAGGAGATACAGGCCAAATTCCAACATGGGACTTTTCCTGCTTTTATGCAAATCACTCAACATGCAAATGATTAAATAATTAAACCATGATGGTGTTTAAATAAGCCATGTCTATTTTCTTCACTGCCCAGGTCAGCTACCATTCTTTCGTTGGAGGCAATAGGAAAGGGTTAGGGAAAGTCCCTCTGGAGGGTACGAGATTGGACTGGGAAGGGCTGTAATTACTCATTTTCGTTTTAAAATAAATAAAGCAGTGGATGCTATGGAGTGAACACCATACCCCTGTTCCCAAATGAGGAGACTGGTTTCTTTCTGCCTGGTCACCAGGGCCCCTGTTCTTTACTCCAGCCCGTGTGTCAGTCACCTCAGTTCTCTCTCAGACTCGACTACGTAATTATGAGCTACCACATGTGGCTTCTGAGACACAACTTTAATTATCCAAACTCAGAGCACACAACAGACTCTGAATTGACTGAACAAAAGCCTATTAGAAGGTGATCCCCTGTGGTCACATTGCAATTATTATCAAGGGCCATGGTGGCTATGGAATTATCTCTGCAATATCTCACTAACCTTCTATGTTGGAGTCATGTGAGTGAGGATTTGTGCCATAATCTCATTTCCTTTAATGGTGTGACAACAAAAATAAAGGGGGGGGGGGGGCCTGCCTGGCTCTGGCCTGAAACTCAATTCAGAAGGCCACCACAGATGTGCAAACACAGCACATCCAGCAATTATTGCTGATAGCCTCTATCTTTACACCCACCAAGCCTGGAGCTGGGAACTGAGGGGCTTTACCACTCTCAGAGTTGGCCAGTGAGGCACACAGCAAGAGCAGCAGAAGGCCCCTGTGAGTGCAAATAAACAGGAACCACTCAGCAAAGTGATCTAGTGTGTCTTTTTCCAAAGAAGATTTTCATATAAACATAAAGAATTATTCCACTGCAACAGTAAGTCTTGAAATAAAGGGTATTAATGGGATGCTCATGGGCCTTTTCTTTGCTATAAGTGGGAATACTTGGCCCACACAAGATGCTCATTTTCATCCTTTGGACTCCTTGAGTAATACATAATGCAGATTAGCACAGATCTTTTTCACTTCTTAACAATGTGAAGTTGACTATTCAGCTTCTGTTCAGAAACCTCAGGTCAGCTTGACCACATAACTTTTAATGTAACATAAAGAAAAAGCATAACGTTCTAAAACCACTGCTATTTTAATTGCTTATTTAACAAAACTGCTTTAATGTATTTTACTGGCTGGACAGATACCGTGATTTAATCACAGCATAGATTCCTACATTACAAACATAAGAAAATCCTGATTTGTCATCAAAGAACCTGAAGACAAGGCATATCATCATATTATCACAAATCCCTTTTCCTTCCCTGTAATTCCAATCTTTCCCTTAGAACCATTATGTTTTTGGAAGATGTGTTAAAACAAACCTATTTTATGGCCCCTGTGCCAAGCCAGCTTTACCTCATGATTTATCTGTGTTATCATTTCCAAATTAATAAACCCAGGCATTCAAGGATCCATATAATGTAGACTCAGTGTGTGAATCTCAATCTCATTTATTTTCCCTTACTTACCTACCCATGACATATAAGCTATCTAAACCAAATTCTTCAAATATTCATGATCTCCCACCTGGCTGTGTTTGTTTACTCTGGTCCCTCAAGCTAAAATGCCTCACTTATTTCCTGTCCCACCCCTGATGATGACAGCCGATCCATCCTCCTGGATAATTTCAATTACTGCTTACTCCTTGTTTATTTTCCCAGGAGGTGCCATGCTTACCTAAACCTCAACAGTGCTCTTTTTAAAATTTTATTTTAAGCAGGCTCACCTCTAATGGTATTTACCTCATTGTAGCATGCATTATAATAAATTATGTGCTTCTCTATGCCTCTTTCCAGTGTGTAATCTCTTCAAGGACAATGATTAGGAATTACTCCACTAGTAACTCATTTATTCATTCATTCAACCATCTATCCATTTAATAGTTATTCGTCCATTATTGATTCAATAACACTATCAAGCTTCTACTAGATATTGGAGAATGTTTCAGGCATTGAGTATCTAAGGATGAGAGAGATTAAATAAGACACAGTTCTCTGAGTACCTACCATCAAGGAACCTAGACTCTAATAGAGAGAGAGAGTATTCCGTGAATCAGTGTTCCCAGAGAAGTGGCCCTCAGAGCATGCCTAGAACAGTGCCAAATGTATGGCAGTTGCTCAAGTTGTATTTGTTAAATTGAGTAGACCCAGTTCCCCCTGAATTCATTTTAGAGTAAGAATAACTTTACCTAAATGCACTAAGATGTGTTATCTATAATGATTCCTAACTATACATCTTTAGAGATATATATCTCCCTTCCAATGATTCAAAAAGTAAAGGACCCAATGCAAATTCCTCATGCATAAAACTTTCAGAGATGCTTTCTGAAAGCCCATTAGCTAACAGAGACTGATGGGTGGCAAGAAATGAGGTAGGGGAAGCTGTAATCATGAACCTTGAACACTCATGTCCCTTTTCTTCTTTCAGTCTATTAGTACCAGGCAATGCAACACATAAAGTGTTAGAGACGTTTGTTCTCCAGAGTGAACACTAACTATTGGTGTAAGGTCAGGGAAGTCTTCATCAAGAAATACATTTTGAACTGACTTGAACTGACTTGAATGATAAAAATTCATCCGAGTGTCCATCCTGAGTTGATGTCACCCCTTCGCCTCTTGCATTCTTCACCCCTATCCTTCCTCTCTCCAAGATGTGAGTTATCTTTTGTTTTTAAATTAGGTTCAAAAAGTGCTTTAATATTTTGGTCCTTACACAATTCTTTTTGCTGATTTTTTTTTAAGTCAATGTAAAATCTGGGGTTTGTTAATAATAATGTACCAATGTTGATTTCCTAGTTTTGACAAATGTACTATGGTTATATAAGGGGGAAATCTGGTACGGGTACACAGAATTCTTGGTACTATCTTTACAACTTTTCTGCAAATCTAAAATTATTCCAAAATCAAAATATATTTGAACAATAAACAAACAAATATACCTCTTCTAAAGTAGTCAACGATAAACAGGAATATCATTTGGAAACAGAAACAAATATGCCTCACCCTTGCCCATATCAATCTCTATTTACGCTCTTATGCATTCTTTTCTCAAGCTGACAGGATGGTGCAAAGCATGGATCCACTCATCCCCATCTATAACCTCTTGCGCTCTTGAACTCCGAATACAATTACAGGTCAACATCTTCTTGACTGGATTGGATGAAGTGGCCCAAGTGACATTTTGCCTTCAGGCTCTAATGGTGACATGGGCTATCCCTGGGGTTCTGACCACAGCTCTGTCATTAACCAGCTAAGATTATTTTGTTAATCTAATGAATGGTTCCATAGGAAATAACAGAGTAAAGGCTTATTAAAGGTGAAGGCTTCATCTATTAAAATGCCCTTTGTCCTTAATGAAGGTCAGTGGAAGACTGATTATAGGAGGAAATCTTGCTTTATGCTCACCCATATGTCTTGATTAATCATCACGTCAAGCAAGTTGTCAGAGTGGGTTTGTGCTTGCCTTTATTCTTTGAAAATTTTGGTAGCAGGGATTACTGAAACAACCTTAGTATGTTCTGCCATCAGAGAACGGTGTGTGACATTCAGCATTATCAAAATTATTTGATTTTATTTTCTGAGATGAAATATTTTCAAGTATGTATTTTTTTAAATCTCTAATCTCACTAAAACTTTCAGATTTGCAATGTCCAGTACGGTAACCACTAGTCACATGTGGTTACTGAGCACTTAAAACCTAGCTAGTATGAACTGAGATGTACTCTAAGTATTAAATGAACAACACTGGATAGCAAAAACCTACATTGCAAAAGCAAATGTAAAATATCTCGTTGATAACTTATATTGATTATATGTTGAAATGATATTTTTTAAAGTGTTGAGTTAAATATAATGTAAAATTTTATTTTACCTGCTTCTTTTTCCTTTTCTTAATGTAGCCAGTAGAAAATCTGAAATTGTATACAGGGCTCAAATTACATTCCTATCAGATAGGGCTACGTTAAATGTTCCAGAAAAATGTTCAGTGACTGCCTGAGCATATCTTTTCCTTAAGCATAGTTTAGATCTGTCTTGCGGGCAGTGGGGACATGATGAAAAATGTTATTTTCCTTTACCCTCCTTGATATAATGAACTAATCAACTTAGGTCTAGCTGCTCCACTTTGCTCACAAAAAAAATACAATTATTAATCTTCATGCCACTAAACCCTTACCAAGGACCAGAGCTCAAGAGCTACTTGCCTCAGCACTGGGGATATACATCTAAGACACCATCTTCACCCTGTAGGCAATCTGTTCCTGTCCCTGCTTGATGCTTTTTTCTTCTCTGATGTCTGCTTAGAAGTCTCACCTCCACAGTTAGTCGCCAACTACTTTGACAGCTTCTTCCTCGGTCTTTCCAAATTATCCTTATCTTTTACAAAAGCTTCTCTGCAGCAGCTCCTTGAAGGCAAGGCTTTTATCTTATTAACTGCCCTATCGTGCCTACCTCAGCACTAGGCACATAGTAGTTGCTCCATCGATATATATCAAATGAATAATAACAAGAATAAAGCATATTGAATACTAATAATATGCCTGATTGTTTTTCTAAGTGCTTTTCCTATAATCTCTCATGAAACCCTCTTAGAAATCCTCTGAGGATGAGATACCACCTCACACCTGTCAGAATGGCTAAAATTAACAAGTCAGAAAATGACAGATGTTGGCAGGGGTGTGGAGAAAGGGGAACCTTTCTACACTGTTGGTGGGAATGCAAGCTGGGGCAGCCACTCTGGAAAACAGCATGGAGGTTCCTCAAAAAGTTGAAAATAGAGCTACCAGGGGCACCTGGGTGGCTCAGTTGTTAAGCGTCTGCCTTTGGCTCAGGTCATGATCCCGGGGTTCTGGGATCGAGCCCCGCATTGGGCTCCCTGCTCTGCAGGAAGCCTGATTCTCCCTCTCCCACTCCCCCTGCTTGTGTTCCCTCTCTTGCTGTGTCTCTGTCAAATAAATAAATAAAATCTTTAGGGAAAAAAAGAAAGAAAGAAAATAGAGCTACCCTATGACGCAGCAATTGCACTACTGGGTAGTTACCCAAAGATACAAATGTAGGGATCCGAAGGGGTACGTGCACCCCAATGTTTATAGCAGCAATGTCCACAATAGCCAAACTATGGAAAGAGCCTAGATGTCCATCAACAGATGAATGGATAAAGAAGATGTGGTATATATATACAATGGAATATTATGCAGCCATCAAAAAAACCCCTGAAATCTTGCCTTTTGCAATGACATGGATGGAACTAGAGGGTATTACGCAAAGAGAAATAAGTCAATCAGAGAAAGACATGTATCCTATGATCTCACTGATACGAGGAATTCTTAATCTCAGGAAACAAACTGAGGGTTGCTGGAGCGGTGGGGGTGGGTGGGATGCGGTGGCTGGGTGATAGACATTGGGGAGGGTATGTGCTATGGTGAGTGGTGTGAGTTGTGTAAGATTGTTGAATCACAGACCTGTACCTCTGAAACAAATAATACATTATATGTTAAAAAAAAAAAAAGAAGAAGAAGATAGTAGGAAGGGAAAAATGAAGGGGGGGAATCGGAGAAAGAGACGAACCATGACAGACTATGGACTCTGAGAAACAAACTGAGGGTTCTAGAGGGGAGGGGCGTGGGAGGATGGGTTAGCCTGGTGGTGGGTATTAAAGAGGGCACGAATTGAATGGAGCACTGGGTGTTATACACAAACAATGAATCATGGAACACTACATCAAAACTAATGATGTAATGTATGGTGATTAACAACATAATAAAATAAAATTTTAAAAAAGAGGTAATTAACATTACAAAAAAAAAAAAAAAGAAATCCTCTGAGGTAAATGCCAAAATTGCCTACATTTTACAGACAAGGAAACCAAGGTACAGAGGGGCTATACAACAAGCCAGCTGGAACACAGGTGGTAAGTGATGGAGCTAGATTTAAATGCAGGCAATGCTGTTGTACAATCAGAGAGAGGTGGTCTCAAGCAGTTTAAAAACTGACTTGGTGAGGTTGGAGATATCATGCTGTGGAGTCTCCTTCTAACAAGAGCACTGGCCCCTAAAACAAGGCCATGTCCCAGCCTTTCCATCTGCTACTCTGATTGTGAGGAGACAGATGAACACTAAGTAATTTTAGTTTAGGTAAGAATCTGTCCCATACATTCAGATATTGCTGGCATCTTGTGGTGGAACCCCATAACATGGCGGCCCCATGCTCTGTGGTGAGAACAGGTAGAGGCCTGCACCCATTCTTGTGTCCAAAGTGCTGGTTGGCCAGGTCAGTCAGGGAGCTCCAACTCTCATCAGTTCTCCTGACAGGGGAGCATCATGTCATCAGGGAGCATCAGGGAGCATGACAACTTGGACCTTTCCTTGAAGCTATAGGTTGATGCTTCCACAATCTATTTGACACTTTGGAAGAACATTTGGAAAAGCCAATGAGAACATTTGGGAAAAGCCAATTCAGCATTGCAGAAACATTCCCCCTTTTTTAACGTTAAAGAATTATAGGGGCGCCTAGGTGGTGCAGCCAGTTAAGCCTCCAACTCTTGGTTTCAGCTCAGGTCACTGTCTCAGGGTCGTGAGATTGAGCCCAGCATCCAGCTCAGCATGGAGTCTGCTTAAGACTCTCTCTCCTTCTCCTTCTCCCTCTACCCTTCCCTGCCCTGCTCTCTCTCTCTCTAAAATAAATAAATAAATCTTTAAAAAAAAAAAGAATTACATGCAAAAGGTGGGTAACAGTGGAGGCTAGAAGATATTGAAGGAATGTCTGATAAGAGGCAGACAAGGAGCATTGAGGTGAAATGGAGAAACACCTGCTGGTGTCACAGGTTACTATGATTCAAGTTCTGACTCTGATATTAACTAGAGAATATTAACTCTTTTATGACCTTAAGCAATTCACCTTACCTCAGGGCCTCAGTTTATTTATCATCAAATAAATGAGAAGGTTTGACTCCTAGCATTCATCAAACAAAACACTGGTATTTTAAAATGGTGTAAACATGCTTCCATCCTGTAAAAAAAAGGGCAAGTACATAAATTGAATTCACCTCTGCCAAACCCCCTCCCTATAAATGTTACAGGGAGGAAGTTAGTGCCAGGGAAACTCATTAGAGGTTTAGACCAAGTAGTGTATACATGTTTATACTTCAACCAACCGTCCTAAGACGCTAACACAATGGCTGGTTCAAGCTTCTAAACTGTGGAAATGGTTTCTTGATTGCTCTTGAGTGATAGTGTGAGTCTCCTAAAATGGCTCTAGACTTCTGAGAGCTAGGCTTGTCATTCACAATCCAAGCTTTTGAAAAATTTTTCCTCTAGTTAGCAATTAAATTTCATACTGTGCATCTTTTATGGGATATTTTCTTTTCATGCTGATCATAGAACACAAAAAGAGTTTGTCATTAGATAGGAAATAAAAATGCAAGGTAGTTGTCCCAAATTTTATAAAAATTGCTTATAAGTGGCATTTACACAGCATTTCTTCCTGTCTACATAAACTTTCATTATATATTTTCTGTAGAGTGTACATTTCTAGGTCTTATGAGAGTGAAGATGAGTTTGGGGAACACATAACAGGAAGCACTGTGTCTGAGTCGCCTGGGATATGCAGTTCTTTTGCAAAGCATTGCTATTTATAGATGTTTGCATCTGTCTAATTTTAGACTTGTCTAATTTTATATACTAAACCCTTTAGGCAACAACCATGACTAATGGTATGTTTTGAAGTGTACATAGCGCATGGCTGGTGCTCGATAAATGTTAAATAATTGAAAATGTTAACAATAATCATATTTGTAAGCACACTGAGCAAGACTGTTCCTAAATATGTTTTAGTGGAGAGCTCAGTGCATTGTTGGCAGGCAAACAACATGGAGTGATAATAACACCAAATGGCCCTCTTGTTTTTTTCCAGAAAAAAAGGAAAATTCAGTGACAAACTGATTTTAGGGTCTGCAATAGGCAGAATAGCCCATTAAAATGTCTGTGTCCTAGTCCCTGGAACCTGTGGCAAAGGGAAATTAGGGTTGCTAATCAGCTGGTCTTTATATGGAGAGAGTATCCTGGATATCCAGGTGAGCCCAATAAAATCAAGGGGTTCCTTATAAAGCAGGGGGTAGAGGGTAGTAACAGAAGAATCACAAAGAGAGATGTAAAAATGTATTACTGTTGAAGATGAAGTGGGGGGGCATGAGGCAAGGAATGCAGACAGTCCCTAGAAGCTGAAAAAGACATGGGAGGCTGGTCTTCCCCTAGAGCCTCAAGAAGGAATGCAATCCTGCCAACCTCATGATTTTAGGACATCTGACCTCCAAAACTTATAATAAATGTGTGTTGTTCTGAGCCACAGATTTTGTGATAATTTGTTACAGAAGGAATTCAAAATTAATAAAGTGTTTTAACACAGACATGTGGGCCAACCACTGGTGATAAGTGGTTCATACATGCTCTGGGTACTACCTAGAATGTTATCCAACATTACCTCAAAAAAATAAAAACACAGAAAAAAAGCAGAACACAAGTCTCTGGGTAGACTACGACGACCATTACATAAAAGCACATATATAGGGCACCTGGGTGGCTCAGATGGTTAAGTGTCTGCCTTCGGCTCAGGTCATGATCCCAGGGTCCTAGGATCGAGCCCCACGTCCAGCTCCTGGCTCAGCAGGGAGCCTGCTTCTCCCTCTCCCTCTGCCTCTCCCCCTGCTCATGCTCTCTCTTTCTCTATATCTCTGTGTCTTGAATGAATAAATAAAATCTTTATTTAAAAAAGCACATATATAGTATATGGACAACTGAAAACTAGAAGGGGACGTAGACAATTGTTTTATATAAGGCCAGTAAAACATTTTTTTTTGAAATTTACTTTAATGCTACCCTAATAACTTTAATAATATTTTTAAAAATAATCTCTATGCCCAATGTGGGGCTCAAACTTACGACCCTGGGAGCAAGAGTTCCATGTTCCACCAACTGAGCAATCCAGGTGCCCCTTTAATAATAATTTTTTAAAGAAAGAAAGGAGAATCCCAGTTTTATAAACAAGCATATATACTAGTGATTTTCAGACAGATACACATACTTTCCAAGTGCTGTGTGATCACATGTAGTTCTAAGGGATTTTTTTACCCAGATCCTCAACTTCTGTCTCTATTTTTTCCTAAATTAATTAGGAAAAATAATTTTTCCTAAAATTAATCTAGTCTGAGAATGAGACTTGGAAATATATGCCTATGTTTCCAAAAGTTCTCTGGTCTATATGAAAGAAAGATAACCTCTCATGCATCTCAAATCTAACTCTGATATCTTGCCACAGTCCTAGGACTCTCCAAGACATCAAACAAAGGGGGCACATCCTCTGAGCACCAGAAACCGATGGGGTTGTCATCTTTCCCAACCCCAGGGGCATTCTGGCCCAGGTTTGGGTGTTCTGAACTCCAATCCATGGTGGACCCGGTTAGTAGAACAATGGCTGCTTTGGTCATTTCTCTTCTTACATCCACTAAGTGTTGTCAAAATACCTCCCTCTTGAGGAAGAGTTCCAAAGAGAGCAGAGAAACATGGATCTCTAAAAACAGTTGTTCCCTTACATATTTAAATAAAAGTTATAATGTTTAGCTATGCTCAAAGTCTTCTCTGGAACATATCACTACTTGGAAAGAAACAGTCAAATAGTATAGACTTCTAATGTTGATTCTTTCAAATAGAAATGGAATATTTTCTGGGATTACTGTATTTTTAGAAGATCTATTAGAATAAATCTTTTGGATAAATCTTTGAAATGATTTTTTTCAAATTTGGTGTGTATTATTAATAAGATATCTAAAATCTATTTTGTCAAATTATATAATGAGCTATATATCCCAACCCTGGTCAATTCTCACCTAACTTCATTTAATAAAACGTTTAATATTTGCCACCTCCAATTTTCAAAAATTTTATTATATTCTAGCTGCCAAACAGTTAGTATTCATAAATATATACATTTCACTTTCAGTAATTACAAGGGGAAAGGTCTAGTGAAATTAATATCTAATAAAATTAAGGGACTTATTTTTACATGATTGTACCTTAATTATCTAAAACCAAACACCAGAGTTTGATACACCCACATGCACATAAGGTTACTAAAAAATTACCGTGCCAATTACCAATTACCAAAAAATTTGTCAAACTCCTTGCTTTATTATACAGCTTATTATCTCGCAACGTATCACCTTGCATTATTACAAATTAAAGAAAAGAGCTTATTCATTTACTATTCTGCATTTGCAATATTATAAAAATAACCTAATTATATTTGTCATCACTTTAGTCCTAACCTGATCTACCTTACAAAATGCACTCCATAATTTATTTCTTTTTGTAGCTTATAATATTACTCAAAACCTAGCAACATATTTATTTCAGTTGTAAATTAAAGTCATAGTCTTCCTATCATGGAGTAACTGTAATTTGACTAATTTGTTTGAAAATTAAGCTAGGCTTCTCTACTTAGGGTTTATGGTCATTATTTCTCACAGTTAAATAAGTTAAAATCTTCAGCTTCTGAAAAATATTATTTACAATATATGATAAGAAAAAAAGCATTTAGCACAATACATTTTATTGGAAAAAGTACAATAAAATTAGCAATGTTTTTCAGGTTAGATACAGTGCCTCTAAGTAAAAGAGTAAAAGGTATAATTGATAATAACTTTGTAAGTCTTGATATGTTTTTTGCTTCCCAGGAATTGAGAAAGTGGATGACTATAATGCAAAATTATTCTGCAAGTCAAGTGGTTTCTAATTCTTTGATTTGAACAGAAACGAAGAAGTACCTAATCAAGTTGTGAGCTAAAAGATTCTTCAATATAAATTTGGATGGCAGATCATTATCTGATTTTTGGCTCATAAACTCCTAAGTTCAAAGAAATGAGCAACAATGCTATCATAAAACTTTCTATTTTCATTTACTTATTTGTGTGAAGAAAATTTCTCAATGCTTCCATCTACAAAATTAACCATTAGTAACAGAATTGATGCTGAACCCAGTTCATTCTAGCAATAAGTCATAGAACACGAAAACTATTAAAAAAGAAAGCCACTCCACGGGTGCCTGGGTGGCTCAGTTGGTTAAGCAACTGCCTTCGGCTCAGGTCATGATCCCAGAGTCCTAGGATCGAGTCCCACATCAGGCTCCTGGCTCAGCGGGGAGCCTGCTTCTCCCTCTGACCCTACCCCCTCTCATGCTGTTTCTCTCTCTCTCTCTCTCTCTCTCAAATAAATAAATAAATAAAATCTTTAAAAAAAAAAAAAGAAAGCCACTCCTTTCATTTGACTAAGGCACACATACTTAAATGTTTCCTCTTGTTTAATTATTTATAAAAATATATTTAGGTTGTTTTGATCAAATGAGTACTTATAATAAGTATAATGATAAATTAGGAAAAAATTTAACTTTTAGATCAGCTCTGTCCAATGGAACATTCTGCGACGAGAGAAGTGTTCTCTATGTGCCCTACTAATATGGGAGCCACGAATCAGGCACTTGTGGCTAACATGATGAGGGAACTGAATTTTTAATTTCATTTAGTTTTAATTAATTTAAACTTAAATAGCTTCTAGTGGCTACTGTATTGGATAATGCGGACTTAAAGTCTATGGATACAGGGAATAAAACAAATTTTCAGTTTTTAGGTATATTTTTCTTATAGAATAGTATGATGGATGGGATAATCAATAAGAGACTTTAATATATTTTTACATAGGAATATATCAACATGTGGACAAAATTCTGTATAGGTAATAGAATGGAAATATAGAATCAAGGGGTTGAGGGGAGATATAAAATTTCCAAATGTTAAAAAAGATCTTGCTCATCTACATTTTTTAACAGATCCACGGTGGATATCAAATCCTTTTAGTGCTTAGATTCCTTGGATACATTCAAAAGAAGAATGTAGCAGTTTTATTTTTAGATGTTAATATTTACAATATGTTGCAAGAAGTCTTATATCCTTGGTAATGACCACCTTTCAATGATTCTAAGAGATACATTTTTTTTCACATTTTTAACATCTCTGAAATTGGGATGCATCTCACAATGATGGTGGGTCATACTTTGATAGCATTTTTTCTTTCTTAGCTGTTCATAATCTAACATAGTAAGTATGAAGCATAATACCTTGCAATCAATGTATTAGATTCTATGATACGTGATATTTAAACTGAAGATAAAAATTTTAGATGTCAACTTGAAAATGTATGGGGATACATAGTTTTTGAAAATTCTGCAACTATGTGATCAAAAAACATTTGTAGACCACTGATGGTCTTTCCTACTGAAGTTCAATTTCAATCACAGCTTCTTTATGTGCACAGAACAGAAAGGATTGCTTAAGCTAGTCAAGGAAGGGATTGGGAATTGGAGACTGTTAGTGCAAGAATCTGGAGTTCTCAGGGATTCAAACACAGAGTTCCTCAGACTGGTCTCAAGAACTGGAAAAGTCATTTTCCCAAGCCTCTCACCATTTCTTATAGGTCATAGAGTTTCTCCTCTCTGTTTTTTTCTCCTATCTGCCCCACTTTTCTACTTCTCTTAGCAGAAAAGTTTTCTCTATCCACCCATCAGGGCTTGCATAATGGCCTCAGATCTGTGTCTATACAACTTTTCAGCTCAGCAACCCACAGTTTATTGGCTCAAGTGCTCACTGTTCCCAAACCAAGGAGTGAGTTCTGACTTATCCAGCTCAGATAAGATGTCCCTTCCTGATCCAAACAACTGCGACTTGGATGGATGATCCATTTGTATAATACAAATGTCACTAGGAGAGAAGAGGTAGTGGGTGAAGGCAATTCCCAAAAATGGGGTCTATGAGCAGGCAGGCAGCCACAAATTCATCATTGAGAGTCTGCAATAATCAGAGCTAACATAGAGTTCTTACAATTGCCAGGCACCATACTAATTGCTTCAAATACATTAATGAATCCTCATTTAAATTAATCCTCATTTAATCCCCAGTGCAATGCTAGAGGTAGACACTGATAACCACATTTTACAGATAAGGAAACTGAGGCATGGAGAACTTAAGTAAATTGCCCAAGTTTACACATTTGCTAAGTGCCAGAGCTTGGATTCAAACCCATTGGAGTTAACTGCCTCAATACTTTCATCTCTGTATCTGGACTTGCTTATGGCAGCACTAGGCATGGAATATTCTATGTCAGAAAGTAGTAACTAGGGGCGCCTGGGTGGCTCAGTTGGTTAAGCGACTGCCTTCGGCTCAGGTCATGATCCTGGAGTCCCGGGATCGAGTCCCGCATCGGGCTCCCTGCTCGGCGAGGAGCCTGCTTCTCTCTCTGACCCTCCCCCCTCTCATGTACTCTCTCTCATTCTCGCTCTCTCAAATAAATAAATAAAATCTTTAAAAAAAAAAAAGTAGTAACTAATAGAAAAATTGTAGCAATGGATATTATCACATGACCAAAACCCACAAAATATTTTCAGACTTAGAGGAGAAAAGAGAGAGGAACTACAGCATTTTTAAAACTATTTCATTCCAGGAGCGCCTGGGTGGCTCAGTCAGTTAAGCGTCTGCCTTCAGCTCAGATCATGACCCTGGGGTCCTGGGATCAGACCCCGTATAGGGCTCCCTGCTCAGTGGGGAGCCTGCTTCTCTCTCTCTCTCCCTCTGGTGCTCCTGCTTGTCCTCTCTCTCTCTGCCAAATAAATAAAACCTTAAAAAAAAAAAAAAACTACTTCATTCCAGGCACTTTGTATACACTGTTATTTTATATGCACTATAATAAAAAAAAAGTAAGTATTAAAATCCCATTTTACTGTTGGAAAGACTCAAGTTCCAAGGAGTGAGTAACTTGCTCAAGGTCTTACCACTACTAGGTAGCAAAGCCAGCGTCCTGACCCAGGCCTGACACCTGTGGCCTTTTCTCTACATCCCTCTGCCAGGTTAGTGTCAAAATAAGGTGATGTGCAAGGTAGAGAATAATTCAATCAATCGTGAAACAACCCAAAATAGAAGTCAACTTCCTCAAAGCAAAGTCGTTTTTTAAAATTCACTTACAAATGTTTGATTAATCTGATTAAACATAATTACTCCCTATTTCCTTTTTCCTGTACAAGCATTAATCTAGCTGTCCCCTGATCCTCTGCTGCAGTTGTTGAAATTTCTACTGAAACAAGGAAAATTTCTGGCCAGTTCTTTGCCTAAGATACAACTAACTACATGATGGTTTATTTTTGCTCTGCTCTTCCTTGTAACTAATTCTCTGCTTGTTGACTTAAAATGAATTTTCAGGGGTTCATAGTATAAAAGGAATTTTAACTCTTCAAAGGCAAACGCCCAAGGCAAGGACAAATCTTCATAAAGTATACTGGCGAGCATTTTGGTATACTGTGAGAGGTTGACAATGACAAGTAGGTCCAATGACAAATGCCCTCTTCAGCCCAAAGAAACCATTTTGTTATATTCAGTCTAGTAGCAACAACAAAAATGACATGTCATCCTTGAATGGAATGGCAGAAGCCATCTGAGCTCAGGGTTCTCTGAAAGCATTTCAGTCTTACTTACATGTTGTTTTTGTTTGTTTGTGCAACCTCTCATTCTCCCACCTCACAGTACCTCTGTTCAACTGCCACTGAGGAGATATGTCACCAATAAAAGCAGGATGGGGATTCAGACACTGGGCTTAAATGTAAAATCAGAAAGTGATTGGGCCTATCTGTTGGAAGGAGCCAGGGTAGAGATGGCTCCTGCCCAGCTAGGCTCTATCTGAACCAACAGCTTTAATGGAACTGCCTTCAAAGGGGAAGGGAGCTGATGTGTACTGAGGCTGACCACACACCAGATGCCATGCAGGGGTCTTTACCTGCATCATCTCACTGAATGTCCCCTGGAGGGAGGCCTTATTAAGCCACAGGCTTCAGATTAGGATGATGAGGCTAAGAGAAGCTCAGCAAACTGCCTTGGGGGCGGGGGGGGTCATACAACTAGGAAGTGGCCTGGCTACAAGTTAAAATCAGTCCTGAACAACTCCAAACACCACACTCCCCCACTTTACTGTGAGACTTCCTACCAATCAATGCAACCCTAATAGGCTGCACAAGAGTAACAAGCAACTAAGAATTATTAATTAGGCCTTCCTAGAAGAACATGCTTGTGATATGGCAAACTGCATTTCACAGCTGAGCTGCATCTCATTTCTGGTCTCCCTGATTCCAGGCCTAGATTCACAAACCCATCTTGTACACAGTTACCAGAGTATTCCTCCTCAAATGCCGTTGTTATTGTGTTACCCCTCTAATAAGTCTCTATCACCTAGAAGATAATGTTCTAGAGACTTCCCCTGCATAGGAGAGGAAGGAGATTGAGAGGCTTGAGGGAGACTCATTGAGGGGACAAGGCTCTGTGGGAAGTCAAGAAGGGTCAAATTAAAGGTTAATTTTCACAGAAGGGAAATTAACCTGAGAGAGGAGAGGGGAACTTCTTCCTGAGATATGAAGGAAAGATGAGAAAACAAATTTAAAGCTAGACTCTTAGAGGTGGAGTGTTCTTAGAAGGGAATCTCATAGGAGAGATAATATATGTGGAAACCTCTCTCACATGAGATCTTTGGGCAACTGCCAAGAGTCATAAAAGAAAATCTGACTCACGAGAGGAAAGTAACATTCTGTAATCATGAAAATATTCTCCATGCTGGGCTCCCCTGAAGCCAAAATACTCATTCTGAAGTAATATTCTTATGGCGAACATGGTGATACACCACCTAGATTGGCCTGAGATAAGGGACCTGTTGCCCCAGCTTCTGAGGGTCTGTCAGGGGACAGCTTTCAGCTGTCAGCCTCATCAGGGAATGCAGCTCAGCTGCAATGAGCCTTCTCACCCAAAGTCATGCCCCATCCCAGGCAGCCCATTTCTAGAGGCTGAGTCATTGTGGAGTATGAAGACCTGACTATCTGGCTCAACTCAGGACAACCTGAATGGCAGCTCAAGTGCTCCCCATGGGGCTGGCCAAGGTTCCTGCTGGCCCTCAATCACATCTCTACTTCTTCTATCCAGCCCTTTCTCTTCCACTGGTGTGGGTCCCAAGGACACTCCTTAATAAATGTCCTGCATACATCCTGTGTAAAGACAATCTCAGAGCTTGCTTTGCAGCAACCCAACCCACAATGGGACTTTTATGAGCAAGGAGCCAAGAGCAACACAGAAAACTGGTTGTCATACCCCAAGTCCATTGAGACTATCATAAAACAGTACAAAATTTCTCATCTTGAGGCATGGGTAACTGCTCAAGCAGCTCTGTTGGTTAGTGGAATTATTACCAAAATAGTCTCCCTTGCTATAATATTCTTATTTTCAAAGAACTCACAATAATTTATTATTATTCATAAAACTTCATGAGGTTAGGTAGTTTTATCTTTACCATGCACATATTCACTCAAATGAGGACTTGTTAAACACCTACCCAGGCACTATGCTAGGAACTAATTTGCAAAAATGAAAAGAAGTCCCAGCTCTTACAGGTGAATAGAGGGCACAGCCTCTGAAACAAGGTGAAGAGAGCTACAGTGAAGGCACAGACATAATCTTTGATTGGAGTCCAAAATGTCAGAAAGATGAGTGGCCAGAAAAATACATGGAAACTGTAGCCTTTATCACAATCAACCATAACAGTGGGGAATGCAGACCTGAGTCAGACTGAGTCTGAATCCTGCATTCATCACATTCTAGTTCTTCCTAGGTAAGTTACTTAACCTCTCTTGGTCCCAAGCTTCTCCTCTACATAGCAATGGTTGGATTAGCTAGGCTGGGCTGCCATAACAAAATATCACAGACTGAGGGGCTTACAGAACGAGGATTATTTCTCACAGTTCTGGAGGCCGGGAAATCCAAGATCAACATGGTGGCTGAACTGGTTCTTTGATGAGGACACTTTCCCCGGCTTGCAGATGGCCACCTATCTGCTGTGCCCTCAAATGTCAGAGAGAAAGGGGAAGCAAGCTCTCTGGTGTCTCTTTCCATAAAGGCACTAATCCCATCATGAGGACCCCACCCATATGACATCATCTAAATCTAATTACTTCCAAAGTCCCATTTCCATATACTATCACATTGAGGGTTAGGGTTTCAACATATGAATCAATCCATAGCAGTGGTACAAAGAGTGCTTTCCCCATAGAATTGTTGTAAAGATTAAATGAGCCAATATGAGAAGTGTGCCTAGACCAGTGGCTGCCCCATATTAATTAAGCTCTATTTGTAAGTGGTAGCTGTTATTATTAAAGTCACAGAGGCTGTCAAAAAGAGGGAGGTGTCAAATATATCAAGATTTTCCTTGTGGAGCTCAGTTTCTTTGGGCGTATTCTCTCTCAAAGGAAGAGAGAAAATGAACTTATTCTTGAGAATTACGAATGGGGCTATTTTCATGCAAATATTGGCATGGAGAGTCCCTTCACAGTAAATTACTACTAAGGTGGAAATCTCCAACCTCTTTTCTTTACTTTCATACCTTTCTCTCCTTTCTCTTACGATCAAATGGCTAACAATATCGGAAACATGTCCACTTAAGGGATTACTCTTGTTAAAGAGTATTTAGCTTTTAATCTCAAAGGGCACAAGCAGGTTGAAATATAAGACATCATAGAAAAAGAAGAATTTAGCAGGGTTAATCTAGAGGTGAGAGGTGAAAAGGGTTAAAATGGAATCCAAAGCAAACTGAGCTCAGTGAAAATACCAGTCAACTCTAAGGCCAGCAATGGTTTGTTTCTCAACCTGAATATCAGTAGCTCTGGAACTGTGTTCAAAAATAATACTTTGTATTTGGTTTTCATACCTTCTCTATCTCCATAGGGCTTCAGTATATTTTCTATTGACCGGCTGTTGGATTCAGTTCTGCATTCAGGAGATGTGGCATTAATGGCCTTAGTTAAGTAAACAAAAAGAGATTTCAAAATCGTTTAGGCTGAGTGAAATAGGTTCCTCATCCTTTTTGGAATTCTTAAGTCTCATTCCTATGTGGCTGCTGAATTCACCGGCAATTGCTGACAACTTGATTATTTTGATTGTTGCCATCTTAGTCATTTCCATTGTTGTTAGACTATAAAGTTGACAGCCCAAATCCTTAGATCTTGCCTGGCCCTTCAGATCTTTCTTTTTATTTTTTGCTTGGTCCTCCTCTTTTAGAAAGAATGGAGAAGGACTGTTATAATTAGAATGAATTATGGTGCAACAGTGTGAACATACACTGTCAAGGGGGAGGGGGAAACGGGCACCCTCTTACATTTTTTTTAAATGGTAGCTTTATTGAGGTCTAATTCACATATCATAAAATTCATCCTTTTTAAAGTACACCACCCAGTGAGTTTTAGTACATTCACAGTTGTGCAACCATCACCATTATCTAAGTTTAGAATGTTTTCATCACCCCAAAAGAAACCTTGTACCCATTAGCAGTCATTCCCTAATCTTCCCTGCCCCTAGCTCCTGGCAACCACTATCTACTTTCTATCCCTATAGATTTGCCTATTCTGAATATTCCATTATAAGTGGAATTATAGATTTGTGGCCTTTTGGCATCCTGTTTCTTTCACTTCACATATTTTCAAGGTCTCATACATTCTTGATAAGGTGTAAATTGGCTCAATATTTAGAGGACGATGTGTCCATATCAAGGAAAATTTAAAACGCATGTACTCTCAGAAATTTATGTCTGAGAATTAATCCCTCTGAAATATTTCCACATACATAAAGACAATTGCAAATACATTCACTGAAGCATTGACAAAAGTTGGAAAAAAATCTAAAGTCTATCACTTAGGGGCCTGGTTGAATACATCACAGTTCTGTGCAGTCTTTCACAGAGTAAGTTAGTCCTGTGTGGAGTGCTGTGGAATGACCTCTGGAAACTACTGACAAGCAAACATAAGAACATAGCGAGATGGAGAACAGTGTGTAAGTTGACTTCCACCTGTGTAAAAAGAAGTGTGTGTAGCAGGGTGAGGGAGAAGATAGAGGGGGAAGAGGAGAAGATGACGAAGGAGGAGGAGATCTATCTCTGGTAGGATGTTTAAAAAATGACTAACGGTGACTGTCTCCAGGGAGGGGAAATGGGAGAGGGGGTCTAGGGTACAGGAAAGGGAAGAGAGAGAGACTGATTCTTCATTGTATACCTTTACCAAAAGGCATAACATTGTTTGAATTTTATTTACTACATACATATACATCCTTACAAAGTAAAATGGAGATGATGGTGATAAATTTTATTAAGTTGCTGCATGGGCATATGAGAATCTCAGGTCGACATAACCACAGCCTCTGCCTTTAGGGCTTTGTGGTCAGTCGCAGCTGGGACTGACACCCAAGTGGAGAGGACCAGTTTCAGTGAAGAATAAAGATCAATGACCTGAAGCTCAACAATTTCAGTTCTTATCTTCCCAGAGGCTTGCTGTCACCTGCACAGCACTTTTACCTGCCAATTAAGGCATACACATGCTTTGATGTCAATGACTGCCTGGAAGAGTAACGTGAGACCTGCTCACTGAACCCCTCACCTCACCCTCCATGTTGTCTCTCTCCCAAAGGCTCCTGACCTCACTGTGCCTTTTGGGAATGGTTCTGAGTCCATATTTACACAACTGAACTTTGGGCTGTCAGCATGGGGTCTGGGATGCAGTTCATTATCTTAATCTTCCCTTGACCTTTGGCGGAAGCAGTGCCATTTCCTGTCCTGTTTCTGAAGCTTCTCTCCCATCTACCAAAACACTGACCCCAAGTAGGAGACAAGATACAGTCAAGTTCTTCCCCTCGACATTGTTGCTCTCTGCAAAGTCAAAGTCACTTTCAAGTTTGATTCCAACCAGAGCTCATTTCCCTCCACTAGTGTTAGGATGAAAGTCAAAGATGAATTGAAAGACTTATTGTGCAGCTTTTATTTTTAAAGGGGGTGTTTAATTATGGAAGGCATGATTAATATTTCAATACTGTTTATAGTGGCTTCATTTATTTTTTTTCAGCCAATAAGAACTGAGAAATCCTATCTCCATAGCCAAAATCTGATATAATTCCTCCTCAGCTATACAAAAGTCTCTCTGTTGCTATCTAGAATAAAAATGTCAATGCACATCATGTATTAAAATTAACCTGTATTTACTTGGTACCTTTTAAGATCTGTCTCCAAATTGCCTCAGTAACCTCTAGCATCAAAGCCTGGTGAGAATATGTGGTGTTTTACTTCCCGTTTGAGTAACACCCATTAAGAAGGGCAGTAATTAAAAGTAAATCATAATTTTTAAACCTTAAGGGAAGTTATTGCCATATTGCCGGAAACATTCAGTTACTGGAATGTTAGCTAACACCTACATACACTGCAATTAGTAACGAACAGCAAACTCTAGCAAGCTTTAAAACAAAACCTCTCCTAAAAACATCATCATGTAAGTAACAGTCCCATTCACACATGTATATAAAATGTCATCCTTTCTCTGTACCATTCCAGTTCCCTGCTTGGCCAGCATTACTGAGCACTGACCGCTCACATGCAGGGCATTAGGAAGACGGGCGATTTGTTCCTGTAGCCTGTTGTACTCCCAAGTACATGGAGAATGATGCAGTCTCCGATCCCACAATGCTAGCTGCAACAGAGAGAGATCAACTGAGGCCATTTTCCAGGGCCCCTGCATTTTTCAGCAATACACTTGACCCTGAAAGCTATATAGGATGAAAGGGAACCCACTAAAGCCAGCTTCACGGTTGTCTTAGTTTTAATATCGTTCTCTGGGATCCCACCCACGAAACATCAAATCTTCCTCTTCTTTCAAATGCCACTGCCCTCGAGAGTATTGGTCTTATCTCTGGCTACACATTTTTGTCACCTGGGGTGGGGTGGCAGAAGTTAAAATATACCAGTGTCAAGGACCCATGCCAGAGGCTCTAAATGAATGAGTCTGTCTTGTGTCATTTTAATATCTCCCTAGGTGATTCTGAAGTACAGTCAAAGTTGGAGACCACTAGAGTCCAGATAAGCCTTCTCCACATCTTACCTGGACTATGGCAGAGGCTTCCCAATGCCTTTGCCTTGGTCTTTTGCACCTGAACTAATCATCTTAATGGGTTACAATAACCGATTTATTTCTCCTAGTCATCCCTATTTGATGAAGAGCAATGAGAATAAAAGATGGGCAGAATGAAAAAATACCAGCTACAATTGGAAATAACATTTAATATTTTGCTGTCTTTTCTCCCAGATTTTATCTTGTGTATATGTACATAAAATATGTTTTTACAAAAATGATAGCTTTCCATTATCTTCTATTCTCCTTTAAAAATATATCATGGGCAGGGCACCTGGCTGGCTCTGTTGGTAAAGCGGGTGACTCTTGATCTCTGGGTGGTGAGTTCAAGCCCCACGGTGGGCATGGAGCCTACTTAAAATAAAATTAAATATATATATATATTAAATACATGTATGTATATATATATCACGGGCAAATTTCCACATCAATAAATAGTTACATCTTTTCTCTTAATTATGCAGAATCTGAGTGTGTGGCTGGGTCACTGTGTTTTTAATCAACTCTTTATTTTAGGGTGGGGCATTTACACTGTTTCCTTATAGGGTGTTTTGTTGTTATTTTTGGTTTTTGTGTGTTTTCATTTTCTTCTGCTATTATAAACAACATTGGAATAAACCATTTGGAACAAAGATTTTTGTGAATGGACCTATTTCCTCAGGATATATTTCTAAAAATAAATTTGCTGAGTCAGTGTATCTACTCATTCTAATACATATTACAAATTGCTCTTCCAAACCACACTTAAACCACTAGTGCTTGCGAGTGTTACTCTAGCCCCTCACTAACATGGCATTACTGTTTAAAAAAAAAAATCTTTGTTCAATCCAGTAAATAAAAAATGGCATCTACCAGTTTTAATATGTTTAAATTACTAGTACATTTGAACATTTTCATCTTTTCTTGAATGTCTGAATTTCTTCTTTTGCCCATTTTCTATGAGGTGTTCTTTTTCTTATTTATGTGTAAGAGCCATTTATATAGCAAGGCTATTAAATTTTCCCCAGTTTGTCCTTTTTAACTTTTTAAAAGTTTTCTTATTTTTAACTTTTATCTTTTTAACTTTTAATAGTGGTTGGGTGGTATACAACTTTTAAATCTTTACTTAGTCAAATCTTTTTCTGTATAGTTTTAACTTTTTCATGTCACACATTAAAAGCTTTTCCCCAAGTTAACATTATATAAATATTAACCTATGTTTTTTTCTAGTACTTTTATGGTTTTGTTTTTTATATAATTACATATTTGTGGCTAATTAACTTTGAAAGCACAAATCAGATCATGCCATTCCCCTCCTTAAATCCTTCCCTGTCCCTCCACTTCCTCTAGGATTAAGTTCAAGTTCCTTCATGCCCCTCACATTATCTGGTCACCCTTTAGCTCTATGCTGCTTTCATCTTTGTTCACAGGCTTCCCCCCCTGCCCCAAAATACACTCTAGGAGTCTCCTTCTACAGATAGCCTATTGCTTCAAATTCCATGAGAATAGTGACCAGGACTGTTTTGATCATGCCAGCACCCAACACAATGTCTGGAAGAAAACAGACGTTCATTAACTATTTGTTGAAAGAAGTAACAAAACACATATTACCTTCCCTGGGAAGCCTCCTCCCATGCCTCTGGACAGAATCTGCTCTTCTATTGTGTTCCTAAAACAGGTCATTCTGATCACTGTTCTGCTCTATCATACTGTGTCATTACATTGTGTTATAAGTATCTGGACCCACAGCTATCTATCAGTCAGGTCCAACTCACATCTTATCCCTTGCTCCTCAACAAGGGTGGGACATGAGCAGGTACTCAATATATGCTGTGGATTCAGATAAATGAATTCTGATGAGATGTCCCTGGTTTGCAGTTCTACCTTGTATGTGCCCAAATGTGCAGAGACCCCAACAGTCTTTTAAAAAAAAGACAACTAAATGATTAGGTGACAATGTATGCCCCCAGGTACAAGCTACGATCATGGATATGGGACCAAACAGTGCACCGTGAAAACAGTGTCTCAGTGTAACGGGGAAGCCATGGTAGTGATGCCTCCTGGGCACTATCTATCCAAGTCACTAAGGATCAGAGAACATCACTGATGGCCCCAAAGCCCTTCCCTGGGGGAATCAAAAAACAAAACAAAACAAATTTAAAAACTCTGGGATGGGTGAGAAATCCTCGTAAGCTCACCATCTGTTCTCCAAAAATGTTGTATCTGAAGAATTAAATAGATTTAACAGATAATGAAAATGAGTTACTTGTATTACTCCCCTTGGCCACCTTTAACTTAGCACTTCGATATGACTTATTCCCTATCCTTCTATATATTTTCTTTCTTTTTTAGTATTTTACAGCTTTATTACGTGCCTCCTTTTCATTACAAGCCACTGCAAATCCCTTTAGACAGTTAGTGGAGTACCCATTATAAATAATTAAAAAAAATTTTTATACTCTTTCTTCCACCTCAATTCCTTCTGCCCAGAGGGCTCCACGCATGAACTGTCTATATTGAGGCTTTTACCAGGAAATAGCATTGAAGACCTTTAAGGAAGCTAGATGACTAATTGGTTCCACTTAGTAGCTTAGAGAGAATTAGAATTTTCTTTGGATGACATCCATGATCATAATCTCTGACATTACACTGACCTTGGGCATGGCGTTTTACCACTCTACGGTTCAGTTTTCTTATCTGCAAAGCAATAATGCAGGTGGGTCTGTATGATCTCTAGGGTCCCTTCCTACCCCAGGACTATATCTAATCATCTTTTCTAAGAAGATAGGAACAAAGAGACCACCCAGGCAGAGAAGAGAGAGCTCTCTCGCCTCCGGTCTGGCTCCGTAACCCTACCTTCTGTCAGTCACCCCTCTACAGATAAGGAGTAGGGGAGTAAATTCCCAGCCCAGGCGCACAAACACAGCAGGAGTGCTAAGGGCACCTGTGTTGTGCCATCCATACCAGCTTTCCCTGACGAAGGAGCCAGACTATGAGCCAGCTAAGGGCCAGCTACCTGGATAGACAGTGTGATGGACTGCTTGTTAAGGACACTGTACTTTCATTTATATACCCAAGAGGCTACTAGCAATGGGTTAATTTGGTGGTCCTACAAAGGAAAACCTTTTCAAACTATATCTTGGGTTTCAAATGTCAGATATAAGGCTTTATTTATTTTTATTTTTATTTTTTTAAGATTTTATTTATTTATTGGACCGAGAGAGAGACACCGCGAGAGATGGAACACAAACAGGGGGAGTGGGAGAGGGAGAAGCAGGCTTCCCGTGGAGCAGGGAGCCCGACACGGGGCTCGATCCCAGGACCCTGGAACCATGACCTGAGCCGAAGGCAGACGCTCAACGACTGAGCCACCCAGGCGCCCCCAGATATAAGGCTTTAAAGCAGAAGTGTTTTGAAGCTGGGAGTCTGTTTACCCTGGCCTTACCCAAGGGGAACAACCCAGGCTGGACCCCACCAAAGATAATTTTCTATTCCTAAGGATACTGCATGCCTTCCAGGCTTCACATGTGCCTGGTTACCTTAAGTCCACCGAAGAGCCAAAGAAGATTTTGCTAGGACCAGAACCATACCTCTCCTGGCTTTCCCTGAGGAATCCTAGGCCTGGCCCAAGGAGTGGTTGTTGGAGTGGAGGGAAGGGGTGTGGGGCAGGCTTCTCTCCCCTCCACACAAGGCAACACAAGAAACCTGAACAAGGGAAGAATGGAAGTGAGCATCCCAGTGGTTATTTAGCTCTCCTTCCATCTTCCAGGTAAGTTGTGACACACACTGCATGGCTCACATCCTACACTCCGAGGTTTTCATATAGCTCCAGGAACAAGCTCACCCTACCCGACTGTACTTGGGGCAAAGGACAGTGCTCAGCGAGTGCTTAAGTGGACATACGGTACAAATAGACAAGTAGTCAGCTCATGGCTAGGAACGCAGCCTGGGGCGCTAGACTGCATATGAGCTTGGGTAAACTGCTTCACCTCTTCCTGTTTCAATTTCCTCATTAAAGAAATGTGGCTGGTGTGATAATGAGTAAATGTAGAGAATACTGCCCTAGCACAGAATACGGCCTGTAAAGTGACTGACTTTATATACATCAAATAAGCCCCTATCACTATCTTCATCCCCCTAGATGAAACTCGTAGAATAATTCATATTGATGTTCACGTTCAATGCTTTCAATTTTTGTTCTCTTTTCAAGACTTCCTTTGGTGGTGTTCATTTTGGTGGTATCTGCTAGAATAATAATGCTGGCAGTAGATGGGGTTAGGAGGGCAGGTAGTGAGGGCAGGGGAGATAAGAGCCAGTAAGTCCCTTAGAGATATCTTTGAAAGAACATATGAATATTGAAAATGATTAAATTTTACTTATAAAACACACAATATTGCTTCATACCCTTTTTGCATCAAGGCGAGGTAAGCTTAGTCATCAGGCTTAAGAGTGAAATCATTATTTTAAAAAAAAGCATACTATTAAGTTTTGGGGCTTTTGTGTGTTTGCTCATTTTCACATGTATCTGACCCAACTCATGTGTTATTTCAAATTATAGGAAATTTGCATATGCTTGTAAATTGAATAACAATATGCCAAACTGATGCATTTTTTTCTAGCAGGAACATTATCTCCCAATGCAGATCTGTTGCTGGTCCTGTTTCTTTTTTTTTTTTTTTTTAAGCCAAGAATTTTGGATAAACTTTGTGATTCAGAAGGGGTGATGGCTTAACTAGGTCTTGAACCATGAATGCATGAACTTTAATTTGCAAGCCCCTTTCTCCAAGCTAACCATGTTGAGGGATGTTATGGAAGCTGAGTAAAGTCCCACACTAATAAGGAAGAAAGGCTTTTACAAGAGGATGCTAATTAGTAAATTAACCATTGTAGATCTCTTTGTCACATTCAGTCTGGGCAGATTAATGTCTATTCACAAAGCTACCTGCTGCTTTCTATACCCTAGAGCTGCACTATCCAACAGACACATGGGAATATAAAGCACTAGAAATGAAGGGATGCCTGGGTGGCTCAGTTGGTTAAGCACCTGCCTTTGGCTCAGGTCATGATCCTGGGGTCCTGGGATCGAGCCACACATCAGGCTCCCTGCTCAGCAGAGAGCCTGCTTCTCCCTCTCCCTCTGCTGCTGCCCCTGCTTGTGCTCTCTTGCTCTCTCTCAAATAAATAAAAAAAAACTTTAAATAAATAAATTAAATTAAAAAAAAAAGAAATGTAGCTAGTGCTACTAAGGACCTGAAATCTCAATCTGACTTAATTTTAATTAGTTTAAGTTAATATAGCACATGTGACTAACAGCTACCATATTATACAATATAGATAGAAGAACACTTCCACTCAAATCTCCAAAACCATATAGAAGGCTGCAGGTAATCCTGGATGATATAAAAGTCAAAAGTAACAAATACTATAGTTCAACATTCCTGCCACAAATCTTTATCAAATTTCTTTATCTTTTTTAAATAGGCAGTGAGCATATCACCCAAGATACTCAGTCTTCAACCTCTCCTTCAAAGCCATAAACATGTTGAGGAAAGAGATAAGCTTGGGAGAGAATTTTTCCTTTATTTTCAAGTACCTACAATTTTCTGATATTAGACTGACTTCCTCCATAAACTGGTTTTTAGATCAAAGTGTCCAAAACTCAATATGCAGAATACATTGTCAGTGATTTCAATTCAGGAAGAAGCTGCAGCAGAATCTTATTACTCTGAATGACACGGAAGAATCCTTTGCACATAGGCTATTCCATATCTCACTCTTTTCTGCTGTAAGAACTGCGAATCCCATTAACAGATTCTCCTTTGGTCGCCTGAACAATACATGAGTGACTCACAGTTTTGAACATTTTGCTGCTGAACTACTTTGAAGGGCATAAGATGGGTCTGTGGCAAGAATGGGCTGAAGATGGGAAGAATAGCTAATATGTGCCTTGTTTGCAACTTTTCATTTCATAGTTTAAAAAGCAATTAAGGAAAGGAATGAGGGTCCTGACTAGGTAGAATTCAATTCTCCCCTTCTAATGGATTCAGAGTATGAGGAGCATAAGGGTAATCCATCATTGCATTACTGCCATCACCAGAGTTGTCTGTGTTTCAGAAACTGTTCATTTCCTTCACTGGGAGGACACAGACCTCTGTGTGCTGATTTGGGTGTCAAGAAATACAAAAAAGATGAAAGAAGAGAACTGGAAGCAACAACTCTCAGGTCAACGCTGGAAAATGTCTGCTCTGTATTCCATGGCTCTTTGCTTCTTGTGAGTCCAGACACCTGTCACTGGACTATGAGGCTGTGGGTGGCCCTATTCGTAGGATTTCCATGCTTATCTGACCCTAGATAAACCTTGGTACTTTTTAAGGGTCAGTTTAGGTGCTGAGCTGAATGATAAGAAAAACTTTTCTAAATAAGTAATAAGTTAGAGTCCTTTGATGTTATAAGAGTGTGGTTGGAATTTAATGTGGCTCTATCATGAGGAACACTCTATCACCAATGGGATGTGGCAAACCGCTCATAAACTGCTTACAAAGAGTCAAACGATCAATAATGAGATGGATTTGAAGCTGAGGTTATGAGTCATTAATCTGGATGCCAGGTAGAGGCCAGTGTGCTGGGCCCTCAATGACATAGACATAAAGAGCATATTTATCAACACAGATTTTAGGATAATTCTACAAAATAAAAGCAACCATTTATTGAGCACTTGGTGTGCTTTCCACACATTATCTCTAATCCGTACCACAACCACTTTTGATGGGTTCCATTATTTTCCCTCTTTCCCAGATGCAGGAATTAAATAAAGCCCAGAAAGGGAAAAAAACCTCACCCAAGATGACACAGATAGAAAGTGACCAAGCCAAAACTGGAACTCAGAATATGCTGGCCCCAGTGCGGGGAGCTTTTTCTGTTTCTCTAAGACAGGTCACAGAGAGCTACATACTTCAGATGTTTGGGTCCAAGGGCAAGAGGAAGAACTTCAAGGATATGTCCAGCTTCCTTACCTTAAAGCCCATATGGAAAGGAAAGAAAGTAAAAGCCAAAGCTCCGAGCCCCAGAGGCATCTGCTTCAGGGAGGGGCCATGGAGCCGATCTGGTACTTACTCAAACCACAGATGGAACTCAGCTGGGGTCCTCATGAGCTGAGTGTGACCTTGGCAAACCAACTATTAAACCACAGTACAAGAAAGTGCTCTGTGTCTCATTTTGGCCTCATCAAAATTTCAGGTAATTAGCCACAAAAAAAAACAGAAGCACATCTACACTTCTCCTTAGTAATTCTACTTTCAGCAGTTTAACCTACATAAACTTGTATATGTGCTAAAGAATGAATGTACAAGATTACTCCTTGCAGCACTTTGTAATAATGAAAAATAGGAAACAAACCAAATTTTCATCAGTAGGGTACTGAGTCAATAAATTACAAGACATCCAATTAATGGAATTCTAAACAACTGTAAAAAAGAAGGAGGAAGCTCCCTATAACTTGATATGGAAAGATCTCTAGCATGTAGAGCTAACTGAAAAAAGGAAGGTATTCAATGATATTTATATATGCTAACTTTTATATGACAGCAGGAAGAAGAAAAGAATCTCATATTTCCTCAAAGAACTTGAAGACCAAGAGTCACATGCTCTTTTGACTGAGCCAGGCAGGCACCCCTGGGGCTGTGCTCTTTTCTCTAATAAGGAAGAACACCAGATTCTCAGGCAAATGGCCAGGGTCCAAATGTTGATTTTCCCAATTCCTAACTGGATTAAGTTTTCTGAACCTCAGTTTTCTCTTTTAAAATAAAAAAGGAAGGAAATAACAGTATCACCGTGTTGAGGGTTGACCAGGATAATGTGCAAAGTTAACTCCAAAACAGTCCCGATACATTGTTACTTGTTGTCATTCTAGGCAAGTGAACTCAGGGCCGAGGGCACAGGCATTGCAAAATATCCTGGACCTGAGCTCCCGGGTATCCTCTTTTGACTTTGCATTTCACCTTAGGTAAGAAGTCTTGCCTTGACTTGACAAAGGACTTGAGACACTTAGAAGTGCTTCTCCTGGACCTCCCATCCCCGTGATGTAGCCAGCTTTACTCTCACCTCCAGAGGAAGCCATCTCTACCCCCTGGCCATTGCTTTTACTTTGTCATGTGAGCAGTCCTAGTAGTAAAGCAAACCATGTCAGATTCTAAGCCCCAGGAAGCCAGATTTTTGCCTACACACTGGTGTCTCAAACTTCTCTGCTGTAAATGATGTTGATGACAAGGGCATATCTTCTGGGAGAAGAAGCCAGTGGTGGCTGTTGATGAAATGGACATAATACAACTGCAGGTCTCTGATCTCCTGGCCATGAGACGCTACATGGAAGAGCATTTCCTCAACATTGCGTGTGGATTTATGAAGCTGAAATGCCCAGGCTCAGTTGCCTGTTCGTCACTTCTGGCGCTTGCTGCCGCCTAGGGCTCGTGGCACTGCTCCTTTGGAGAAAGGTGCTCCTGAAACATGGCCCCTTTAGCTCTTTGCTTTTCTCCTATAGCAACACACAACAGAAGGGAATAGTGCCTGCCTTTCAGCACAGATGATTCAGCTTAGCAGTTAAGCTTCACTCAGAATTCTCTGTCTGCCATCCTAAATCTAGATGATTCTTTTATCTCCCTTGCTGTGCAAGAAGGGTCACAACTTTCTGACAGCTAAAGCTCCCTTTCTCTTTTTTAGTCCTTGACCTTTCCCTCTTCCTTCCCAATGCTGAGAGGCATTTTCTCTGCCTTGATTATTTGAACACAATAATACTTTAGGCCTGATAACCCCCAACAACTGAAATGTAGGGTCCAACCTGCCTCCTGTATCTCAAGAAATGAGCAAGAACTGAACCATTTCTGCTTCCATGTCATTGCTGTTTTGCCTTTCCTCCTGCTTTGCCCCTCTTCCCCCATTACAGCCCTCAGACTCTGAAACCTCAGACAACTGAGACTCCACCTGCTCATCAGGTGTGGATGGGGCCTGGCATCCCCCCATTGTGCTTGTGCACCTTCAGTCCTTGCTCTGACCACTTCTGACACCTCTTGTATTTGCCTTGTTTAGGTACTCAAGCACAGCCATTAAAAGAAACAAAAATTAAAGACAATTGATTGTGGAAGCATTTATTTTTGTTTTAATGACAAATCTGCAAGTAACTCAATTCTAAACAATAAAGTCTCCAGTTCACAGACCTGATTTAGACCCCAAAAAATGTGATTATTTTCAATCCCTAATAGTTATTCATATTTACTGAATGAGTATTAAGTGCCAAGACTCTTTAAAGTACTGGTCCCAGGTCAAGTTCCCTAGCAAAGTCTGAGATGGAAATTCCTATGTAAGCCAGAGAGTACTTATATTGAGGAGAAACCAGTAAAGGAGTGAGAGGAGCAGGGCAAGGAAAGAAGCTAGGCAAAGTGTGCTTTCTAGAGAAGTCTAGCCCCAGCATGATTCTACTGGAGCTCCGGACAGTGAACTGTATCCCAGCATTGATCCCTTCTGGAAGCAATGGTGCTGGCTCATATACCCCTGAATCAGTCAGTAATTGGCTATGGCCCACCTCTGGTGGGGTAAGGCCACCAACAAGACAATGTGAGTTATTAGCAGCCCAAACCTGCAGCAGAGGGGACAGGTGTGTGTGCCTCTGAAAGGATCTGCTTGGAGTAGGAACAGGATCTATTACAGCACTTCACAAAGATTAAATTATTAATTCTCCACACCATTTGAGCTAGGGCACCATTATTACTATCCCTATTTTACAGAAGAGGAATCTAAGACACAGAGAGCAAGTGATGAAGATCGCAGAGAACCATGACTTAAACCAAGACAGTCCCACTCTACCTGCCCAGCCAGCCTCCATACAAAGCTGCTCTTTACAAGGGAAGATTTGAAGCAGCCTAAGCGGGCACATTCTTGTCCTTACATACTCACCAAGTCACTTATATTAGGAGTCACATCCACTTATGCAAAATGTCTAATTTGATGAAGAATTAGTAAACATTTTTCATTACTGCAACATAAAGATTGACCAATACTTCCGAAAATAGGATAAAGACTTGTTAGCAATGCTATTGCACCAAAAGCATGCATCTCCCATACAAGAATATATATATTTCTTACTCCATTTTTTAAAGATTTCTTTATTTTTGAGAGTGAGAGACAGAGACAGAGAGAGGAAGTGGGGGTTGGGGCAGAAGGAGAGGGAGAGAATCAGGCAGACTCCCCGCAGAGCACAGAGCCAGATGCAGACCTCCATCCCAGGACCCTGAGATCATGACCTGAGCCAAGACCAAGAGTCGACCACTTAACCAATGAGCCACCCAGGCAGCCCTTCTTAGTCCATTTTTAATTTTAAAGCACAGCTCACTCCATTTTACTAAATCTATATTTCTCATAATTTTAATCAATAGATTAGTTATAAAGCCTAAAACAAAAATTAAAGACAGTAGGAAATAAATTTTTCATACATGTTTTATAACAATGGTTTTTAAATGTCTTAGAGCAAAAGTTCATTCGCACTTGCTACATTTCCAATCATGTTTGGCCATTTTCCTTCTCCTGACAGCTTCGATTTAACATAAAAGACAAGACATCTAGTGCTATGGTTGTGTAAATGGTATGGAACACAACTTCACGTTCAAAAAAATGTTTAAGAACACAGATTAATGTACACCTATGAAGGGTGCAGACCATGTTTCTGTCACTCATACTAATGATGTGCCCCTAAAAAGAGTAGCATGTGGAGCAAGGCCAAGGTGAGTTAGCCACTCCCTCCAGGCAAACAAAAGGGAAAAATGCCTTTGGTAATACCATTTCACCAAACAGCTCCTTGCTTTTCTCATAATTAATAATGCCATACTACTACCTGAAAATAATACAAACTCTAAGAAACACACATTTCATCTATTTCTCATGCTCAGTTAGAAAGCTCCCAACATTTTTTAGAAGAAAAGAGAGTTTTAAAAATAAGACCCTAAAGCCTCCTACTACAGACAGTTTTGTACTCTGTTTACCATTATTCTTTGAGATCTAGACAATCTCTCTGGGAACCCCAGCCCATGTGTTTCCTGCAGTGTCTTGGCTGAGCTCAGCAAAGCCTAGGATTTCACTAGGTGTCAGGTAGCAAGATCTACTGTGACAGTGTGGACTTCCCCTCAGGGGATCTATTAGTAGATCAGAATACCTGGCAAACCTTCCTAAAAATGGCCCCAGAGGACCCAAGAAGGCTAACCCAGAGTCAGTGTGGCTATGAGGGACCAGCTGAAATAAATCAGCTGAAAGCTCCCCAGGGGCCCTTAGCTTAGATAAGCAAAAGCTAGGAATGGAAGCAGAGAAATGAGGTCTATTTTCTGACTCTCAGAGGGGAAGGAGGAAGTTGGCTAATTAAATTTGGAACCCAGGTGAGGGAAAAGACTCCATGATTTGGCTAACCCAGGAAGGAAATATATTTGTTGGAAAATTAGAATACTGAAACTCTAATCTAACCTTTTGTCCTCTCTGAAGGCTTGAAAGTGGAGAGACTGGTCTTGGAATACAGCAGACACCTCTGTTTTTGAGATTTTCTGGGCTGCATGGGTGCTGCCATTGCTTTAGTAAAAGGAGAGCCTTGCTTGGATCATATCCAAGGCAGTCTGGTTGCCACAACACCCAGAACACTTCGTTATAAAGTGGGTCCTTTGTCCCAGAGCTTTCCATTCCATCCTCTCATCTCCTCCCAGACCCTGCCGCATCAATCACCTCCTCTCTTCTCACCTCTTTAATCTTTCCCTTTTCACTGGCTGCTTCCCCTTGGCCTATACACTCACTCTGGTCCCCCAGATCCTAGAACAATGACAAAACCCTCCCATGGACTTGTTTCCCTCTCAAGTTACTGTCCCATCTTCTTCCTGTCACCACTCAACACCTGCTTCCTCTACTTCCTGACCTCCTATTTATTCCTTGACTCTGCAGCTTGGATTCTATTCCACTTTGGGAAGCGCACTCTTGAAGGTCTCATTCAACATAGCCAATGGCCTCTCCCTCTCCACTCCTCTAACAGGTAACATTATGAATCACTCCTTTCCTAAAACCTTCTTCATTAGTTTTCAGGGCTATCATTGGCAGCATTCAACTACCTCTCCAGTGCCTCCCAGACCACAATTTCTGAGTCTTCTTTGCTGGCTCTTCTTCCACCAACCACCTAAAGTAGACATTCCCCAAAGTTTTGTTGCTTACATCTTTCCCTCCTCACTCTCTGTGTTCTATCTTGAAGAAATCATCTACTCTCCTAGTGTCCACAGTCTTCCATATGTTCCACACAGATATACATGTCCAGACCCAGTCTCTCTTCTGAACCAGTTTGCAGTGCAAGATATTAGATAACTTGTGGGTACCTCAAATTCAACAGGTACAAAACCGAAGTCCTTATCTTCCTTGTTAAATCTTTCTTCTTCCTAAAGCCTGTGACTCCTCTATAGTCATTGGTACTGAGGCTCTATTCCTTAGGACTATCTTTGACTTGTTCCTCTCCCTCACCTACCACATGCAATTTATTTATTTATTTAAAATTCAAATTAGTTAACATGTAGTATAGTATTGGTTTCATGAGAATTTAGTGATTCATCACTTACATATAACACCCAGGGCTCATCACAAGAGCCCTTCTTAAGCCCATCACCTATTTAGCCCACCCCCCACCCACCCCCCCCTCCAGCAACCCTCAGTTTGTTCTCTATAGTTAAAGAGTCTGTTATGGTCTGCCTCCCTCTCTCTTTTTAGCTTATTTTATTTTTCCTTCCCTTCCCCACGTTCATCTGTTTTGCTTCTTAAATTCCACATATGAGTGAAATCATATGATATTTGTCTTTCTCTGACTTATTTCACTTAGCATAATATCCTCTAGTTCCATCCACGTCATTGCAAATGGCAAGGTTTCATTCTTTTTAATCGCCAAGCAGTATCCCATTGTACATATATACCACCTCTTCTTTATCCATTCCTCAGTTGATGGACACCTGGGCTCTTTCCATAACTTGGCTATCATTGATAGTGCTGCTATAAACATTGGGGTGCATGTTACCGCACGCAATTTAATTTTAAAATCTTGATGATATTCCCTTCACTTTATCTTTCATATCCAAATCCTTCTTTCTACTCTCACTGTCCTAGTTTAGGCTTCCAGACCACCTCCTTGTCAACTAAAGAATTAAAAATATCCACCAGCCAACTGCTCTTCCCATTTCTTATCACTTCCTCTAATGTGCTTCACACACAAATAGAAAGTATCAGATAATTGAATTGATGACATTTTCCCATCCTCAAAAACATTGGTGGCCCCCTATTTTTTACAGAGTAAGTCCAACTTTCTCAGCCTGAGCAGCCAGGTCTTTTAGAACCCAAAGTCCAACATTTCCTCCTATCACCCTCCCTTTCCCAACCCATACACCCTCATTCTTAAGCTTGCTGAATGTACTCTGCATTTGTTTTCTGGCTTTTTACTATTTATGTGAAAATACATCCTCTAGTTGCAGCTTGCTGAAATCTCGCCCATACTTCTAGACTTTTATTAAATACTATTTCATAGTCATTCCAGAAAGTATCTTCACCTACAACACCCCCTCAAATTAATTCATTATTCTCTCTCTCCTCTATACCTAACACCATACCTTTTGACTTCTATTATAACAAAGGATGATCCATAAAACAGCAGCAGCAGCAGCATCTCCATGTTAGAAATGTAAATTCATGGGCCTGATCCCTGACCTACTGAATCAGAATCAATGGGGGTAGAGTCTAGGATTAGTGTTTTTTTTTTTTTTTTTAAAGATTTTATTCATTCATTTGAGAGAATGAGAGAGAGAGAGCGAGAGCATGAGAGGGGGAGGGTCAGAGGGAGAAGCAGGCTCCCTGCTGAGCAGGGAGCCCAGACTCCACCCAGGGACTCCAGGATCATGACCTGAGCCGAAGGCAGTCGCTCAACCAACTGAGCCACCCAGGCGCCCTAGGATTAGTGTTTTAACAAGATTGCCAGAGGACTGTGAGATTGGCTAATTCAAGCACAACTGCTTTAGAGCCCTCACCCTAGAGCCAGTTTTACATGTTTGAATGTGTCTCCCCACCTAGACTATGAACTTCCTAAGGCAGAGCTCGTCATATTGCTTGGCCATCTTGGTATCACAGGAGCTTAATGAAAGCTTGTTGAGTAGCCCCTGGTTATAGCTTGGTGTGGCCTGGAGTACTGCTTAAGTATAGTGATTCTGTGAAGAATCTGCTGCACATCAGGAAAAGAATCAGCCCTCCAGGAGCAGTTTATTTATGTTATTTCTCTGTTGGATTTGGTATCAGTGGTGGGAAAAGAGAGACTTGTATTTAATATAAATGTTCAGAAAGAATTTCTTGCCCAACCAATGGCTTCATCTTGGCTTCCTTGAGTGTTGAGAAAGCTAGTGAATGCTAGTAGACATATATCACCTACCAGGCACTATGCTATTTTGTTTCATTCTCACAACAACCTAGGTGGTACATACTACAATAATCTCCAGTTGAATGACGAGGAAAAGGAGGCTCAGGGTGGGCCATGATCATGTAGCTAGAAGTGGTGCAGCTAGAAGGTTTGAGGCTATAGGTCCCACTCTGAGCCATCACGATAAATATCCTCTATGCTTCATGCCTGCTAACTAGGTCTGGGCTTTTCATGGAAGCCACAAGATTCTCTGCTGGGTCTCATGAGATCATTTAATGTCCCAACCCAGTTGTGAAACCAGGTTTTACTGTGTCTCCATGTACCCCGGCTTTGCTTCTGCTCTTCTCAACACTGAAAGCCCCAAGGCTATAATAGCACTTTTCTTGCCCAGTTTTAGTAGACTCAAGGTCAAGGCAATTATCACCTGGGCAGAGACTCCTTCCCATCTTCAGACAGGAGGGAGAGGAGATGCTTCTGAAACCCATTAAAACCTGCCTGGGAGCACTCTGAATCATAAGCCCTGTGAGTCATGGAGCCCTCTAAGTTGGAGTAGGCAAGAGGGCTGTTGGTTTTTATGGCAACGTACTCAGTACTCTCAGGGTATTGTTAATTAGCCTTTTAAGACCTAGAAATCTCCAGTTTTGGCATGGGAGTGGTTATTCACAATTGTCCCCCAGATAGAGGGAGATTGATTTTGGACAAAGCCTATGGTCTGGAAAGCTCTGTCCGCTGGAGTGTATGCCTAAAACACCAAGGGCACACCCGTCTAGAGCTCTGGGTCTGCTTTTATAGCCTTGAACTTGAGAGCTGAATAAAAAGAAAGGTCAGACTCACAGTCCTCCCAAGGGCTTTTCTTGAACACAACATTACCAGAGGAACAGGGGAGCCATGTGTGTTTGGAACCTAGGACCCAGCAAGCTGGCTTGGACCCTGCACTGACTCCCACATTACCTTTTACTGTGGGAGAAAGGGACAGGGGGAATTATGTTCCTTTGGCACATACTCCCACTCAGTATCTAGAAAGAAAAACTCCACTTTCTTGGCAAGCCAGCTTGTGAGCACTTTTACCACAGTATTTAAAGGGAAAGTTTAAAAAAAACCCAACCATCTTCACTCTTCATTCATTCATTCACTCAACATCCATTCAGCACCTACTGAGCAGCAGGTGTTGAGTTACAAAGAAGACACTATAGTCACTTTCCTAAAAGAATTCCCAACGCATCTAGTGACTCCCAGTCTCTTGGGGCCATTCCCTGCAGACAACCCCATGACTCACAATCCCCAGAAGAAGTAGGAAGGAAAAATTTTCACAGCTTCAGCCCTAAGAGGCTTTGCTCCACCTGCGCAGAGGGAGGCTCTGGCACAGACCAGGGGCACCTGGTCCCCTCTGGCTCCTCCCTCCTGAGCCCCTCTGTGTCCTCTCCAGGCAGCCACAGCCTCAGTCACCTGCTCAGCTCTCCTGAAGCCCCCCTCAGCCTCAGCCAAGAGAATTCTTTGGCTCTGCTCTAACTCCATTAGAACCTCCTCATGCTCTCTAGAATGCTGAGGAGAGAAATATCTCCTTGATAAATGTAGTTGCCCACCCCCAATCCCACTCTTACCCATAAGCTTAAGAGACTAGAAAGTTCAAAACTGATTGGGTTAAGTCCCCTACAGGTACTTTAAGAACCCTCAGAGAAACAAAAGAATCCCACCCACCTCCCCCTTACATCGTCGTCTCCCAACTGTGGAAAAACTAGAGTGAGAGGAGCAAGAAGGAATGCTGATGGGTGCCAGACAAAGGGGAAATTGTGGCTTCAGGTGAAAGAAAGCTCCTGGTAAAGGCTCTGAGAGTGTGCTCTTCACTCCACTTACGGTGACTCCTTGTGCAAGGAAACGGGCAGTAAGGTGAGTGCCAGAGGGAGGAGGACCTGTGAGCAGGGGACAGAAGGAAATAGGAAGGAGAGCGTGTGGTAAGGGTGCCCCTGCTGGCCTCCTCCAGCATCGCAGGGACCCTGCTGTTTCTTAATACGGAGACCTAGTGTGAGCCACCTCTAGCCCAGCTCCCTGTGGACACACAGCCTGCAGTGCTGCTGCCATTCCCCCTCAAGGTGGGAGTGAGGTTTCAGGCTAAGGACAAGACCAGTGGACCCCAAATGTTATGGTCCATGGGGTGATTAGCCAGCTCTCATCCACGTGTTAGGAAAGAGAATCCCCTAGAAATATCTGAGGTGACATGAGAGGTGGTAGGAAAAGAAGCGGGTGCTGAAAGCTGTGGGGCCCAACAAGCAATTAAGATTTCAATAGAGGGGTGCCTGGGTGGCTCAGTCGTTAAGCGTCCGCCTTCGGCTCAGGTCGTGATCCCAGGGTCCTGGGATTGAGCCCCGCATCGGGCTCCCTGCTCGGCAGGGAGTCTGCTTCTCCCTCTCCCACTCCCCCTGCTTGTGTTCCTTCTCTCGCTGTGTCTCTGTCAGATAAATAAATAAAATCTTAAAAAAAAAAAAAGATTTCCATAGAAACAAGAATAATTAATTAGCTCTCAAAAGTGAGGGGCAGGGATAGGAAGGTGGGGGATCAGAATTCCTGCATGCCTCTGCTTCCCTTTCCTAGAAAATACCAGCTGGATACATAGAGTCAATTTTGCTATCTGTCCTTCCTTTCAAGCTAGTTATAACCTGTCCAGAGTTTGATAAGTTTCTCACTTCCAGTAAATACAGCAGAACTACTTTAAATGATAGCAGCTTATGATGGATACAGATGACATCCAATTATTTCCTTCCCTCACTATAAAATCCAGTTCACTGTTCTGGTTTTTCTGTTTAATCTCCCCTCCCTGGTTCCACCTTCACCTTTATCCGCCCCCCCCCAACTTTAAGCCTGGGTCAGGGGAGCAATCTTGATGCCTCACATCACTGATCGGTGGGCCATTGCCTCTGGCTTCCAGGTGGCAGGTCAGTGGGAGGCACAAGCAGCAGACTGGAGGGCAGAAAGAGAGAGATCAAAGCATTTCTTCCTGGGCTCCTGTCTTCTTCCACACGATCATTCTGGCAGTGCCCATATCCTTCTGGAACTAGAGGTCCTACTGGGCAGCCCATCTTCGGGGCTCCAGTCCTCAACCCAGTGGAGGACCATGGTTTCCTACTTTTACTTTCTAAGACCTGAAGGATAATGGGTCTCTGGGTGCCTCAACTTCCCTTATGGTTCCCCTTATTCTGTACCCACTTCTATAAATAGTCCTTACCTTAAATTATCTTCAAAATCTCAGCAGAGTGTGCCTCCTGGTTCTTGCCAGGATGCTGTCTGATACACCCATATTCTGTGCAGATGTCCTTCTGCTCTAACAACAGTGACATCCAATGGTTAATCCAGTTTTTTATTAGGTATTTACTAGAGGAGCTTACATTTGTGGACAAGGAGAATCTAACCAGTTCACAGTGTGGTATTTTTATTGGTGACTGAGAAAAGAAGCTAGAAAATACGATGTAGGGGGAGCCAGAATGCCTTCTATGTAAAAATAATAACTTAAAATTAAAAAAAAAGTTTTTCCATGAGGACTTCCTGTGCTGGGTCCTGGATGCAAAGATGCCTAAAACACAAGCTCTGCCCATAAGAGGCACGCAGTTTAGTGGAGGAGAAAGAAGCTTGAAGAGGTAATAATGATAGAGTGTGCTGATGGCTGTGTCCAAGCCACGAAGGTCTGAGGCGAATACAGAAGAAACTGCCTAACCAGAGAATGAAGGAAAGTCCTGGAGGAGATGATCCCAAATCTGAGCCTTCCTCGTGGGTAGGAATTTGCTAGAAGAGAGGTATATGGAAAGAGATTTTGAAACAAGGATATACCAGGCTGAGCTATACAGATGATTGTGTGCTTTCACACTAATCCTCACATTAGGATGCAGAATCTACCCAAGGATTGCAGTTATGCAATTGGAGTCATGTTTGGGAGCTTTTAAATTTATTGATGCCTGGGCACCCCTATATTTACTCTGAAACAATAAAGTTAACCTTCAAGGTCATTCCCTTGCACAGAGCCTTCTGGAGATCCTGCGATGCAAGGGACCCTGCAGCATGTTACAAGGTCACATGAGTGTAAAATCTGCAAAAGGTATTGTTTTGTTCTTATTAATGAGGGCCCCCAGACTGCATGCTATGCAGGACCACAAACCTGGATCCATCCCTTTACCCAGGTCCCACTCAACCCAATTCAATCAGAATCTCTGGGGATATGACCTGGCCATCAGCATGCTTTAAAAGCTGCTGAGTGAGTTTAATGTTTGACCAGAGTTGAACACATTGTGCATTTTAATAGCTGGAAGAGATCTCAGAGTTCCTGGTCAAATCCCCTCACTTTACAGCTGGAGTAACCATAATCCAGAGAAGAGCTGAAGGTCCCACAGCTCATCACTGAAGAGCAGGGTTCAAACCTAATTCCCTTAGCTCCAAATTCATGCTCTCCTGCTTAGATAACTGGCAATTTCTGGTAACAAGTACCAGATACCAAAACACATGTGCTTGCCCTCCCTTCCTTCAAAATCTGGTCCTCAGAGCCCTGGGCTGATTAGCATCTCATGTAAGCTTGCCAATTCAAGGAGGGCCAGCTTGTCTGCAGTGGTGGAAGCAGAGGGGGCAGGGGAAGCAGGACTGGGAGTGAGGGAGATGAGGCAGTGATGATGAGCTCTCTCTAAGAAGGGCATCCACAGGGAATGCCTTTGGCTAATGCATTAATAGTTCCCCAGGTCAGAGAGAAGAGGCACAAAATTGTAACCGTTCCAGCCAGAACATCCTGTGAGAGGCTTTTCTGGAGCCAGTTTTTACCACACTCACAGTCTATGCAATTATCACCTGGGCAGAGCCTCCCCTTTTCAGACAATCCTGTATTGTGAGGAGCCCATGAAACCCATTGAAATGCCCAGAGGCCCCACTGAGTCATGCCAAACTTTTTCCCCGAGGTCTATAAGACCATTCATTTCATAACAGTGTACTTCCTAATGTGTTCATAATTAGTCTTTAAGGTAGACCTCAAAATGCCTCTTTAAAAGTACTGTTGTATTTTTTAAAAATCACCAGGGGAATGGAAACCATGAGACCATTTTGGGAAATGAGGATAACTCCATTTTGCTGGGAAGTATGGTAGTCCCCGGGCATTTTCAGACAGGGGACAAGAGAAGAGATGTAACTCTAGGTCTGTGTGGTAGAGGAGCTGGCTCCTGAGGCTCTGAGTTTCACAAGGAGGCTGTGTTTTAAAAGCCTGGAGGTAGAGAATTTTTGAGTGGCTACAAAGGAGGCAGAGTCACATCAGGGAGAATGAGGAACAGAAATGCACACGCCAACAAGCACCCAATGACGAGCATTTCCCATCATTCTTTAACATACAGACAGCAGGAAAACTGCAGGATGTTGGATAATGTCTCTTAGATGCTAATATACTCTTTAAAAGATTTAATTGGGTGGCACCCGAGTGGCTCAGTCAGTTAAGCATCCGACCCTTGATTTTGGCTCAAGTCATGATCTCAGGGTCGTGAGATCAAGCCCTGCTTCAGGCTCCATGCTGGGCGTGGAGCCTGCTAAAGATTCTCTTTCTCCCTCTCCCTCTGCCCCTCCCCCCCCCAAAAGATTTAATTGGTATTGTTACTACAATGCTAATGAGACATGGATCTCTAGTAATGATGCTTTTAAAGTCCTGCTTCCTTCCATTTCCTTTCACAGGTGCTGATTCCTAATAAACATCTTGCAAACACCATCTCAGTGTCTGCTCCTGGAGAACCCAACCTGTGGCAGTGTCATTCTCCCTCCCCAATACTTTGTATATATGAACACATACATACTCAAAAGTCTATACGTATATACATGATGTCCTTTTTCTCAGGCGGTAGCCCCCTCACAGAACCTCAGAACAAGCTTTCAATTCAATTTATCTGACTGCTTAAGAGAGGCAGCAGAGCTTAATGGTCAAGACCATTAACCTGGGGATTCAACTTGGCTCAAAATCACAGCCCTTCCCTCATTTATGAAGGCCAAATGTGATAATGTATATAAAGATCTTACACAGTGCCTGGCCCACAGTAAACCTCCAGTAAATGACAGCTACTATTTTTGCCATCCAAATGGAACTATTTCCAAGACTTGAATCCAAGCCAAACACACACTAAGGAACTGCTCTTTCCTCTTACAGTGGGACAGCTCTAATTTCAGCTTCTCTTTCTCACTCTCTGCTATTCTACAAGGGACAAGTCAACTTTTCCTCTCACAAAACAAACCAAAAAAGCAAAAAAACAAAGAACAACAACAACAAAAAACCTTTAGTTCAAACTTTCATAATCATTCTTTTGAATTGTTACAATAGGTTCCAAACTGGTTTCTTACCTCTTAAGACTCAATTCTCCATCTCCAATCCATTCTTCACTTTGCCCATAGTTAGGTTTCTAAAATGCAGATAAGTTCTCTGCTTGAAATCCTTGAATAACTTTCATTTTCTGCACAGAAAAAAATTGTGCAAACTATGTTAGCCACTGAATATGGCCCCGCCTTCTGACTACCCTCTTGTCCTAAATCTCATCAATAACAAAAATAACATGTAGTTTCCAAAACGTGCTGTTGTGTTGTATGCTGTTTTATGGTTCCTTGTGTTTGAATACTAATTCCTGAACCTTCCCTTTCCACAGTACATTCCCAGATCTTCTGTGAAAATCCTATTTATTCTTCAAACTCTTTGCTATGGATTGAATGTTTGTGCCCCTCCAAAATTCCTGTGTTGAGTCCTTATCCTCATAGTGATGGTGTTTGGCGGTGGGACCTTTGGGAAGTAATTAGATTTAGATGAGGTCATAAAGGTTAAGGCCTCATGATGGGATTAGTGCCCTCATAAGAAAAGAAAAGACAAGGGCGCCTGGGTGGCTCAGTTGGTTGGGCGACTGCCTTCGGCTCAGGTCATGATCCTGGAGTCCCAGGATCAAGTCCCGCATCGGGCTCCCTGCTCGGCGGGGAGTCTGCTTCTCTCTCTGCCCCTCCCCCCTCTCATGTGCTCTCTCTCATTCTCTCTCTCTGAAATAAATAAATAAAATCTTTAAAAAAAAAAAAAAAAGAAAAGAAAAGAAAAGACAAGAAAGAGATCTTGGCTTCTCTCTCGACCCCGTGAGGATAGAGCAAGAAGGCAGCCATCCACAAACCAGGAAGAGGGCCCCCTCCGGACACCAAATCTGCTGGCAGTCTGATCCTGGACTGAGCTTCCAGAAGCTCCAGAACTGAGAGAAATAAATGTTACTTAATCCCCCCAGTCTATGGTATTTTGTTATAGCAGCCTGAGTTAACTAAGCAACATCTCCTCAATGCCCTTTATCCTTCACTTATTCATTCCTTATCCCTCAACGGAACACTGAGCATGTAGGAGAGCTTGTGCTACATCCTAGGGATACAAAAACCATCCCTGCCCTCAAGATGTACACAGATTAAATGGAGAGATAGGCAAATAAGCTGACAATTTCAATGGATTGTATGAGGTACCGTCAGAGCACAGAAAAGGGACATCTAAACCAAAGGCTTAGAGAAGCCTCTTCATAGGGGTGATGCTTGGATTCAGCCTTCCTTACTTCAGGTTGTTCCTAGCCTCACACCACAGAGATGATCACCCTCCACAATGTAAAACTTCTGTAACCTTGTGTGTGATCTTATTGTTACTTCATCTCTAGTAATACTGTAACTTAATGATTCTCCTAAGAATGAACAGTTAAAGACAGGAGTCATCTCAGTATTCCCAGATACTTTTAGAATGTCTAATACATAGTAGATACTCAATTACTGTTTTAAGAACAAATGGATGGATGGATACATGGATAGATGCTCAATAAACATTTGCAAGTACTCAAAGATTTTATTATATAAGCATAATTGAAATTAGAGAAAGAACTCTTTAAGTAAATTCACTTAAAATGTAAGTGATAAAGAAAAATCAACTTGAACTTTATGTTAAAAATGAAGTTAAAATTACCAAAATATGTTCTTTTATAGTAAAAATTTAGATTATGTGCTTAAGTAGGCACAATTTTTTAGAAATAATATGGGGGGGTAAAAATTGTCAAAAAACTTCTCTGACAGCATCCCTGAGGACACTGTAATTTCAGGTTACTGCTGTGCAATAAGTAAAAGAAATACTTTTATTTAAAAAGTTCAAGATCTTGGGCGACTAGGTGGCTCAGTCAGTTAAGCATCTGCCCTCAGCTCAGGTCATGATCCTGGGGTCCTGGGATTGAGTCCCGCATCAGGCTCCCTGCTCAGTGGGGAGTCTGCTTCTCCCTCTCCCTCTGCCCCCCCCCCCCGACCTTGTGCTCTAACCGGCTCTCTCACTCTCAAATGAATAAGTAAATTTAAAAAATTCAAGACCTTGTGGGGCGCCTGGGTGGCTCAGTTGGTTAAGCGACTGCCTTCGGCTCAGGTCATGATCCTGGAGTCCCGGGATCGAGTCCTGCATCGGGCTCCCTGCTCGGCGGGGAGTCTGCTTCTCCCTCTGACCCTCCTCCCTCTCATGCTCTCTGTCTTTCATTCCCTCTCTCTCAAATAAATAAATAAAATCTTTAAAAAAAAAAAATTCAAGACCTTGTCATTTTTCATGAAAGCCTCTCTTATATTTTGATATGTAATCATCACATTTAAGCATGCATTTTGTTCATTTTCCTTCTTTAGTTGATAACTGACCAAACTCTCTCACATCTTTATTTGCCAATGGCTATTGTCTGTGTTGTAGGTAACAGTACAACATCACTTGTATTAACATCATAAAATCTTACATCCTCTGCAAAATACAGAGTCTCACTCTTTTATTTACATTGTATTTTTACTTTCTTTTGGGTGTACTCAACAATAGGCAAGAAGTGGTCTAGTAATGACATTGATTCAATGGGCATGAATCAATCCAATGATTTACTGGTAAACCTTTAACAACTAGTCCCCCAAAAAACAAGAACTCTGATTTACAGTGTTTTCCAATTGCCTAGTGTAAATACTCCCCCATGGCCAAACCCAAGTGACCAACGTAATGTCTCTGAATGCGGACGTGGGAAGAGCTGTGTACACTGCATCTGAGAGCCTGTATGATGAGCCAGCTCTAGCACGTCACCAGATAGATACCAGTGTTAAGCTGGATGTGATGGTTGAGTGGTCATTAATTTTTAAATTGGTTAGTTTTTAGTGGATATTTCTGTGCTACGATGACTCTTCTTTTACTAGTAAACGTTATAACCTACAGCATTCAATAATTAAGAATCCCATGTACATCATTTAAAGATCCCTAGAGTTTCCCCAAGTAAATAAAACCTTAGTAATATTTCATAGTGTCTCTGGAGCAGACCCTGAATTCACTGCCCATTCTTTGTGTCTAATACTCCTTCCAAACTCATCACCACTTCTATATCCTGGGGTTGAAATACCAAGCTTCTCACACCTTTTTAGCAGTATTCTTCCTGGAAACATCATGAGATCAGAAACTAAGCTTAAATTCTTCTGTATTTTCTCTACCTTCTCCAAATCAGGACCACCCTTTCAAATTGTTATGAACTGAATCTTACCCCATCTTCAAAATTCATATATTGAAGCCCTAATCCCCAGTGCACCGTATTTAGAGAAAGGGTCATTAAAGAGGTAATTAAGGCTAGATGAGGTTGCAAGTACCAGGCCTTAATCTAATATGACTGATGTCCTTATAAGGAAGAGACACCAGGGAGGCACACATACAGAGAAAATGCCCTGTGAGGATGCAGAAAAAAGGAGGCTGTTTGCAAGCCAGCAAGAGAGGTCTCACCAGAAACCAATTCTCCCAGCACCTTGACCTGGAACTTCCAGCCTTCAGAACTATAAGAAAATACATGTCTGTTGTTTAAGCCACCCAGTCTGTGGTGTTTTATTATGGCAGCCCTAAGAGTCTAATATCCAAATGAATTGCTAGGATAGTCTTGAATATCTCCTAGTTCCTTGTGGTAAATGAACAAACTAATAATGCTGTGGGATATATGTGAATATGTTTGTATGCATAAATTCATGTATTACTCTGATTTTTAATTTAGTACACAGGTTACTTAAAGATTGTTGAGAAGGTTGACATTGGACCATCTGCAAATTAATTACAACTTGATCTTCCAGATGAAATATAACTGTCAGCTTCATTCAAAAATATTTATTCATTTTGGGAATTGCCATAATTAATATAAAACGTTCTTGCACATACTTGTATTAGACTCAGTATAATCAAAGACATACAAGTTATTAAAAAGAACTTTCAAAGTTTGTTGAAGTAAACCTGTAGTTTCAGATAACCCTGTCTCTATGTACTTTTGATTCACCTGCTTCTGAAGCAGGATGATGGGAGAAATCAACTAAATTATAAAGGTTGTTTTTTTAATGAAATGGGCCAAAGACGAATGAAACTTTACTGTGAATAGGGAGTATTAGTTTGCCCAAGTAGACATTACAGAACAGGGTCTGACTAACCTCAGACCTGACCAAAACAGCTCTATTTGCCAAAAAAAAAAAAAACCCAGTCATTTCCACTAGGTTGCCAATAAATCCAGACTGCTGGCTACCACCTACAAACACACACAAGGCAGCTCACTGTTGGAAATGTGCACAGAGTTGAGTATTTGTAAATTTAATTATACTTCTGTTTGCTGGTAACAAAGATCTAGTTAGTTTATGTTCTGGGTTAGGTAACAGGTTCTCTCTGGCTTTCAGAGCACCTTGGCTTAGCTTCTCCATCCTACTCCACCCCTCTTGTTGTTCCACAGCCTCTTTGCGTACAGAGGAACTCTTTGAAACAGGAATCTGAAGTGTCAGACTGGTCTCTCTGCCCTTGGTGCTGACTCAGATCCTGTGAGTGAGTGCTCTATGAAACTAATGAAAATAAGACTAAGTCCATAAATAGTAGAGCCCACCAAAGAGGAAATACAAATCACTGATGAAAAGACAAAGAGATTGTGTTTCAACGGTGATTAAAAGAATGGCATGTGCCACATAATATTTGCCACTTAGCAAATTGACACTGTTTTAATGAAAGGATGGGCATTGAAGACACATGAACTTGGTTCAACTGCTCTGCCCTTTACTGTCTGATGTTACTGGAGAACAATTTGGCAATATGTATGAAAAAACCTTTAAAATGTTAATGTGCCTTCTGCTTCCAGCCATGGTGGAATAAAAGATAACCAGATTTACTCCCCTGCCTGAAATTACCAAAAAGTATTAGGTTTAAAAAAAATCAGATAAAATATATTAAACAATGGTTTTCAAGATATTCCCCAAAAGACAGGAAACAAATGGGGTGAGCCCTATGAAACTGCTTCAGCTAACTGCTAGAGATTTCCCAGACCATGGTGTGGGGAGAAGGCTCCCTGAGTTGATGAGAGCTGAGAGTCTGCAGAGACCAAGGCAACTGGAGTTCTCAGAACAAAGTACTGGGGACGTAAGAGCTTCACCAAGAAATGTGCCGAGGGTCTCCCTTGCTGATTAGTGATCAGCACACACACATGAGGAAACTACCTATGGATGGAGAAAGACCAGTTAACAGGATTAGGCACCCACACAGGGTTGGATGTAGGGCATGTTCCCATAGACACACTGGAAAACATCACAATTCACTAGACAGAAACACAGAAGGATCTTACCTCCATGGTGGGGAACAAGCCCTAGATGAAGCACTAATGTAGTCTTGCTTAACGAATCTTAAAGCAAGACTGAAAAGGATCAAACTGTTTCTGACCAGTTTAACTACATTCTGGGACAAAATTCAGGAATACTGAAGAAAAAAAATATCTAGTACCCAACAAGGTAAAGTTCACAGTGTCTAGAATACAATAAAAAATTAGCTGCCATGCAAAAAGGCAGAAAAACATGACCTATAATGAGAAGGATTATCAATTAATCAAAACTGAATGAGAACTGACACAGATGTTAGAATTATCAGGCAGGGACATGAAAACAAGTATTATAACTGTATTCCATATGTTCAAAAATTAAGTAGAGAAATGAACATTTTTCTTTTTTCTATTTCTTCAGCTTCATTGAAGTACTAGAAGATCTACAATATGTGAAATGAAAAATATACTTAATATACTTAATGGTATTAATGACAGATTAGACATTGCAGACGAAAAAATCAGTGAATCCGAAGATATAGCAGTAGAAACGATCAAGAAAAAAGTATTTTTTAAAAAGATGCACAAAGCATCAGTGAGCTCTAGGAATTCAAGTAAGCTGAGATATGTGTCATCAGAGTCCCCCCAGAAGGGAGGAGGGACAGAAAAAAAAATGCTTGAAGAAATAATGGCCAAAATTTTACCAACGAACACCCTTAACACCCAAATTCCAAGAAGCTTGACAAACCTCAAGCACAAGAATCAAATAAACACAAGTAATTAAAACCAGTGATAGAGGGCACCTGGGTGGCTCAGTCAGTTAAGCGTCTCTGTTCAGCTCAGGTCATGATCCCAGGATCCCAGGACACTGCTCAGCAGGGTGTCTGCTCCTCCCTCTCCCTCTGCCCCTCCCCCGGCTTGTGTTCTCTCTCTCTCTCTCTCTCAAATAAAGAAATAAAATCTTTTAAAAATAAAAAATAAAACCAGTGATAGAAAGAAATCTTCAAAGCAGCAAAAGAAAAAGGACACATTACAGACAGAACAACAAAAATAAGGATGACGGCAGTTCTCTCATAGGAAAACAAAATAGTGGTGCAACATCTTTTAAGTACTGAAAGGAAAAAGCTGTCAACCTAGAAGTCTACATCCAGGGAAAACATCTTTGAAAAGCCAAGTTAAGATAAGTGCTTTTTCAGACATACAAAAGTTGAAAGAATTCATTACCATCAAATCCCCACTGAAGGAAATATTAAAGGATGTCAGTCAGGGAAAGGGAAAATGATATCAGATCAGGATCTACACAAAAGAAACAAGAGAACCAGAAATGGTAACTGCACTGGCAAATATATAAGATTATTTTCTTATTAATAAAATATCTTCAAATGATAATTCGCTGTTTAAACAAAAATAATAACAAAGTGTGGGATTATATTAGATATACAAATTGTATGACAATAATACCACAGAGGTTGAAAGAGAAGAAATAGAAGTATACTATAGTAAGATTCTTACACTACATGTGAAGTCATATAATATCACCTGAAGGTAGACTGAGGTCAATTGGACTTGTATACCATATGCCCCAAAGCAACCACTTAAATAACAAAAGGTTATAACTACTCAGCCAAAGGAGATAAGATAGAACAATTTAAAATATTCAATTAATCCAAATAAAGACATAAAAAAGGAAAAAAGAAACAAGAACAAATGGGACAAATACAAAGCATTACCTCACAAAGAGCTAAATAAATGGAGAGCTATACCAGGCTCAGAAGTCATAAGATTCAATATTATTAGCACATCAATAGTCCCCAAATGGGTCTATAGATCCAATACAACCCCAATCAAAATAAAGCAAAAAAAAATCAAGCACTATTTTTGTAAAAATTAATAAACTGATTTTTAAATTCACATACAAATATAAAGGACCTAGAATAGTCTAAACTACTTTGAAAAGAAGAATAAGGCTGGAGAACTAACACCACCTGATTTCAAGACCGATTATAAAGCTACTCTAATAATGACAATATGGAATTGAAATAAGACAACTGATCAGGGAGCAGGATATGGTCCAGAAATTGACACCCACATTAACAGACAACCAATTTTTGACAGAGACACAAAGACAATTCAATGGAGAAAGGATAATATTTTCAATAAATATGATGAAACAATTGGATATCCATATGCAAAACTGAACTTGGATCTATACCTTATACCACATCCAAAAATTCTTTCAAAATACCCAAAAATTAACTCAAAATAGATCACAGGGAGCGGGCGCTAAAGTTAGTTGAGGCCTGGAGATCTTTAGCCATTACTTTGCACTGGGACTAGAGGGCTGGAGAAGCTCTTTTTAAGCACACTGACCTCCCAAAAAGAAATAAGAATGTAGAACCTACAAAAGCATGGGGTGGGGAGGGAGGCATAGTACTCCCCTTTGGGCAGGTGATACGGAAGCCAAGGAGTCCCAAGGAGGCTCCAGAGGCTGACACCATGACTCTTACAGTCTCAAGGTCCCAGGAGACAGTACACTGAAGAAGAAAATAGGACTCCTCTCTCCTGCTCCCTGCTGGGACGACCATGTGTGTCCTTCAGGGCTCTGTGATCATGGGACGTCCACAGAGCAAAACAAGAGGTGAGTATGTGGGACCCTGAGCTACCCCAGGTATCCCCAGAAATGACTAGGGGAGAGACTGAGACAGCACTGGAGATCCCGAAGTCTTCATTTCAGCTGGCAGGGAAGACCCAGCAAATGTACTAATTTTTTTTTTTTTAAAGATTTTATTTATTTATTTGAGACAGAGAGAATGAGAGACAGAGAGCATGAGAGGGAGGAGGGTCAGAGGGAGAAGCAGACTCCCTGCCGAGCAGGGAGCCCGATGCGGGACTCGATCCCGGGACTCCAGGATCATGACCTGAGCCGAAGGCAGTCGCCCAACCAACTGAGCCACCCAGGCGCCCTAATTTTTAAGAGACTTCATATGAACCCAGGAATTGGTGAGGCAGAGGCTCATTTGGGTGACAAGGATACCCCAGAAAAACTTTAGAAGAAAATAAATCTGTATTATCAGTTATTATCTTTGGATGGTGAAGTTCTAGGTGATTTTTATTTTCTTGATTCCTGTATTGTCTGAGTGTTTTACATGTATCACCCTTTCGATTCAAAAAAAGGAATAAAGCTATTTTAATTTATTAAAAATCTCCAAAGCAAGTTCAGAACTTAAAGAAGGATAGTATAATCCCATTTAGTGAAATACAAACTGAATATAAATGTATAGAATAGAATGGGAGGCAATGCACCAAAACATTAATGGCAATTTGAGTGGTAGAATTGTTGTTGTTGGGTGGTTTTCTTTTTTTCATTTTGCTTTTCTGTGTGTTTTTTTTCTCATTTTGCTCCAATAAATGTTTGTCACTTTTATAATTAGAAAGATTATAAAATTATTATTATTTTAAAAATCTCATGAATAGAGAAGAAGGCTGGCCAGACAGGTAAATGTATACCCATCCACTCATCTCTCAGGGATCTCTCTCTTTTATCTTATGAGGTTGGACTAGATGAATTTTAAAGCCCTTTTCACTATGAGAATTAATCTATTTTAAATTTTTCAGAGATCACATGTGAACTACTTGGGTTCTCTTAAGTTTATGCTTAAAAATAAAAAGAACTAATAGGAGAGGTTTTTAATTTTTCCAAAGGTTTTCCCCTTCCTCAGAGTGTCTACTGAGCTGGGCATTTTGCCCTAGATTTTCTTCTTTGAAACTGAGTCCTTTATTGCTTCAAATGAGATTAATTCTGAAGTTCAAGATTGCTAGGCCTTCATGTTTATTTATAAGCTCCTTATTGAGGCACATAACTTGTACTTGCTCAAAACTTGATGCAGCCTTTTCCATGCCATACTGCCCATAAATTATCCAAAGACTAAGTTTCCAGATTGATTTTTTTTCCTTCCCTCCCCCATTTAATCATCATATTAATCATCCCAACATTTTCTTTCATTGAGGATGTTGATGAATGGGAAGTAAATTATCTGTCAATTGCATATTCACCAAAGTATGTAAGATTATTCCAGACTTCTTAAAAAGTAGCTATCCAAAACTGCCCACTAGAAATACCAGGAGTCTGATTTCCATTGAGTTATGGCAGCAGATGTGCTGGACTCTCCCTGGAAAGGCTAACGCTCAAGTAATCACACTAGTGCACATGAATTTGATTTTATTAGTTGCCATTATTATTTATGGTTTGCTGAGGAGCAGTGATGCATAGCTCTTTGTGGGCTCACGCTCTAGCTCACTTAGCATGGAAATACTGGGCCCAGGATATACTTTTCCTCTTCTAGTGTCTCATCCTTACAGGCATCAGTACACAAACTCAAAATTGAAATGAAGATCTGGAGCAACTGTAGTATATGATGTTTCCCTACCCCTCTTATAGCTGATGACCTCCTTGGGTGGGGGGGGAGCACATTTTTATTACCTTTCCAATATGGGTACCCTAGAGGCTATTGGGGCGTACTACTCATTAATGTGGAAAGCAGATGGCATCATGGTTATAAGTGTGAGCTTTAGAGTCACACAGATCTGAATTAAATCCTGGCTCTGCCACTTATTAGTTACCATCTTCAGAAAGTTACTTAACGTTTCGGGGCTTCTCTTTGCTCAACTGTAAAATGGAAGTAATAATAATACCTACCCCAATGGGTTATTAATGAGGATTAAAAGAGATAAGACATTGTAGGCCCCCTAGGAGGGTTCTTAAAGCACAGGTAAAATCCAATAAATTTTAGCAAATATGATTAAAAAATGAAGACCATGGCCTGCTGCATAGGTTCACAGTGAATTGCAATTTTCTTTAACTTGTTCCAGAGAGGCCACCTGACATCCCCAGGCGGCTAGTCTCGTATTTTGTGTCCACTGCGTTTCTTTTTTCCCAGGCAGACCATTTTCGTTACTGTGTTTTCTGCTATTGTTTAGACAAAGATCTCACAGGTTCCTTTGTGTTCTTTTCTTACTGCTGGCTTAGTGCTTCTCTATGTTGATAACCTTTCGGGATACAAGTTGTGGGGGTGAGGGGAAGACTGAATGATGCAGCTTGACACGATGAGCCCTAAGGCAACTCCTTCACTTTCAAACACTTTAAAACCATTTTTTAAAAAGGACAGTAAAAGAAAGAAAAAAATAGTCTATTTAACTTGTGTTAGTGACAGGGGGAAAAAATCTAAGCACCTTTATGACTGAAAAGAAAACCACAATGATGATAGCTTGTGTTTTCCTCGTCAAACCATTTGCAAAAATTATTTCATTTTATTTTTGTAGAAAACAAAAAGATGGACAGAGGTATAATACTTTAAACTGGTTTTGTCAACAACAATGTTAAGGCAAAAAGGAGGTTAAGCGACATGTTTTTTGCTGCAGCTGGTCAGTAATTCCAAGACCAGTAATTCTCAGTGCCATGAATCACTTTCTCATTTAATGTCTTCCTCTCCTTTGGGGAGACCAAAGGCTTCCATGTGAAGTTTACTGGAGCCACTCTAATTATCATCATCATCACAATAACAATAATAACAATAATAGCTAACATTATGGAGCTCTTATTATATACCAGATGCTGTTCAGAGTATTTTACATGTGTTAAGTCATTTAATTTTTCAACAACCCTATGAGATTAGTATGATAATTACTCCCATTACTAACAATGTGGAAAATATGATACTTGTTGGAGGACACACAACTGTATAGTATCATGGTCAAGAGCTTGGGATTGGCAGAGTTAACCTGGATGAACAGCTCTCTAGACCTGTTGCTTCTCTTCTCACACATCTGTCTTTCCACCCCTGCTCCTCTCCCAGTGTGAGAGCTGTAAGCATGGTACTCTTCCAAAGGCAGCCAAGTCAAGGTCCACAGGTTGAATAATACTTCTTTAAATGAGAGAGATGTAAAAAGAAAATTTGGGGCATTGGCCTAAACCAGTTTCCTTTTGCAAACTTCTGTCATTTCTTATCCTTAGTCATGGGTGATAAGAAGAAGAAAGAGGGAGATGGATAACTCTACAGTCAACCTGAACAATGAAACAACATTTGAGAGATTATCTATTCAATCCAATATAACTGCACTTTGAATACCATCACTAACAAGCCAGAGTCTCAGCATATCCAGCTTTAGAATGTCCTTGGACCTCATCATCAAATGGACATCTTGAATGTCTTAGAGCTACACAGAAACCATCCCAGCTTTATAGCTGTCCCATCACTCAGAAGAGGTCAACTTACAACAAATTGGTGCCAAGTGAAAGCAGGAAGAGGAAATGGCTCTATTTCATTGACTGTCACAGGTTGGAAGTGATTAAAAACATGAGTTCTTATACAACTCCAAAGCCTGACATACATTTGTGAAATGAATCCCTTCTGAGAAGGGCTCCTTGAAACCTCTTGAGGTAGAAAACCTTATGTTCTGACTTGCAAAAATAAAACTGTACCTGCCTGGGTACAAATCCTCAACCAAACGATGAACCCACTGCTTGATGGTGGAAGCAGGAGGAGAAAGAAACTGGGGGGCTCCTTCATTTTCAGGCCAGCCACAGGATGGAGCACAAGCTCAAATCTTTTTTTAAGCAGGAGAAAAAAGTAGGTTGGTGGGAGAAGGTCCAAGTAGGTGAGGAGAATGTCACCATTAAGAAGCTGGCTGTCCACCCAGACCCTCTGGACCACAGAATCACAGATTCTCCACGTGAGCCTGCTGCTAAGCACTATGACACACCCCTGGGGTATGCATCATGTGGGATCTAAAAGATGTGGGGGAAAAAATGAGACAAAGAGTCTGCCTTCAAAGTTTGCTGAGGATTTGGGTTTCCTTAGGGAATTTATTCAAGCATGAGCTTCTGCTCTGTCAAACAGATGGGCTGTTTACATTGCTCTTCTCCCATTAGGATTCTAAATTGATGTAAAGACATGGCAAGAGAAGATAAAGTATTCTAATACCTAAAGATGTTGGGTCTTAGATGCATTCCACCCCTGCAGAAACATAATGTATTTTGCCCTGCAAGAGTCCTGCACCCCTACACAGTCCAGATCAACTGCTCTGAAAGGTCATGAGGGGCTCACAGAAGCAGAGGGGTAGCTGGCACAAGGCAGAAGACATCACAGCCAGCACAATGGCAGGGCAGAGGGAAGACCCGGGCCTATGCTTCGCACTTGCTGTTGTTCACACACATCGCATATCCTATTGTGTGCCCACAGTTTTAACATCGTTCCTATGCTCATGGATTATTAGGTTTTCCCCTGGCACTTATTTATTCATTCTAAATGTACCAAGACCCTAATGTATAAATGGAAAATTCATAAAAGAGAAAATATAATTTAGAAAATGATAAAATGCCAACTATCCGAAACTCAATTGAAAACCACAGTGAAAAAGCATCTTTCACTTCTCAAATTAGCAAAGAGTTTTAAATTATAATACCCAGGTCTGGCGAGAATGTTATAAAAGGAACCTTCTCTTGATGATGATCACGATGATGATAGCTATGAGAGCTCTTACACCTAGTCAGTGCTCAATAAAGAGTGGATGAATAAATGAATGAGAAGTTCAAGAAATGCTGCCTTCCAGTTCACCTTGGACTTAGCCAGGCCCACCCACACTTGCCATGGCTTTTCCCTGCAGAACATCAAAGTCACTGCAAAGCCTCCAACAGACAGCTATTTTATGAGGTCCTATCTGCTCTAGAACAGTTTATCATTCTGACAAACAACCTCAGGGTAAATGGCTGTCTCCCTTCACAGTGAAAATTCTCCTTGGCCCTGGTTGAAAATGGATGAGTTTTGCAATGGACTTGAAGTTCAAAGTGTGATTCATGTTCTTTGAGAGTAATCTGTCAAGAGAGCATTCAACAGTATAAACTATTCTCTCTAGGAAGGCGTGGCTAGTGGTGTTTTGGTTTAATGCAAACCCATTTGGTTCCATAAATACATAGGGGAGCCAGAGTAGTGGTAGGGAGCTACCACCATTTGTTCATCTTGGGGGGCGGTTCTAGGGGGTTGACTCTCCCTAAAAGGAGTCCTCAGAACACATTATGTGTCAGAAAGAGATAAATGTGAGGAAGTCTTCACACAGAAAGCACAGGATTCCAGAACAATTAGGACTGACTTGCTCTTACTGCAAATGAGAAAAGTGAGGCTCAGAGAGGTTAGGTAAGTGCCCCACGTTAAACAGCCAGTACAGGAACCCTGAGAAACTGGCGCCCAATCATGGTCTTCTTCCACTTGAACTGTGTGGGTCAAAGAATATTTCATGGAGCACCAGTTCTAAAAGATTTTCCAGGAGAAGGCAGAAGGGAGAAGGTAAGAGAAGTTTTTGGAGTGGTATAGTCTTTCTTCACCCAAAACCAATCTCAGGGGGAAAAAAAGATAAAAATTACTACAGGGTCAAAGACAGAACCGCAGAAATAAATCAATAACCTCCCCCAGGAAAACTCCTGATCTGAAATACTGGGAGGGACTATCAGTGTTCCCTCTATTTTTATTCTTAATCCTGACTCCTTCAGAAATACTGTGAACTGGACCATTATTTATCCATCTGAAATCTAAGTTTTATCGGCATTGCAGTTATGCCATTTCCAAAGCACCTGATGAGCTTTGCTCCTGGCCTGGATAGAGTGGTAGATGTAATGTGTATTCCGTAATCACTGCCCAGAAAAGATGACCCTTCTTGGTAAATTGCTCCTTGATTATTTTTACAAAAGCTTCCTTTTTAAATAGTCAGAACAAGTTTTTGTATTTTCTGCATTATGGAACTGTCCCTTAGCTTTAAAATATAAATAATTAAATAACTTTTCAAGGTCACTTTATGGCAATTAATTATCATGGGAAAGAAGATGAAATCCCCAAAAGGATATCTTCTGATAGGAGAGAAATCAGAGGACTTTGTCTAGGTAACCTGTTTCAGAGTTCAGAATGTACTGGATAAAATACAGGCCTCTCCTAGACATTCTCCCTCAATTCTTTAAGATTCTGCAAAGCATTTTAGCTCTCTTTGTTTTATTAAGAAGGACTGGATTAGGTATGGCTCATTCACTCTTTTTAGCATAATCACTTCCCACTCTGGAAAGTCCCCTGTTGGGTCCTCATCAAACTAGCCTTGAGATTCTCGCAGCCCGTTCCTGCCTCTGTTGTGTTCCACTCTCTTGAACAGTTGTGAAAGAGATACTCAGAACTGAGCGTGACCATAAATGGAGCAACTGAGTTTCTTTTGAGGATCTCTTCCCTGCTTCAGAGAAATGCATCCAGGGCATGGCTTATATACACCTGCAAAGAGAAATGGGATGGGCAATTGGGGGTGAGCACAGCTTGCACAGCTTGTGAAAGAGCTCAGTGGGCTCCTCTCAGGGGAACTGAATGACAGAAGCTGAGCCAGAAGCTTAGCTTAGGGAGGTAGGAAAGTAGAGAGGAGGCAGGGGCAGAGGGAAGAAGTGACTTCCATCCCAAGCATATTCTTCAAAAGTGGTACCCTCTCCTAAGTATTTTAAGGTAAGGTACAGATGTACAGTTAATAAGATGTGAACCTTCATGAAATATGTGATTAAATGACCATTGGACAGACTTTGGGATATGAAAACTGAAAAATGTCTCCTGCACTAGCCATAGGTACAAAGCCCCTCCCACTCCAGCAGCCTCACACAGGGTCTCAGACATTCTACAAAGCCTCTGTGTAAAAAAGCCTGGAGGGTCTTTTCTTTGTTGCTTGACCACTCAGAATGGAAATGTTGTCTCTTTTGACTTAAATGGGTACTTGAGTGTATCTAAAGTAGCAGGAAGTTCTCTGCTCCTCAAGTTTTCAGATCCATTTCTGATGGAGACTACGTGGGACCCAGACATAATCTGTGAGCAAATCTGGACAATTCTGTCCTCTACTCTGGGCACCTGAGAAGCAAGAGAAAACTTGTTAGGGTTGAAAAGGAAGAGCAACCAAGATTTATGAAGAAAGATTAAAGCAATTAAAAGAGAGTCTGACCAAGACATGACAAAGATGGGGGGGGGGGGTTAAAAGTCCATAAATATTTGCATCATGAAAAATTTTCTGTCACACACATGTATACACACACACACAAACACCCCAACACCCCAACACCCCACAGAGGGGTTGAATGCCTATCCTTTAAGGAATTTAAAATAGACTGTTAGGAGAATTACTGCATACCAGAAAGGGTCTAGTGTTTCCTCTCAAGGGTACTAAACCCAAGGGTTAGCTTGGGGGAGGCAGAGAGGAATTAGCAGCAAAAATGGGAGTTATTTCTGTCCCAAGTACATTCTCCAAAGTGCTATTCTCTTTTATGGGCATATATGATGGCAAAGAAGCCAGTGTAGGTCAACTTTGGGATTTATAATCATCTCTCCTTACTATAATTTGGTGCAATAAGAGTTGGATGAGGAGATAATTTGAGATAATAAGCTATTGTCATTGCTGTGTGCCTTGAGGTAATGACCTGTTGGCTGCTATTGTTGCTGGACATTGTGAAGCCAAAGGACTTGATATAAACTGCTTCATTTGAGATTGGCAAAACAGTACCAAAAGGGCCTCTGATAACCTTATTGCATGCCCACCTTAGAATACAGTTACCGGGGGCGCCTGGGTGGCTCAGTCGTTAAGCGTCTGCCTTCGGCTCAGGTCATGATCCCAGAGTCCTGGGATCAAGCCCCGCATCGGGCTCCCTGCTCGGCGGGAAGCCTGCTTCTCCCTCTCCCACTCCCCCTGCTTGTGTTCCCTCTCTTGCTGTGTCTCTCTCTGTCAAATAAATAAAATCTTAAAAAAAAAAAAAAGACTACAGTTACTGGCTGCCATTCTCGCTCAGAGTTTTATATTCCTCAGAAAATCGTGTAGCATTCCCATTCTCCCAAGGTACCTGAACTCTCCTAAGAGAGGGAGGAGTTTTGATAGGAAAAGATGAGGCCTGCAAGGTTGTTAAAACACAAGACAAGTTCTTCTTGGGTGTGTCCTAAGGCATTGGAAGAAACACTGACCAGCAGGATACAATGAGAGATCATCCACAAAGCCAACAGATTGGAGCTGCAAAGAACTGCTGCTCCCAAATCCTTGTCTTATCACCCATCTTTCTGAGGAACCACACATTAAATAGTAAGACATTTATTTCATAAGTAATATACATTCACAGTGGGGGAGATTAGAAAACACATCTAAGCTGTGGCCAACTGCATCATAGTCACCAAACTTTCCCACTGCCTGTATTCATGCCCTTTACAATGACTTTGCAGATCTTTGCACTAGAAACAATATCTGTTTTCCTCCCCCACTGATTTAGGCTTGGGCATGTGGGCAGAGTGGACTATGTGCCAACTCCAAACCAAAGCCTAAAGAGTAACATGTATTTCCCCTTTCTCCTTTGCATTTCTGCCATTGCCAGGAGAAGAATATGCCCTGAGGGGCCTGGGGGGCACAGTCAGTTGAGGCTCTGACTCTTGGTCTCTGCTCAGATCATGATCTCAGGGTCACGAGACTGAGCTCTAGGTTGGGTTCAGCAAAGAGTCTGCTTCTCTCCCTCTCCCTCTGCCTCTCCCCCACTCACACTCTCCATCTAAAATAAAAGAAGTCTTTGGAAAAAAATAAAAAGAATGCCCTGGTTAGCTCACTGGTCCAAGGAAGATGAAATACATAGAGTAGACCTAAACCCAATCCGCAGCTTGCAGCCACAGCTAGCCAAGTTGAGCCCAACCTAGAATGGCCTAGATAGAGACATGGTGGTGTGTGAGAAAAAGTGACTGTTGTCTCAAGTTAGTGAATTTTGGGGTGCTGTTACACACCAGTGCTATGGAAAAAGCTATGATCTGTAAGTATAAAGAGAAAATAAACACCCATAATCCTACCATCCAGAGATAACCACTATTTGGTGTGTGCTTTTTTCCCTAGTATTTGTTTATATATCTATCTATGTGTGTGTGCTATATGTATATTAACTTTTATAAAGCAATATATATAGTATATGTGCTTTGAAACGTTTTTTTCACTTAATTTGGAAATTTTTTCCAAATCAATAGTTTAAAACATATTTTAACACAATTTAATGAATAGTGTTCGGCAATATTGATGTAGCATATATATTTTTAAATTTTAGCTGCTGAATTCAAATGGTAGCTGAGTATATTTTCTTTCTAAACAATATAAAAATATGTAGACTAAAATGCAAGTCTTACTTTAACACTCACCTTCCTGATATATATTCGTTCCCTCCCCAGATGAGCACTATTAAAAGTTTGATTTATCTCCATTTGGACCTTTTTATTATGCATTTATTGCAGGTACAAACAAATACACCTACACACATGGAAGATTTTAAAAGTGACTGGTATTATAATCATTTGATAATCGGCCACTTTTTCACTAAGCAGATTCTTTTAGAGGTTGTGCATGTCACCATGTAGATTTACCTCATGATGTTAGATTGCTGAGTAATATACCATAATGTGGACATGCCCCAATTTACTGAAGTAGTCCATCATTAACAAACATGTGAGTTGTGTCTACGTTTTTGGACTGTTTGGTGAACATCCTTCTTCATGCCTCTTAGAGTATGTATGCAAGTGTTTCTTCAAGATCAGGACAAGGAGGGCGACTAATGACTGTTATAGATACTGTCAAAGTGCACTCCAAAAGGCTGTGTCCAGTTTACCTCCACCAATAGCACGTGAGAGGACCCATGCACATCAACACCAACCAAGTCCTCTGCATTTATTTCTAATTAATTTTGCAGCTTCTCCCAGAATTTCAGCTTCCTAATCTTGAAAACGGCCATGACAATTCTTACCTCATCACATTATGAAAGGAAATCAATTACAAACTTACCACTATTAGCTGCAGTAGCATGGCTCTCATTTTCCTCCTCATTGCCTGCTCGCTCTCCTCCATCCCAGCCCACTATGCTTCTCACACTCATACATTTCACACATCTCCCTAGGCCTTCCCCATCCTTCCTAATTCTCAAAACCCAAATTCTCACTGTCTTTCAAGATTAATTGCAGGTCCCTCCATCATCATGTGGTTCACTGGCCATTCTTTTTGACTCTCATACATGCTCTTGCTGTGCTTTTTTTTTTTTTTTAACTTAGAATTACCAGCCATTTAATAATAATGTTAAAATGGATGTTCCTTATTGGTTCTTAACTCTGTATGAGCCACTGTGCCCAATGCCTCTGCAGACATTATCTCCTTCATCATTACTACACTATTATTCTTCTCATCTTACAAAGGAAACTCCAGAGGCCCCACAAATGTAAATACCCTGCTCAAGGCCACACATAAGTGGCAGAGCAGAGATTCAAAGCTACATCTCTATGCTGCAATGCCTGTCATCAACCACTCTGCAATGGTTGCAACCATCTGCTGACCCCTTCAGGAAACCGTAAGTCCCTGAAGGCAGAAGCAGAACCTTTGCACTGATTTGGCAACGTAACACAATGGCCTGCACAGGGGGACACTCAATGATTGTGTTGACTGGTTGAGTCTCTACCTTTCAAGGTCCACATTCTAGGCATGAATCATCAATCATTCCCACCACGGCACATGTCATCGTTTAAGTCCTTGGGAGAGAGCGAAGACTTTATTGAGTAAACACTGTGTACCCACCCCTTCTGCAAGAGCTATTTGGGCTACCCAAGAAATAGATCATACAACCCCTTGGCTTCAGGAACTTTGATTCCTATTTGAAGGATTAAATGGAGACAGTTGGAACAATTATTATGAATCAGAATGCCCCAAAACACCTACCTACAGAAGAAGACCTGAACCAAATCAAGAGTCAGAGAGCATACAGTAAGTGTTTGGGAAGAGAAAGTCTCCACAAAGCTGAGGTCATGTGAAATGGCCTTTGAAGACAGAGTGGAAGGGGGCAAGTGGGAGGGAAGACATTACTGAGGTGAGGAATAGCCAGAATGAGGTCATGGATCCAGATTTCCAAGTCCTCCTCCTTTCCCATGCTCTGGGCTTCCCTGTTCCTCCATTTCCCTCTATAAAAAGTGGGGATAATAATATAGTACATCGCTTGTACTTAACAAAAATAGTAAAAATGATCTAATTAGGCCATGCCTGTAAAGCACTTTGAACTCCACTAGAGAAAGTGACTATAAAAAGGAAAGTTATTATTAGCGTGAATGTGGAATAGCCTCCCCCCCCCTTTTTTTTAAACCAGAGCAATTCTGCTTTCACAATTAATGTCAGTCCTAGAAAGCAGTGGCCTTGCAGATTCCTGCATAGAAAACTTTCTCTATTTCTAGGTTTCAGACAGAGACATTAGACTGAGAATAGCAGTTCCACCTGGAAAATGGAAATGGTGAGAAATGATGAGGTCCCACTGGTATCTGAATGGATGAAAGATTCTGTATGTAGGAAGCAACTTAAATAAGCCAGGTGATAAAGATGATTATGAACTAGCAATTCAGTTGGAAGCCTGAAACGTGGCCAGTCTGGCCTTAGGCTGAAATGACCAAATCTCATACTTAAGCCCATTAGAACATGTTTGCACAAAACTGTTAAGCAATGCTGGTTGGCTGTAGCCAAAAAAACAGTCTGCACAGTAAGTGCATTGTTCCCAGCATAATACTAAGATCTTTCAAGATTGGAGCATTTCCCCCTGGAAAACAAATTTTGAAAAGGACAAAACTGCCAACTACCTAAACTATGGGTTTAGGGGATATCTCTTTCTTGTTGGAGAGGATGTGACAGTACTCCATGTTGCCAAGATGGCAGGGCTGTGGGCAATTTGTAGATGTGGTTAGAGGGAGGGAGATTTTAGATTAACCCAGAAAGGAATTTGTAATACTTAGAGCTAGTGCAGAGTGATACAGGCTTCATCTTGAGATGCTGATGTCCCAACACTGGAGATATTCAAATGCCAAGAGAGAGACAAGGGAAGGGGTTCCGAAAACAGGGAAAAGTGAACTAGATGACTTATAGTCGCCAATTTACGCCTATGATTAGTGTGTTTCTTCATCATCAAAGGTGGCTCTAGTCAATATCAAAGGAACCTGGATCCAGGAAAGGGGATGGGGGCCAGTTAAAAGTCCCCTTTGCAAAATGTTTTTCAGCGGCAAATTATTCAGCATCAACTGTGAATACTGCAACAGCCCTGGCTTCACCATTTCCTGAATGAGAATTAACAGAGTTTGGGATTTGGGGATCATTTTTCGCTTTCCAAAAAAACTTTAAGAAAACAACTATGCTATGATCTGACAGGAAATGTAGCATGCCCTGCTCTGGATTGCATCTTTTTCCAGGATCCTGTTAATCCTGGTGTTATGATGGCCCAGGGAGCCCAAGGTATGCTCTCGGAAAAGACACTGAAGGATGTAGTAGTAATCATAATATCATGGCAACAATGAAAATAAAGATAATGAGAACACAGCAACTATCACTGAGAGTATGCCTACTGATTCTGATGCTATTCTAACTAGTTAAACTCATTTAACCCCATTTTATAGATAAGTGGAGTCAAGCTTTGGAAGGAGTCAGTTTGGATCCATGTCCAGGCATGTAACCATAATGCTACACTCTTGACATTTTAAATTTATTTTTCCTTGTAAATATGTTTCTACATCATCTGTTTTATGTTCTGTGTTTCCAGCACCTTCTCTCTGCCTTTTTTAGAATGTGTGCTCTTGGAATCCCTAGCAATAGCCCTGGTACCAGGCAGATCGAGCCCTGTCATCTCTCATCCGTGTTACTTACAAGGTATGTAACCTCCTCATTCTCATCAAGCCTGCTCTCTATCTACGGACCAGGAGTAACAATGTCTACCCCTTATATCTACTTTGAGGATGAAGAATGGCTGTGTCTGTGTTGCCCCTAGCATGATGGCTAGCACAGAGGTCGCCTTCCGTACATGAACTCTATCACGGAGGAACACCCTGAAAGTCCTGTGTCATCTGTTTCCAAATGTGGAATTTTTCACAGGGCATCATGCTGACGATGAAAGTGGCCATTCTTCCCTGTGACTCTAGGTCACTTGCCAATATCTGGGCCTTTAAGACACCAGCCCAGGGCTAGGCAGGCAGGGTCCACCAGAAACCTGTAGTTTGATTGATTTAGCACCTGAGACATGTCAGAGCAAAGACCAGTCTCCTTGGTGTTTACTGCAAAAGCTGCCAAACATGCTCAGTGAGCAGGAATGACTGTCTCCCTCTCTCCGTGGCCAGATTCCGGAGCCCGTGGGAAGTCAGCAGCAAACAAGATTCCATGAAATCCAGTCAGGATGCTTGAAGGGGGTGGGGTGCTTCTAGAAGTTACACATTAATTGGGGTAAATTCAGATTTATCTCACATCGCTTGTAAATTGATGGGAATCGGAATCCTAGGACACTTCAAAGAGCCCTGGTAATCTTCAGGTGCTGGGAATTATTTAGTAAAAGGCAGCAGGAAAAAAGAGGGCTATCAGCAAGTCTTTTCTCAAATAAAAGGTCTACAGAATGTATCCACAAAGCTGACGGCTGCTTGCATCATTACGGGTGATAGTTATGCCCTGCACCAAAGTGCAAAGCACAGGGAACACAGGTCTTGAAAGCAGAGATGGGCATTTGCTTTGCAAGAATTCAAGTGGAATAGGATTGTGTGTTTCCATGTAAGAGCCATGTGGTTGTAAAGTGTACAAGAAGTTTTGCAAACCGATCCATTTCCCGTGGACAGAGATCATCTTTTGAGAACTTTATTTTTACTTAACACTTGTGCTATGTTAGGGTGACCTACAGCTCCATATGTCTGGGACTGAGGGTTTCTCAGGACATAGGACTTTCAGTTGTAAAACCAGGACAGTCTGTGGCAAACTGGCTGAGTCGGTCACCTCTCAGTGCTTCCTAATCCTTTAGATGATGGCCCTTTCTCCCCATACTCTTCTTCTTCCCCCCACCAATTTAATCAGTAGTTCTTCACCAGCACATTAGACCCCTCTGGAGAGCTTTGGAAACTCCCAATACCTAGGCCACACCTCAGGTCCATTATATCACAAGCACTGGCTATAGGACCCAGGCTTTGTGCATTAGATAGAATCACTGCTTGAAGCAGGCACCACATTAGGTGGGTGTGGGGATGTGAGGGCTAATGCCCACTCCTATTTAAAGGAAACCTCTGTAAACCCAAACTCCTCAAGACAAGAATAATCTCCAGCTAATTGGTTTGATAAATTTGTATCTTACTCTTTTCTAAAAATAAGGCCCACCAGGAGACGCTCATGTGCACGCACTCATCATCTCTAAGCATTTTAGAAAATAACTGACATTTATAGTTTTATAACCAACTAAGGTTGAACAACAACAAAATGAATTGCACTTGGATATTACTAAAAGACTCTTACCACTGAGAATGCTAGCAATCTTCCTACCTTTGAAAATATTTTTCTTAACCTGATTCCTGATTTTGCTTCAGGGCACGGAAGACAAAAGAAGCATGGGTACAAAAGGCAGACAGACCAGGGCTTGAATCTTTCCTCTGCTATTTACTCCCTATGGGAAGATCACTGCACTCCTCCCTCAGTGAACCCCAATGTACTGATCTATAAGATGGGAGTGATAATGTCTTCAGAGTCACGAGAAGGTAAAATAAGAGAATGAATATATTGAGTTTTAACCAGTGTCTGGTACTTAGTGGATACTCGACAAGTAGAAATGTCTTCACCCACCTAGAGGGAAAACAAAGAAAGTGTGTATCTACCTGATAAATGATTGCTGATTTGTATGGGAAAATCAATATCTGTGGGGGGGAAAAAATGGCTTTGAACTAAGGGCTCCCCTTCTGAGCCAACAGAATCATTCAGTCAGAACATCAGGCAGCTGAAATCCTTCCCCACCCATTTACACATAGCTACGTCCAGATCTCTGGAAGATACTGTGTCAAGATTTCAGCCACAGGCTTTGGTCAGTGCCTCCCTGAGCTGTCGCTTTTGATGTGGGCTTAAGATCTCAGGTCCCTGGGAATAAAGCCCCTTTCACCAGCAGAGACAAGAAGGAAAGGAACATGTGCTCTGGGCAAGGAACCAGCTCAGAGTTTAACCCAGCCTGGTCAGGAGAGATTGAGAAGGGGAGGGTGGGGAGCATCTGGATACAGACTGAAGCTTCTCACTCGGTGAACTGCCTGCACTTGGCATACAGGGGCAGCCTGAAAGAGGGAAAGACTTACACCATCCCCTCTAAGGTGGCACCTCGGATCCAGCCATGCTCACCCTCACTCCTCACTTTCCAATTCTGCATGTTAGATGGGTACTGAAGGAATAATCCTTTCTGCTCACTACTCTGATTTTACAGAATGTGAGACCTTTACCCCAAGGCTTCTCACCCAGTCACGGGTAAACAAATTGGGTTTCTATTGTCTGGCATCCTCTTATTAAAGAATAATGATTTTTCTCCAGTCTCCAGATGTTGTAACCTCATGGAACAGTATGTGCACCCTGCTAGTTCATTTCGGTCTCATCTTCATTCCAGGGAAGGATGAGGGGGGCAGATGTTCTAGATGAAGATAATGTTTAGCTATTCACTGTTTACAGGCTTAATCTCCATTTTGTTCCTTGGAGAAACAGTGATTCTGGTGTAGGGGCTCCTTAATCTGGATGATTATCAAAATCACCCAGAGAGCCTGATAAAAATCCAGATTTCTGGGCTGCACCCAGATCTACTAACTCTGAATCTCAGGGGTTTTTGAGGGAGGAATCTCCAGATGGAGAGTGTCAGAATTGAATTGTATTATAGGATGCCCAGCTGGTGTCTCGGGGAATTGCTGGGGGGAGGACCCATACATTTGATGATCAGAAGTGTAAGAACTAAAGTGCTCTCTGTGAACAGTAAAGGAGAGCCACATAGGACAAGTGAGTTTATCCTTTACAGTTGTACTCGGTTGAAAACCAGGGATGATCATTTTCATTTTTCTCCCTGGATGAATCTCTAGTGTACAGCACAAGGCCACAGGCTCAGGCTACCAGTACAGTCTCCCTCATCTCCCTCAGACTTCTCTCTAGCCACCAGCAGACTCACTTTTCTGCCCTTCTTTCTGACCCCGGGAAAAAACTGGCTTTTTGCAAAAGACCAACCATTCAGTTTTAGGCTTCTTTTTGCTGAAATGCTTTTTCCAAACAGATGAAATCAACGGATTTCTTTTAGGATATGCCTAAACGTTTCTCTTGAAATCAGCTTTTGAACTTAGCTTTCAACCATACATCATAACAACCACCTTACACCATCCCCTCTAAGGTGGGATATTTAGAACATTTGGGGAGTCTACAGTAGAACATCCATATTTAGAACATTTGGGGAGTCTACAGTAATCAGAAACTAATTATTTTCATCTCTGGGAGAAGTAATGAACATATTGTGATTCTTGGGTAGTCAGATGAGGCCTTTTCGTTATGATATCATGGTCTTGAAAGAACAATTGACCGTGGGGTGCCTGGGTGGCTCAGTTGTTGGGCGTCTGCCTTTGGCTTAGGTCAGGATCCCAGAGTCCTGGGATCGAGCCCTGCATCAGGCTCCCTGCTCGACGGGAAGCCTGCTTCTCCCTCTCCCACTCCCCCTGCTTGTGTTCCCTCTCTCGCTGTGTCTCTCTCTGTCAGATAAATAAAATCTTAAAAAAAAAAAAAAAAAAGATGGCACATGATTCCTCTTCTAAGGTCATCACCCCGTTATTCATGAAGCTCAGAATTATCTTTTGACACCACTCCGTTTCCAGTGCCGGATATAACCTGTGGGCAAAACATCTGGCATATGACCCTTTCTGCCCATACCCACCATACGTGGGTCTCCTACATGTTGGAATCCAAGGGTGGAACTCAAGTCAAAACTTCTCTGAACAATAATTACACCAAAGTGACCTTTTCTCCAGGTTTTATCCTTATTTTAATGGTTATGATAGAGCAGGAATAGTAGAAACAGCAGCAGGTATACCGTTAATGAGCACTTTGTATGAGGCCCACTGTGCTTTACTGAATCGTTGCCTAGTTTAATCATTTCAAATACCTTGCAAGGTTGATGTTACTATCTCCATCTTAGAAATGAGAAAACAGACTCAGGGAGATTCTACCCAATGCAATAGCTAAGTTACTGAGCTGGGAATGGGACCAGGTGTATGTGATTCCAAATCCATTCTGTCAGCTTGTGCCCTTTGAAACTAATCATGCTAAGAAGGCTTTTCTTGAGTTCCCACCCACTGTCCATCACTGGGCTGTGCCTGTTTTCTCCATTATGCATTTAATATGTTCTGTTTATTAGGACTTTTTTTTTTTTAACTGTCTAATTTCTAAAAGCAAACTGAGAAAAAGTTGAAATAGCATTCTGGAATGACATCTGAGGTGCCGAGATTGAAGTGTTTTCTTACCCAAAGGGTCATAATAATATCTCGCAGATGGTGCTTGCTACCCATCACTGTCTCTCCCTCTCTGCTGCCAGCTCATCTCCTTTTTAATCCCTCTCTCCTACTCTCTGCCTCCGCACTGAGTATCTGTTTATAAAAGAAAAGTGTTATAGCATCTATCCAGTGCTATCAAAAATATCTCACTTGTCTTTCAAACAAGATAAGTTGCATTTGAAAAAACGAAGAAACGATGCTGAGGACACTTGAGTGCCTTGCCCTGTGACGGTGGTGGCACCTGGCAGAAGCGGGACTGGAAAAGCCCTTTGACAGCAAGTCCCTCAGGAATGCAACCAAGTTAGTCCAGACTGATGGGGCCCCCTGCTGCCTGCCTGGGGTCTCCTCTTGCTCTGCGGAGGATACTCTGCCCCACATCAGTCCCTTTTCCCCTCTTCCTTTGCTCACCATTCAGACAACATTGTACGGTGGAAACAGCAGTCTTTGGGGCCCGAAAGACTGGGTTTGACTTAGTTCAACTTCTCACTGGCAACTTCTGAGCTTCAATTTCATCTGCGAAGAGAGGGTAACAATAGCCCCCTGCAGTGTTTTGGGGGATTCAATGAGATAGTGCGAGAAAGGAACATTGCATGGGGCTGAATCATAGCAGATACACTTCATCAGGTAAGTGTATCTTCTAAGTGCGTTCTCCCCTTCTGTATTTACAATGCCCACCTACTTAAACAAACAAGAACTCACAGTTTCTCCTTTTATGTCCTTTAGGTTAGAATTTGACTATAATGCCACACACAGAAGTTGAGAGCTGAGTTGCCAGCAATATAATGGAAAAGTGGTACAGAACAGTTATTAAGAGTGAGGGGTCTGGAGTGCAGCTGGGTGAGTGGCTCTGCCACTGACCAGCTGGGTTGAGCAAATAGCTTCTAAGCCTCAGAATCCCTCTCGGTCAAAGGAGATCACGGTACCTGCTTCATAGTGATGATCCTATCTCAGCACTTAGTAGGCTTCCTGGTATAGGGCAAAAACTCAATACATTTCAGCTATAGTAATTACTGCTAATGAAGACTAATATTTATAAATAATTTAATTATAAGAAATCAGTCCTGCTTCAAACTTAGCCCTATAATAATGTCACTTTTTCCTGCATTCTGAGAGTAAGAGAAAGGAGCAGAGCCATAGGTACAAGCCAAGAAATGCTCAGAGTCCTAAGAATGCACAGGGAGTGTCAGGTATGTGAGTGGCCTGTGACATTTGGTGCCCTAAATCAAATTACTAACACATATGTAGTGTTTATGATATGTCATGCACCATTTTAAATGTTTTATGCATATTGATTCATTTCATCCTCAACAGCATTCCATAAAGTATTATTATGATCATCGCCATTTCATAAATAAGGAAAACTGGGCACAGAGAGGCTAAAAGATTTTGTCTAAGACTACACAGTTAGTGTCAAAAGTCAGGATTTGAACCCAGGCAATCTGGCTACAATGCTTACCCTCTATGCTATATTGCCTTTAAATAATTGTAAAAAACTACTAATTTTAATATTGAGTTCTTGATGAAAGAACTTAAATTCCAACAACGAACTGCCTAATTGAGCTTCAGAGCACAACTCGTGTGTAAAATGGGGATCCTTCACACTTTCTGCATTCCATTTGGAATTCCATTCATATATTTATTTAATCAGATAAATCCCAAATGAAGTGTAAGTCCTTGGGTTCCAGCCCTCCCTGGAAGCTAGGTCTTGGGGAAGAGCAAGAGCAGAAGAGCACCTTCTCAACCGCCGAGTGTAGGCAGAATTCTAAGGTGACCCCAAAGACTCATGCCTTTGAACAATCCTGTCCCCTTGAGTGTAGGCAGTACCCCTGACTGACTTCCAGCCAACAGAGAACGGTGAAGGTGATGGATGTCACCCCAGTGATGACAGTACAGTGGGAGGGTCTCCTGCGGCCTTGAAAAGGAAGTCGCCATGTTGTGGGAAAGCCTGAGAGGGGCCACCAGCAAGGACCTGCAGAGCAGCCCCCAGCGGACAACCAGCGAGAAAGCCAGGCCTCCGTCCCACAGCTACTCTGAGCCCAATGCAGCCCACAACGCTGTGAGCTTGGAAGAGGGCGCTGAGATCCAGAAAGAAATGCAGCCCACTGACAGCCTGATTCCAGCCCCGTGAGACCCTGAGCACAGGACACAGGTAAGCCAGGCCCAGACTTCTGACTCAAGAAAACTCTGTGATAATAAATATGTGTTCCTTAAGCTGCTAAGTTTATGATCATTTGTTATGCAGCAATAGAAAATAAATATGCACTGCCTTTGTCACCATGTAGGTGGATAAATTGCCCTTGACAAGACTAGGTAATACTGGAGGGATTAAACACAAACCTTCTAAGTCATCTAACTCCTGAACACAGAGTGTCTTCTAGGCATTAAATTAAAAATATAAAAGAAGAAATACAAAGAGAGTAGAACTTAAATGTTATCACCAGGAAAAAAAAAAAGATAACTATGTGAGGTGATGGATATGTTCATTAACTCGATGGGGGGAACCTTTTCAAATGTATACATATATCAAGTCACCACAATGTATACTTTAAATATCTTACCATTTTTTATGTCAACCATACCTCACTAAAGCTAAAATGAAGAGGAAGGAGGAGGAGGAGAAATAATAAAGGCAGATTCCCTAGTGAAGATAAAAAAAAAATACTAACAGGGATGTTTTATCCCTTTAATTTTTTTTCCCCAACTGGGCACTTTCCTTCTTTTCAAGGCTGTAGGCCAGAAGAGCAGAGAGCACCTCAGAAGTCTCTCTCTTTCATTCTCCTGGCTCCAGGAAGGGCCCCACCTAAATCAAATGTAATGAAGAGGTGTCTACTCTTAAACTTCTCCCTTGACATTCCAATGACTTAAAACCTTCAACCTCAAAAAACTCTTTCTATCCACTGGAAGTTCTCCTTCCTAAGCCTGCTTTCCTCTGGCCCCTCCAGGAGTGGGGGAAAGCAGGCTGTCTGCTTCGTATGCACAGCAACACTTCATATATTTGAAGACAGATAAATCCCTCTTAATGCTTGTCTTCCTGAGGCCAAAATCCCTGCGCCCCTACCCCATCTCTCCAGTTCCCTGATGTCTCTTGCAATGGCTTCTTGCTACCTATGTCCCTCTCTTACTAGACTGTATGAAACCCCAACCACAGGAGTCACAATTCTCTATCAGGATAGGAGATCAGAGACCCTATTTTACCACAGTATAGCTAAAGAGAGCCCCACAGATTATGGGGGGGGGGTAGAAAGATCAGGAACAAGAAATGGGGAGGTACTAAGGAACCAGGAGCTGGTGAAAATTCTTCTTAGGGAATTAAACAGGTGTTGGCAGACACAAGTAGGAATTATTTCAGTAAGAGACTTTATTGTGGGCATTGTAAAGAGAACTAGGAGTTGGAGAGAGAGATGATCTGAGTAGTTTGTATCAGTGGTTCTCAAAGTGTGATTCCAGGGCCAGCAACATCAGCATGCCTGGCAATATTCGTTTCCCAGGGCTGCCAAAATGAATAATCACAAGCCGGCGGCTTAAAACAGCACAAATTTATTCTCTCATAGTTCTGGAGGGGAGAAGTCTAAAATCAAGGTATAGGCAGGCCCATGCTCTCTCTGAAAGCACTAGGGAAAGATCTGTTCCATGCCTTTCTCTTAATTTGTGGTGACGCTGCCAGTACTGAGAGTCCTTGTCTCATAGACTCCTCATTCCAATCTCCGCCTGTTGTCACATGTCTCTGTCTCTGGGTCTCTTCTTTTCTTGCAAGAACACCAGTAAAACTGAGTTACTGGCCCATCCTACACCAGTACAACCTCAGCTTAACTAATTACATCAGCAACGTCCCTATTTCCAAAATAATGTTTCTCAAGTCCGGGGAAGGATATGAATTTTAAGAGGGTACTATCCAACCCAGGAACTAGTTATAAATGCAAATTCTTGGGCCCCACCCAAGACGTACTCAATCAGAAACTCTGGAGGAGGGGTCCAGCAAGACAGTTCAACAAGTCGCCCAGGTGATTCTAACACTTGGAAGATTTGAAAACCACTGATTTTGATACGACTGAGACGCTTTCCAAAATACACCAAAGTGACCTTGACTCAGATTTTAGAAATCCATAGAAACAGGAGAGTATCCTCAGCAACATGCAAAGTTACCAGGAGTAAACATCTGGACCGCTTTCTCTGAGATTGGGTCTGTGAGTTTATTTTGGTAGGGAAACGTATTTTGTTATGAATACATTTAGAGGGTGTCTTGCACTTACTGATCAGGAACCAATGTGTGACTGTTTTCTGTCATCATGCACTCAGGGACAGTCCAAGAAAAGACCAGAGTGGAAAAAGATTCTGATATTCAATCACAGTTAATAAAGGGCCCTCCATCCCTGCTGAAAGGACTCATCCTTGCCCATAACAGTACAAAGGATCCTGAGGGAAGTAAACTCCACGATCCAAACAAAGCCCCAGAAACTGGTCTGAGATCCAGAAGTGACAAATCAGGGATCAAGGCAGTCCAGGAGGAAAATACACCAGCTCTTAGAGCACAGGAAGGAAAGAAGCCATCCCCAAAGGAAACATTTCTAGCTTCCCCTTTGCTGAATAAACACACCTGCCTGGGATGCTAGATGAAGCTCCTGAATTTTAGTACCGTCAGCAGAACTTCCTGGCCGTCTGGGAAGCTTCATGCTGTATCCTTCAAACTTGCTGAGTTTTTATTGCAGAGTGTGGCCTGGAGACTTTGACTGTCTCTCGGGGGTTAGTAAATGAAGGGACATGAAAAGAAAGTAAGATAGCATTCAAAAAAGTCCCTTGCACAGTGTGTAATGGAAAATAATCACACTGAAAATAAATGGCAACGTGTCCTTTGGGGACTCTGCGCTGCTGCCTGGTGCCTGGGTTTCTATCCTTCTGGAAGGAATTATGCAGTGATGGCGGCTTCTGCACAAGCTGCGCTCTCAAGTTTCCCAGACAATATCCTGACTTTGGATATATGTCTCAGCCAGATATATGTCCATTGGCTTGGGACAGCACGATAGCTGCTTGGTGGCTTGTTAGAAGAGTGAATATATTAAGCGAGGCAGCAGTTTTTATTTTTAAAATTCAGGCTCTTTCTGACTCAAACATGCCTGAAGGAATAATATCGTATGCAGCCTTACTCCTCCTAAAAGCTTAAAAGCTTCTTGAGAGACAAATTGGGCCACTTAGATCCTCAAATATTACTCCTATTCTGCATCTATTCTATAGTGTGGTTTGAGATTTGGGGCATTCACATGCCCCTTGGGTTCTGTATTTAAATAGTGTGGATGTCACTGGTTCGCTGCCCCATGTACAGGCGTGTTTGGGGGGTGGGGGATGAATGGGACCCCTCAGAGGTTAGGAGGATTTGATGAAACAAGACCTTATGTAGATAATATCTACCACCCTCTCCATATGCCAATTCACCTTGCTAGCCTCCTTCCACTCCACCACCCCTCCCTACCCAACTCACCCACCCCTTCCCTCACACCTATCTATTTACCCATCCCTCCTTGCCCCTGCCCCTACCAACCCCCAACCAACAGCCACAGGGCCTTTATACTTTCTCTGCCCCACAACCACGGCTCCTGGACAGCACACATAGCACAGTCCCAAGTTCCATTCCCAGCAGGTGGACACATAGAGGGCAGAAAGAGAGGCATGTCTCCCCAGTTCACCCTCAACCCTCACTCCTTTCCTGGAGAGTAAATTGTGCCCTTATGAGGCAAGGCTTGCTGTGCTGCACCTGCGTGTTCCAAGTACTCGTCCTACCCCTGCCTGCTGTAGGGCAGAATCCCCAAGCAGCTGTGCACAAAAATACAGGAGGCAGTTATCCTGCGAAAAATTCACTAAATCCATGTGTTCTGAAATGCCTGGAGGACCTAGTGTGAGATTAGCCATCAATAACCAATGTCAAAGCCAAGCAAACCTAAAAAACTGGAAAAAGAAAAAAAAAAGCTCCCTAAGAAAGAGCTCAGCAGGCACACTTCCTGTTCACTTCAGCATCAGCAGAATATTCAGCCAAACCAGGGGGCTGGCAGAGTAGGAGGCGGTGAAGAGTCAGGCTGGAAATGGAGCCCTGTTAGGTCTGTTTTTTAATCAGCTTTATTAATGAGCAGATTTATTTAGATGCCACTAAATTACGGTATAGCGTAACAAGTGTTACGCAAACAAAATATGCACCACCTGAATTCTTTCTGGTGGCTTTGCCAAATACTCTCATAAACACTGTCAACATACAACATCAGGAACACTCCCATAAGGTGTAATGTGAAAGATAAGGGGGTCCCCTCTCACCTATTATACACAGCTTGAGGAATCTTTTTAATTAGAAAATATGAAATGTAATGCATAATGTTCTAAACAAGGTCCTGCCGGATGCAATATTATGTGTAGACTTTAAAAGAAAAAAAAAAAGATCCTTTTTGAGTCTCACGCTGTTTTTGCTTCTTTTGTACATAATTACTTAACATCTCTCTTTTGTTCCCAGTGTTCTTGCAAACTTTTTTTTTCTTAGCGCTCTTTTATGGGCTTGTCTCTCTCGCATTTCCTGTCATGGAGTAGGAGGATACTTTTTTATTTTGTAATAAGGTTGCTTAAATCGCTTCCTCAATCTCTCTCTAGAGAACAGGGTTTCAATAAAAACATTTCATGGGCTCTGAGAATGTCTTTGCTTTGTTGCTCACTGCTAGGGAGATGGGCAGAAAGTGGGAACTATTGTCATGGATCCGGGCCTGGCAATGAAAGAACATACAAGTCTAGAGAGATTAGGTACAAATTGGAAGGGCGGGGGTTGTGCTCTGCGCTTTCAACAGCAGCAATCCGCCCACCTCCCTCCCTCCCTCCCGGGGGCAAACAGGAAAGCAAAGTGTTAGGTTGCCTTCCCACACTCCCTTGCCGGCAGCTTTGCTCCTTCTCAGGGCCCATTTGTGTGCAGGCAGGTAGTGAGAGGGTCACTTCTTTTATCCCCCTTGAAAATATTTACGCCTAAACATTGGAAATTGCCCTGGGAAGTAACCCTATAAATTTCCTCCTGACCCCCACCTTCTCCTATCTTGAAACTCAAGATGAATCAATCCCAAACTGAAAAAAAAGGGAGGAAGAACTTTCAAAGGTGAAATTTGATAGCAATTTCTTATCTTACTGGCAACTCTCCGAGTCTACATGAACCACTTTGTTTGGCACGGGTGACTGACCACTGGCTGGGAAAACACAATTCCTGCAGGGAGCTTCCAAGCCTCAGCTGGAGACGGCTTCAAGCCACTCCACCCTGTCTTGGAGAGAGTGACACCTCATTTTGCAGACCGATAAGCATGCGTGCCTGACATGAAAGGAGGTCACCCCCTCCAAAACACTGTGGCAAGAAGTGAGCATCTGCAAACTAAATGGGCCCGCAGGGGCTTTGCTGGGATTTGGTGTGAGGCCTCCTCTGCCCTGCGTGTGAAGTTTAGGAGACTCCCTCTCAGCAGGCTTCTCTGCCACTTAGGTCAAACGCAAACGGCAATTCTCTCTTGTCTAATTCCACTCAAAAGTGACGACACTGCAACTGGGACAAGTACTCAGATCAGTTGCCAACTCAGTTGCCTTATAAAAAGAGGACCGATTGGCTCATCAAAATGAAGAAGTAGGGAGATCAGCGAGCAGGTGTGGTTCAAACAAGGTCCTGGGGCTACACTTTGTGGTTCTCTTGGCTATGGATAGGTATAGGATCTCCATGGATAGTTTTTATTGATAAGCTATTATCAGGACAGCTACAAGAGTTCTGGACCTTATACCTACACATGACAACATGACAACGTCCATCCTAATGTTCGCGGCAAGAGTCCTGAGATGTGTCTTGACTGGATTACATCGATCATGTACCTTCCTCCTGAACAGATGACCATGACCAGAAAAATGGAATGTGCTTATTGTCCTCATTAAATGAACTAGGAATGACCGCTGGAGCATGGAATATTAGGTTCAACTATCTGAAACTGCAATAGTCAATGATGTCTTACTTGTAAAAATAGTAATTTCATACAGTTCAACCTAACACATGGGATGTGTACAGAAAAGGATGAAAGCCAAATAAAAATCCAAGTAGTTAAGAAAACAGGTAGGAAACCAACATGTCTAATGTGTGACCATTGCCAGGGGGGCTGACAATATTTCTCTGACTGGCTTTACTGTATAGTAGCTATGTGAAGTTAGGTAAATTTTTCAATTTCTCTGTGCCTTGCTTTCCACGTTTACGAAATGGAGATTACGATAGCATCTACCTTGAAGGGTTATTGTGAGGATTCAATGAGTTAAACACAAAAATTTTAAACTAGTACCTAGCTCTCAGTAGATTATAAGCTGTTATTATTACTGTTGTTGTCATTTCTGGGCAAATGCAATGGTCTCCATTTTCCATCACCACAGGGCTTCATGCATACTTGGGTAATGTGCTATCTTGTAACCAATAGCAATAGTTGCATTCCCAGAGCGTTAATGTTCTGGGGTTATTAAAAATTGGGGCCATCATTCAATTACATTTCATCATACTGAGAAAAGGTTGTTTTCATTTGTGCGCTTACCCACAGCGGCTCTGCAATCACCACACTCTCAAAACCAATTACAGTCAGTGAATTACCCAAAGACATAAAATTAATGAAATTTTCTGACATAGTTGTTTTCTAGAAAGCACAGAGTGGCTAGAGAGGCACAGACTGAAATAAGATGACTGGTTTCATGTGCTTCTCAATCCCAAAGGGAACGCCAGCTTGCACATTCTCCCCCACCCTCTATAAGGGAGGTTGACTTTGTTGTTTGGTTGGTTGGTTGTTTTTAAATCCTGGGCCTCAGTATTATCAGTAACATCCTAGGAAAATTAACTTGGTTTATCCTTCTACCTCTAGCGTGAATTTTATCAAAACCATCCCAGGCTAGATGGGCAGCCACACTACCCTGGGGGAACAGCTCAACCCTTGCAAGAGGCCCGCTGTCTCCCATTTCCTCTGCTCTGCCCTCAGTGGGAACTGGGGCTGCGTGATGGAGTAGTGGCAAGGGGAATGCCAGGTGGCAGAGATGGAAATGGAGGGTTTGGGCAGGGGAAGAACTGTTCTAAAAGATGTGCAGCGCAAGCCAACCACTCCCCAGCCTGCGGCTCCTGCCTGCAATCTCTGCTGTGAGTGCTGGAGCGTGAGCAGAGGGGAGCAGATGTCTTCTTCCTTAAAAATAAGGTGTTTAGACGGCATGGTGTTTAATCATGCTCAACTACAAACTTCTAGGACTCAGGGGTTTGGAGGCTCTGGTGACATCCCTCGCAATCAGTTCTAGTCTAAATTTCCAGGGGCACCATCTGTTAACACCTTTTATCCAGGGGCAGATGCAGATCTAGGCTCCAAAAAATATAAAATCACATCAGGGCCATAGCCTGCTTTGTGCCCACCAGAGTCTCCAACAGAAGTGCCTTCAGAAAACTGTCAAGGTACCATCTGGGCCAAATGTGGTTTATACTGATCCACCTGGCTAATAAGGCTATTGTGGAGGAACCACCTTTAATTTATGTGGTCTTTTGCATGATGCTGAGTTGTCATAGCCACCAAGATACCAGCCAGCCTACCAGGCTAGTAAGCTCTTTGCTTGCATTATCTCACCACACCCTCATAACAATCCTCTGAGGAAGACGTACTAGCCCCTTACTGCATATGAGGACACTGAGGTTGGGTTCAAAAAGTTTAAGTAATATGCCCAAGATCATAAAGCCTAATACGTGATATAACAGAGTCAAGACTTGAGCTAGGCGTCTGCTGTCTGCTTCCGCAATAAATCTTCTTAAAGTGCCTGAGTTGCAGGCTCCTTGGTGGGCACAAAAACAGATCACTTAAATTTCTTTGGGGCCCCCCTCACGGCACCCAGCACAGATCTATACACCTACAAGAGCCTCACAAATCTCCTTTATGTGCCTTTCCTACCTATGAGGTTCAGCTGAACCCCACTTCAGACTTCCAACAGCTGCCCTGTCCATTTCTGGCCTTCACTTCATCTTATAATTCTTGTCATAATATCATCCATGACTACTGTGCACCAAACAAAAGCAAGAACTATTAGTTTTGGAAACCATCGCAGGTATGAAATGAATTCAGAAAATTTGGCTCTCTGCTTGCTGAAACTTGAGGAATCAAGCAAGCACATGTTGTTGGTCAAGTTTGGGGATTTTTCTGAAGACGTGTGGCTCCCTTAGCTTTCGTTCCACATTCTTTGGGTGCCTGACTGGATGTTCCATGTACAGCATTAAATTTAATTTCCCATCCTCGATAACATCCCAGAGTTGTTAAATGCACCAAGGTACTTGGTAATTTATCTTACTTAAGTTGTTCACAGCTCAGTAAGCATGCATTCATTATCATGGAACTCACTTTAATGTTTAACAAACATATCTGGCATATTCTCACCATTCATGTTTTCCATTTTCACCTAACCTGTCAAGAAACAAGCTATGTGTATACAAATAAACAATTCATGCAGAGATGACTTTTCACTGTGTCTAAGAAAAGACATTCAGTTTTCAGGGAAAGAGGTTTCTCATTCCTCAATAGGCTCTGTTTTTTGACTTTGAGTAGCTATTCCTCCAGTATGGTGGGGCCTCCTTCCATTCAAGACCCTGCTGAAGATTCACACCCTGCATGAAGTTTTCCCTGAGTAACAACACATCTACTTCTCACTGTCTCAGGATATATGTATGCAATTTGTACAACATTCCCTGTCCCGAGCTGATAACTCTGTGGTTGCTGTTCCTCATGAATTACTGGGTCACATGAGTGCAGTCTCTTCCATTAGACTGCAGGGATTTACCACAGTTTCTTGTTTCTTTTTGTTTTTCCCACACTCTTTTGTGCTTCTCACAATGTTGTGCCCTCTGTTAACACTCTATAAATGCATGTCAATGTTGGGCACCAGGGTCTCATGTTTCTTTGAAAATATCCTGCAAAGACCCACCAGACAGCCACAGGGAAGGTATCTTAAGGAATGTGAAAAAAATACAGGCTGCTCCTTTCTTTCAGGTTGCCAAAAAATGAGTTGAAAAGGTAAGATTTTATTGATGAAATAATAACAATATAAGTCAGTGTGAGAGACTCTTGGTGTTCTCCAATGTGCATTTTTAATGAGCCTCTCCCATGATACAAGATACAAACTGGCAACCAGTCAAATCATTCAGGCTTGTCCTGAAGAGTTTATCCTACACAATGCTGTCTCACAGAGTGTTTAAAAATTCATAAATCAGCTGCCAAGAAATTTGTAAAAATAGGACCTATCACAAATATATTTCTAGCTTCTCTTTAAAAATGAAGTATGTTTCTCTTTTTGGAAAATGAAGACAATGCTGGATCCATATTTCCATTTCAAACATCCCAATGGATGGAGTATGGATTGTCCATTTTTCCACAGTACTCATCATTTCCTATATTTTCTCTAGCACTTACCCAGAGGTCAGCTAACATTTATCATCTGTCCACTTTTTAAAAAAAAAATCCTTAAAAAAAAATTTTTTTTTCCAGAAAACAGGAAAGAAAATAGACTGAGAGGTCTATTTTGTTTCGTTTTGTTTTTTAAAGATGGGGGAAACATTTCTTGTGGAAAGGGAGACTATGACCATGTGTTTAACATGAAAAAGTGTGTCCGAGTGAAAGAATACAGCTTAATGTTCCATTATGAAATAAAACATGATAAGAACTATGATCAGTGAACCCGTCAGGAATACATCCAGCTGCAAGTAATAGAAATGCAAAAAACATTGGCTTAAATAAGTAAGAAGGTTAGCAGCTCCACGAAGCTGTCAGAGCCACAGACACCTTTCATCCTTCTGTTTTACCATCTCTTGTGTAGTTTTCATGTTCAAGGTTGGAAAGCATTTTCCATATTTCAGGCAGAAAGAAGGAAAAAGGACAAAAGGCAAGCCTCTCACAGACCTCTGCCTGTGTCCCATTGGCCAGAACTCTGTCACGTGTCTACTCCTAGTTGGAAGGAAACTGGGAAATCAAGTTTCAGTCTCCAGAGGTTAGAAAGACAAGGGAGAAGGGGGTCTGAACATGTGAATGAGCCCTTCAATGTTATTGCCATAACTGGAAATGGAAAGCTATGTTTAGAATAGACAAGAATGGAAATGTCAATAGAGTGTATCCATGAATGTGAATCTAATCACTCAGTTACCTGGTCCTGTAAGCATGTGAGGTTGCTATCCTTGGTCTGTGACCTACTGCATTTTTGCAAATGCAAACTTGAATCATTCTATATAGAAGCCTGGCATGTGCAAGGAATCCTTTAGCTGAATATTGAATACCAGTGTAATCCAAAGCATCTACCTCAAAACTGGGCTTCGTCTCCCTGTCAGGGCTCATGCAGTAATGTTGGTGAATTAATAAAAGTTTGTTTATTTTAAAGAAATGGACCCCCAAGGAAAGTAAACCAGCTTTATTAGTAACTTAAGTCCTATATATAGAGTCATTAAAGGTCTAAAGGAACACTTAAATTTTCTACCACATTGTATTGCATTGTGTGGGGGATACTATTATGTTATAATAATGTTTGCAATTTTGAGGATTTGCTAATGCTTTAGAATATATCTCTGGTGAATTCCAGGGGTCTATCATGCATAATAAACTACTGTGTGGTAGGCATCAAAGTTATACCCTTAGGGAATTGGGGGCGGGATTAAAATGGCAGGACTGTTCGGGAAGAACTGCACCGTTTGCTGCTGGAGCTGACAGACACACAAAGTTAAAGTGATACATTGTTTGCCCAAGATTACAGCAACATCGCAATTACCTAGAATTCAGACATCTTGCAACTTCTCCTATCTAGAACATTTCAGGGAAACACTAAAACAAGCACAAAAGGCTACAAGAATAGCCAAAAGAGATTTTACAAAGTCCATGTACTAAAATGTAATTGTTTTATTCCTAAGAAAGCCTTACTCAGAGACTATTTACTCTTGCTTTACTTAAAAGTTCACTAAGATCAGTTATCTGGCCTCTTAATCCCATATTGAGTAGGAGCCGCTGATTTAAAGAGAAACCAAAGAAGGAGGCCACTGATAGAAGCACGAAGTTACACCAACAGAATGACAGCAAGAAAGGATACAAGAAATATTCTAAAAATCAGAATTCCAAAGTCATTGCCACCCAGTGCCATGTAATGAAGGGACTTCAATAACACTTGGCCAGTTTTTGATCAGGACAATGATGGTGCTGTTTAACATTCACTCTGACTTATCAGGAAAAGGTTAACTTGTGTTGAGAATCACTGTTTAGGAAGTCAGAGAAATATGTTTTATGTTTAAAAAAGATTTTTTTTTAAATAAACCCTTAAAGGGAATAAGTTTCAGTTACCTGGAAAATTGTTACTGTGGAGGACTAATAATCTGGAGAGAGTGACTATGTTGTATTGATACATACAAAGTTATGTGTATATGTTCAATTTGTAAAAACATAAGAAAATAATCAATGTTCAGGAGATAACCATCTCCTTTTAAAATTACAATCCATTTTGAGTCAAGCTGTAAATACTGCCATACTTGAAAGCAGAATGAAATAAACATGCTCAAGGATATTTATTGACCCGCACTAACTCCTTAAGTCAATTTGATTCTGATACAAATTGCCCCCAAAGCACTCCCAGCCCTCTCCCTTTCACATACAACATAGGCAGGACTGGACATTACAAGACAGAAAACAGAACAACCAAAGTATAACACTCATGAACCACAAGCATATGGAATGCTCCAGCATGTTTTAATGACTATGGTCCAACTGAACCACAGTACTGAAATGTATCTCTTCCATTAAAGAAGGATTGAGTAACAGTCTCAAAATTAGGCCCTTCCAAATTACTCCTCGGTTCAATAACCCTGCTGCTTAAAAGGGTATGCATTATACAGTGTGTGATACCCCAACAGGAAATAATATAGAGCTACTTTGCAGTTGGTTCTTCTCATATCACTTTGATAGTCAGAAAGTGTGCTTTCTGCCCCACCTCCAAGGGGAGGATAGATTGGCCTTCATCAAGTGCCTTCTCTCAGGTATTCCTGGTCAGCACAAGCAGCACCATCTGCCCCAGGAGTGAGACAGACAGCAAAGGAAAGAACATTGCTCTGGAGGCCATGTGAGAAAGAGGAAATGAACATCTTGTCTGCCTCTATGAATCCAGTCCGAGGCCCAGCACCTGCAGGAAAACCAAGGTTTTTGAAGAGCATGTGGAGATTGAAAAGTTAAATATAGAGAAGTAAAGAAGGTTTCTGAGGTTGAAGACTAAAGCATCATTTTTTGCTACCAACCCTGACTCTCAAACTAGGAATCAGCAGCATTGTTCTTATCATACCACATATAATTTTTTCAGTATTTTGCACGAATGAAGCCCTATGCTAAGCATTTTACATAAGTACATGTTCTTATTTAATCCTGTGAGGTAGCTATTACTTTCCCATTTGTACTGCTAATGAAACAGAAGAGCAGATAGAGAGATTTGTTTAAGTGATAGAAAGTGGTAGAAATGGGATTTAAACCCACGCATCTGATGCCAAAGCTCCTTTCTTAAACCACTGGTCAATGTTCTTAGGCTCACCAAAGTAACCACGTCACCCTACAACCTCTCCCATAGAGTCAGACTCAGGGAAATTCCCTCAGTCCTGCTTGGAGGAAGTGGCCCAGCCCAAGAGGGGTATCAGTTTAGAAATGGAGGGATTCTAACCATCTGGAGCTCAGATTCTTGTCCTTGTTGCTCTCTGGACCCTGCCACACCCAATTAAAATGTCTAGCTCCTGTTATCCCCGAAGTGTCCTTTCACTGCCATGCCCCAGTTGTGTGACTACAACCCATCCATGCAGTTGTGCTTGAGAGAAAGGAAGAATGCTTCAACTGTAGGCAAAGAGCTTGCCTTGATGTATCTGTCTTTAAACATGGATAAGATCAATTGCCTAATCCTAGATCTGCCAAGTATTAAAAGAACCTAAGTTTATACATCACTTTGTGATTTCCTAGTAGCCTCCTCCCTCCTCTCAATCATCCCAAATATATCTACTATGATCCTTTTCATTTCCAATAAAGTTGATTGGTTTCCCTCTGCTGAAATCTTTCAGCATCACTCTCCTTTGGGCCCTTGTTCCAAGATCTTTAAAAACTTCCACCCTTTTAATTAACTGACTCATAGAGATGAAGCCAAATGCATGGGCTAGCCAGGAGGAAGAAATGTTCCACTTTTACTTAGAGAAAAAGAAAGGACTAATACATTTTCCTTTTTTTTTTTTTTTTTAAGATTTTATTTACTTGACAGAGAGAGCACAAGCAAGGGGAGTGGCAGGCAAAGGGAGAGGGAGAAGCAGGCTCCCTGCTGAGCAGGGAGCCCCATGTGGGGCTTGATCCCAGGGCCCCAAGATCATGACCCTAGCCAAAGCAGACACTTAACCGACTGAGCCACCCAGGTGCCCCTACATTTTCCTTTTTGATTAAACTGTGGGAATCAGCTTCCTCCTCCTTCCACTTCTCTCCTTAATGGCATCATCTGCTTGTTTGTGTCATTGGTAGTTTCCTCTGACAACTAAGCTTTTAAGCGACTGACATACTTGGGTAGCCAAGAGAGCCTAATTCCCATATCTTTTCTCCCTCTTTCCCCACCCACCACCATACTTTCTCACCACAGTTGTCCTTTCCCCGAAACCATAGCTACCAGCTTCTCATGGTCTTTGTTAGAGATGCCTACTGTCCAAGGAACTCATTCCTACTTGTGGGAACCAAACAGAGTTAGCTAACTTTCCTGCCTCCTCCAAACTTATCACTAACACCTTCAAAGTCTGTCCTTCCCCACCCACACACTGGGAAGTTGGATCAGCTGGAGTCTGGAACAGAAAAGTGGCTGGCATGGAGAACTGGGAACTGAGGGAACACCACGGTCAGCTCCAGGGTAAATAGCTATCCAGGTAGGGCTGGGCCTGAGAGCAGGAGCCAGAAGCCCCAGAGGCCTGAACTGAGAGCAAAAGTAAATAGGCCCAGAGTGAGGTGAGAGGTGGGAACCAGGAGAGGGGATGAGTCACACAGAGCAACCTGATGCCCAGGTCCAATCCAAAGGAGGAGCCGGGTCAAAACAAGTTATGACAAGAGAAGCACAAGTTTGAGGTGAACCCAAGGACAGGAATTGGAGGCAGGAACAGGACACAGCTGAAGGCAAGCAAAAGGAATCAAGCATAAAACAACAAGAGGATGGGGAAAAGTGCACCAAGTTCTGATATTCATCTGTGTGAAGAAGAAAATGTTCTCTGCTTTTCCCAGTGGGAACCTGAGCGCCACCAACAGCATTGCAGCCAGATTACATGTTGCTACTGGGAATCATGTTATGTCATCTCATAGAAAAATCTGCACAAACACGCCAACTTTCCTCGGTAAAATCAAAGGCCCACTCCTCTCTTTCATCTTCCTGGCTCTACACCTCCTAGGCTCCCGAGATGCTGCTCTTGGCTCACTCTCCACATTGGGATCAGCAGAGTTTATCAGTTCCAGCAGGGTGAGCAGCCCACACTGCATAAACAAACTGCAGGGATAACAGGGAAGCAGCCAAAGTAGCTAAGTACACCCCATCCTAACGTGGGCATGGTGGGCAGAAGTAATAAGGGCCATGGGACAACTTCATTTTGGTTTAAGAGAATGAGATCTCTGGACCCTATAACATAAGGGAATGATTGTGTTTGAATTACTGGTTTAAGAAAAGGTAGTGAGGGAAGAAAAAGAAAGAAAAGGTACTGGGTTCCATTAATGGGTCAATCAAGCTTTTGGTGTCCTTTTTTTCTTTTGATAGTATACGACCAATGGATTCAAGGTGGTCTTCCTTATGGAGTCTGTGGGAACATGCGGAGGTCCAAGAGGAATGTGAGAGCTGGACCCAGTCTGCCTCTAATCCAGGTGATGAGATTCAGGGGATTCTATGTGTCATTCAGCAACACACCACACTTGGCCCAACAAATTGTACCTGAGAATCCACTGGGTCAGAAGGCAGAATCAATAGAAATTCCTATGGTACCTAATTATGAGACATCCAGAAGCTTCAACCCTTGGAAAATGGCTCCTTTCTCTCCAAGTCTATTGTGGGATATATTAATCTTGGCTCAGGGAAATGAATTGAAACATGTTGTGTGTTAATCTAACAGCCAGTGTCCCACACCTCCCTGTGTAATATACTAAGACAGTAAGGTCAAATTTGTACTAATATTAGGCATCTTGCCGGAGGCAGCTTTTACCAAAGAAATGGCAAATGCTATCCCCTTTTGCTCTGTGAGTTTTTGCAGTGATTTCAGCAGAAGTTCCTGAGTGGAAAACTAAAAAGATCATAATTATCTCTCAAGTGATGACAACCTGAGATTTTCTTCATTCCCTCTTCCCTTTATCCTCCCTACTTGGGGGTGGTAAATTAGCCATCAGCACTTCCCAGGTGAGGTCACTAAGTTCATGAACTCAACACCCTGGTAAAAAGAGAGAGACCATAAAAGACCAGAGAACCAGCCAGCTACTGATGACCTAGGCACATGCAGCAGCATTTCCCCATCTTTGATAATCATGCTATTACAAGAACCTCTTTTCCTTTCCACTGTGGAAAAGTGGCTTATACCTGCTTTCTTATCTACTGCTTGATGATGTTGTAAGAATTAATGAGGGGTCTACTATCTACTTCCAACTTCTCAGATAAAAGGACCTCTGGATGAAAGTCATTTCAAGCTGGTGCTGGGGATGGTGAATACCATCATAGAAATGAAGTGTCCGAAAGTAAGCTCTAATAATGGCTAGTAATACAATCATGGAGGTTTACTGAGCATTTTCTATGTACCCTCTAAAACCTTCACATGTACCTCAAAATAACCTTATGGGGGAGGCAATATTATTATCTCCAACCGGCAAATGCAAAAGTGAGACATGGAAAGGTTAAGCCAGAAGTAACTTAAGGTCACATAAGCAGTAAGCAGGAGCCCTGGGCCTCATATCCAGGTAGTCTGATTCAGAACCCAGGCTTATAATCACTACTCTATACTGTGTTTAGCATTCACCTTGAACTAAGATCCCTGGCTCTACTGTACCTTATTTAAACTATCTCTGTGAAGTAGAGAAAATTTCTTTCTGCAAGGCTGGGATTCTCTCTGGCACACTGAAGCCGATGAACTCCTACCTAAGGAGTTTGGGATGAGTTAACTTTAAATTACTTCTCTGCACCCCATACTTAGTTGGCACCTTCAGATTGCTTCCCCTGGAGGAGTACTTGGAACTTCAATATAAATTCAATTGAATGTACTGGAGGTAAGATATCCACACTGGCAGCATAAACCCTAACCCTGTACATGAGCAGGGCCAGCAATGGAGTTCTGCTCATTGGAGTTATGCCAGCCATTCCTAGATGCCAATTTGTAACCTGATGTTGCCCAGATGAATCCATTAGTAGGCTTGTCACTGGCAGTAAGAACTCCACAGTCCCCCAAAGCCCTTTCTTCCCTTGCAGTCAAGGCTGGAGTAAAGGGTGGGGGAGTTATGCCCAGTGGGCTGCACAAAGCTGCCAGCCAGCACGCAGAGCCTCTGACAATTAGCACAGTTCCTTAAACAATGTTGATGGACCCTTGTCTTTCATTAAGCTGCCTGAAAGCCAGTCTCTCTTGATGGACCCCAGAGGGAAAATCAAGGAGGAAAGAATTTATTTTCAGACACAGTTGAACAGCAAGCAACTAAAGAAGCACCTAAAAAAAATGATAATTAAAAATTTCTCCAAGGAGCAAATTAAGATGAATGCCCCAAGAGCTATTCACAAAGATCTGTTTAGAGAATGTCCAATTAGCATAATACACACCACATTTCAAGGACTGGAGGGATTGCTCCGCTTCACCCCCTTTTTGCCATTGTTGATACACCAGCTTTCCAAGGGAATGCATTTTTTCACATGTTCAGGAGCAGCATATTCTCTCAAGGGAAGCACCTGGAGCCATATCTGGTGGCACAGTATCTTGTTCCCACCCTGATTACAAGAGTCACAACAGAAGTTAATTTAGGCCAATGAATGGCACCTCATTAAAAGGACAAACCACAACGTTGACCAAATTTTGTGCCTACTGATAGGACTCTTAGGATAGCCCTTGTGTGCTTTTATCTCCATGTAACAAATGAAATGAGCATCCACCTTTTCTGAAAGGGAACGCAGGGTTCCCTTGTTCTGTTAATTTTTACTGGGCTTCCACAAGGGCTCTGTCAACCTGACTTCCAGATAAACGTCACCTAGAGTGGTTTCATTCGGAAGGATTTAAACGTATCTTGCAGTTGATCCTCAAGTTAAGTCCTCTACAAGTTTCCTAATCTTCTGTGAGAGGATGGACCATATTACAGATGGGGGAAACTGAAGCACTAGAGTTTTGGGGCAACCCAGAGGGGCCTGAGCTCTGCTTTCAGGCCCAGCCCCTTCCCATTCACAGCCTTCTGATTAGATGGCGCCTCCTAGCAAGACAAAGTAAGCACGCTTCCCAAAACAGAGGATACATTTCCAAATGAGGGTGGGTTGGTTGAACTTTCTGACCTAAGCTTTTTGAACCTCCCACATTTGGCAGGTCAAGACAGGATCAACCCACTTAAGAACCAATTTTTTGCTTGTCTGTCTGCAAGGCTGCTGTGTCTAAAGCACGCTGGGAAATTTTAAAAAGCAACCATTAGTGTCTCTGACACATGAAATGCCTACCAGGGTCTTTTTCCTGTTTGTTATCAATATTAATATGAAAATATGCTACAGTGAGCAAAGAGAAGCAGTATTTGAATGACTTTCAGTCTCAATGTAATGCAAATTCCTGCAGTTCAAACGCAGAAAAGTGCCTCAATTCTTTTGCTTTTGGCCAGGAATAGATCATTTATTACCCCTCACTAGGAAGACTATGGCAGAGCCCTCATTATCTCATATCCATGCTTTCCAAATCAATCAGCTCCCTGCTACACTGCTGGGCTTTTTAATTTAAATGTCAGCCAAAGTTAGAATGTGTTTTATAAAAATGTCAGAGCCTCATTAACTTCAGTTTTGTGTTGGTCTTGTCTCTCACCTTTAGTTGACAATGTTAAGGAAATTATTTTTCTAAGAACACTTGCACTAAGGCTTCTCTGAATTTTCATGATACTCTCCTTAAAAATCTGAACTCTGGTGAAAAATTAAGATGCTCCAAATTACCGGTATCTATACAGAGTCACTTTTGACTAATGTATAAAAGGTCTTAAATGCTTTCCCACCTTGGTATTCACATTGGGAATAAATAAAATACTCTAAATGCTGGAATTTGATCAGTATTTCTCAGTGGACTTTTGGAATATGACACTCCTACCCATTGCAAGATTTTCAGCTTCCCTTCTCCTCTCCACTAAATGCCACTAATTCTTCCCAGTTATTGTGACAACAACAAAACCCTTCACACATTTCCAAACAGCTCCTGAGGCAAGCTGTTTTCTCTGCCCTGTTGAGATGAGATTAAACCACAAATTTCAAAACCCTCACACTGGACAAAAAACAAACCAAAATACTCGCCAGCCACAAAGTCTCTCCTCACACCTCCCTTCTCAGGAACTCCCCCCCCACACACACACACCCTTATTTCAACTCCTAAAACTGTATGCTGGGGCTGCTCATTTCATTTGGGGGATTTACTGCTTTGCGATGCTGGGTGAACTATACTGTTCTCTTGGTACTGATAGAGGTCTTTACTGGCTTAAATGGTGATGTGCTAGAGAGCAGGTATCTTAGGATAGAGATCTTGGGTTCTACATCAAGCAGAGTCCTGAGCACGGCTGATGTTGATACTGGATGGATAGGTGGATAACAGGACCTACATCCTGGACCAGTGGCCAATGGCTTAGTAAGAAATACAGAATATTCTGTCTCAATGCTTCTTGTTTGTCTTCATGGCTTGCTAGGGTTCTGGATCGGGTCTACAGCACAGTGGTAATTGGACTCTTTTGCCCTCAAGCTAACACATGAAGGACACAACAGAAGGAATATTGTAAAGTCTGTTGCCGGGGCAGCAAGTATATCGAAGTGATGACAAATAGCGTGTGTGTGTATACACACACAAAGAATACATGCTAACATTTAACAAGTATAAAATACTTTCCCCACATTTCACAATTTAAGGGAAAAGCCGATTTTCCTCTTGAATTAACCTTCTCTACTGCCTCTACTTTTATTATTTATTTCAAGCTTTCCATTGCCGCTCTCTCACTAATGCACTTGACAGATGTCCTTCCAAAGGTGTCAAACCACCATTGCTCTTGTTATTTTCTTACTCCCCAATTTCTTTTTCAGTAAACAAATTACCCAGAATATATTTCCCCCTCATCTGTATATGTTGGGGAGAAGAAAAAATATTTAAACATTACATTTTTAATGGTGATTTTTCTCTTTTTTTTCCAAGTTTTTATTTAAATCCTAGTTAGTTAATATCGGTGATAAAATTGCTTTCATGTGTAGAATTCAGTGATTCATCACTTACATACAACACTCAGTGCTCATCATAACAAGTGCCTTCCTTAATACCCATCACCATTCAGCCCATCCCCCACCCACCTCCCTCCATCAACCCCCAGTTTGTTCTCTATCGTTAAGAATCTCTTATGGTTTGCCTCCCTCTCTCTCTTTTTTTCCCTTCCCATATGTTCATCTGTTTTGTTTCTTAAAAGGTTATTTTTAGTATTAATAACCACAGATACAGAAACAAACTACAGTTGATTCAAAAAGCAAACACGAATCCTTTCTATTTCTGTAGCCTCAGTAAGTGCTCTCTTCTATGAGATAAATGGACATAATCACCAGATGAAAGGAAAGGTGAAAAATACAACAAATTTAACAATCAAGTTTAAGGGTGAGTGAACTACAGGTCACATCTGGAGAGGACAATGCAGAAATGAAGTTGCAAACTTGAGTTTTTCTCTGGGATAATGATAAATTCACACTGATCCAATTTGTTTCTCTATCTCCATAGCTTGCAGTAACCCACAAGTGGAAGATGTCTGACCTTGTGCAAGATGTAACAGTGCTGCCTGCAGCCTTCGTCTCTTTAAAGAAAGAAACCATCCCATTCACAGACTGAACCAAGATCAAATCAGTGGCATGGCAAGACCGGGCAAAAGTTATGTCAGGCGACAGCTTTTTCTTTCTCTGTGTCCCTCCCTGCCATGCAGGCCATGCAGTTTCCCATTACCTCACTCCATTCTGACTTACCTCCACGATCTGGGGGTAGGAAGAGGTTGAGTTTGAACCACTAGGACACTGTCCCCCAGGAAACAAAGTACTTCTGTGATGCTTTCTGCTCCCCCATTTTCAGACAACACCACTTCCACAGCTGGGAGACAATTAAAAAAAAAAGAAAGAAAGAAAAAAAAAATCATGCTTTAAAAGCTACCAGTACTGGTCAAACTGTTGCCAGTCCAGCAGGAAAATCTTAGCACAATTTCAACGCATTATCTCCTTCCTGAAGACCAGGAGGAGGCAGCATGGGGACAGGACTCATTGGGGATTCACTTAAGCAGGATTCAAATGGAATCTAATTTGCTGAACTTGAACCTAAACCTAATAGTAATATCATTCAAGAGAAAAAAGAAATAACAGTGTTTTAAAAATGAACAGATTTCAAACTAAAACAAATATCCTCCAAACTGAACCTGAGCTAGATTGATGTTTCATTAACTTTCTCATCTTGAAGGCTTTCCCCTGGCAATTTCTGCATGGCACTGGGCCGCCAGTCTCTTTATTGGCTGCCAGTTCACAGATGACAATACCCCTGACGGGCTGGACAACGAATACAGTTCCAGTCTACAAACTTGGCTTCCCTGCCAGGTAGCTTAAAAACCATTTATACAGTCCAGTTTGATTTTTGAGTGTGCAGACAGATGGGTTATTTGAATGCACTGATCCGAGGACCTGTTTTTATATATTCCTATGCCTCTTATAAATCAGATCCAAAAAGGAATAATGGATGGGCTGCTTGGCCATTTCGAGCAATTATTCTGTCTGTCATGGGTGGAGGGAAAAGATAGAGTAGTGCCAGCAGAGTTATCAGCAGTTACTTTTTACTGGAGGAAATGTTCCATGTCTGTACATCTATCTGTCTGACTGCTTTGTCTCTGATTGTCTCTAGTTTTTTTCTCCTCTCCCACATACACATGTACTCTCCTTAATTACTAGCAGAAAACAGTGCGTTCTGCACACTTCACAACATCTGTTCAGGCCTTAATTAATCCAACTCTCACATGGTATCCACAGCAACGATGCTTAACAGGCTCAGTCTCTGCATTCAAAACTCTTCCTCTAAGTGAATGAGTCAAAGTACGGTCCTTACCAAAATAATTTTACATTAATGCTGGTGTCAGATATAATGAGAATTTTGCACAGAGGTGTTTATATGGAAAGACCAAGTTATGCTATCACATTCAGCATAACCATAGTAATATCAACTGCCTCAAACTAGGAATACGTGTTCAGAGTAATTTTTCCAAGGTATCGTCGAAAAAAAAATCCCATTACTCCCTTTATGATACAAGAAATTCCTGTGCTATGGAAGATTAATGACTACAGTTATTCTGATGGAGCATACAGTTATTGTTTGTAAGGCAGTTAGAAGAAAGAGAAGCGTTAAAAAGAAACTCATCAGGAGGTGTGCTTCCTGAGCTCCTGGCTTTACAGAGCTTAATTAAAAGCCTACTGTCCTTTGCTGGCACCTGCCAACTTCTTACCCAAAGTACAGCTTGCCAGCAGCAGAGAGGTGGACCGAGGCTTTCCAAGGAGGCCATGAAGGCTGCCAAGCGAAATGTCAAGCACATGTCTGAGAGTCTGTTCTAGCTCTGTGGCCTATACAGATGCTCTCCTTGATACTGACTTTATTTGTATTTCTATTTGAAGCTATTATGGGCGAGATTGTAAAAATAAGCACTGACAACTACCCAGAAAACGTGTTGAGATATTGGGGGGGGGGGGGGGGGGGGGGGGGGGGGGGGGGGGGGAGTAAGAGTAAAGAAAGCAGGGAAGATTGAAGTCAGGTATTTACCCCCAAATGGCATTTGAGTCCATACCCACTTCCATCATTAAATGCTTGATTTGGGCGCTAAGAAGAAGTAAACCATTACTCAGAGTTCTAGCTCCTTTTCCCTTCGTGGCTTCCTTCTTTGAATAGGCAAACAACCCAAAACCAGCAGAGAAAAGAACTTAGACAAACTCATATGTAGGCAAAAATGTACTTTAGTAGACAAATCAGATCCCTTCTATGATATCAAATGATCGATCCACTGAGCCCCTGAACAAGGACAGGATCTTCCCGAACTTTCCCCAGTGACTGGAACTCTGTGGAGCCTGGGAACATGGGCCCTGGGGACAACTTATCTCCAGGCTTCCTAGGGACAGAGCCAAGGAGAGCCAGGAGCTTGGGGGGTGGGGGTGGAGGGACCCCAGTCCTATGAATAAAAAACAGGGGTCATTGGAGGATGTGGGGGTGGGAGATCTTCCAGGAATAAATGCCAGTTCTCTAAGTAACTATAGTATCTACTGAAATGAGCAGAGAAAGTATAATCTTATTTTCTTACCAAATTCATTCTTTGTCCTCATGCAATTGTCTGTATGGGACTAGGCCGCTGGCAGTATCCAAAACTTCTGACTTTTAGGCAGACAACTAGGATTCAATTAACGGCAATGTTAATGTTTCTCAGCCATGAAGCTTCTACAAAACTACTGAACCATGTTCAAGTTACTTCACCCAAAACGATATTCAATCACCACCTCCAAGTGACTGCTTTGAACTCATAAGCAAGAAGAAATGGAATGGAAATGGAATCAGGGTTCTAGCTCAAGTTCTGTCACTTCTTTGATCTTAGATTTCCAAAGACTCTTGTTCACCCTCTCATCCCTTCCTTCAGTATCACGAAGCTCTTACTCTGAGTGCAGCATCATAGCAGGCTTTGATCTTGGATATCTCTAAGGGCAAAGGAAAATGGGCTGTGGAAAAGTGAAATCATACTTCCCCAGCTATTTTAGTTCCTGAGCATGCCCACACTTACCACCTTTGGATCCCTATCACCAGCCTATAACAACTGCTATCACGTTTAGAGTGGTTACTCTGGGGCATTTGCTGTACTGGTCTTACTAATTCACTTAGTTCACACAACAGGCCTGCAAGACATAACTATTTTTATTACCCCCATTTCACAGGTAAGCAAACTGAGCTCAGAAGCAAGGCTGCAGGACTGTACAACTCTAAGAGATTTCACTCACATTGGATTCCACGAGCACGGAGGCTCTATGGTGCTCCCTGGCATTGTGCAACCCTATGGACCTTGGGGCAAGGGGGTGTCAGTAAGCAGAACCCAAACTTGTTTGACTTTGTCGTATCTTTTGACTGCCCCTCTCACACTGGGCAGAGGGACATCCATGCATGAGACGCAGTCAGGAAAGAACATGGTGAACTCCTGGTGTCATTCTGGAATATTCCTTCCATGTATCCCCTCTACTTGATTTAATTTTTTTTTCTTTTCCATTCTCCACAAAGCCCTAGTGGTAGACTAAGGTGGGGTGAGGGGTGGCGGCATGCGAGCTGATAAAGAAAATCAAACAGGAGCGGCTTCCAAGATGGCGACTAGGAAAATCCTGAACGTACCTCTTCCCACCGACACAAGTCGACAGCTGCACAGGCAACGATTCCCTCTCTGCACAACAACTGAAAACTAGCTGAGCAGCTGCTTCACGTGGCAAACAAGGAAAGGGCCACTCTGACCCGGTCAGGAGAGGCCGAGACGCTGTCTCGCCAAAATCCCCACGCCCCACGCGGCAGCACGCAGGTGGGAAAAACAAAGCCTGGAGGGTCTCCCTGAGGAGCGAGGGGTTTGTGCCCCACAACAGGCGCCCCAGCTTTCGGGGCCTGCACCTGAGAGATGAGCCCCCGGAACGCCTGGCTTTGAAAACCTGCAGGGCGGGGCCCCCCAGGGCAGCAGGCCGGCCGCGAGCGGGCGCCGGCTCTTAAAGGGCCCGGCGCGGAGGAACCGCCTGGAAGGCACGCGGCCTTTCCCTCTGGGATTCATTGGCTCATCATCCAGCACGGGCCTGGCGAGGTCCTCTCCAGGGATGCAGGTGCTGGCGGCGCCCTTTGTTCGCCCTCCCCCTACCTGGCTCAAGTCGCGGGCCCATGTCGTCTTTCCTCGGAGCCTGCGGTCTTCACGCCCAGCTGGCGGGAGCCGCGCCCCGGGCTCTCCCTCTCCTGCTCCCGCAGCACCGGGATCTCCCCGAGGGCAGCTTTTGCACGAGTCTGGTGCCCCCCGGGTTTCACAGCTGCCACCCAGGGCACACCCCTTGACCCCCCGGCTCTGGAGGCCAGGGCACTTGCGTTCCCGGGCCCCACGGGAATGTAACAGAGAGACAGTCTTGGCAGGCTGCCCGTCTCAAGGCACTGCGTACCCCGCAGGCTGAAACCCAGCAGGCTTTCAGAGAGAGGGGCCTCTTGGCTCGTCCCTCGGGCCTAAGAGCCAGGCTTCAGGTGGGGCCTACGGAGGTGCTGCTGGGGAATTTAGGCCAGGGGATGCCATCTCGGCAATCTCCCTCTGCCTCCCTGCAGCTTGCAGGTAGCCCCAGAAAGGAGATTAGACACTGGTCCCGCACCCTGATTTTCCCAACTACCACCTGGTGTGGTGGCCAACAGGACTACATTTGTCCCACGGGATTGTGGATATCTGAATACTTTAACAGCTGCGGTCTGAGGGTCTGGCCTCCAGTCAGCCTGAATCTAGGTGCTGAGATGCTCCTTGGGGACGCTGAAAGGTCTGTGCACACCCTCAACTACCTTCCAGACTGGGAGAGGTGGCTGTTTCATCTAATTCATAGAAATGAACTCAGAGAGTCCAGCAAAATGAGGAAACAGAGGAATAGGTTCCAAATAAAAGAACAAGATAAAACCTCACGGAAAAACACCTTAATCAAAGAGAGTTAAGAAAATAAAGCAGAAGAGCCAAGTGAGTCTTCCCCCTGCCCCTTCCCTCCAGTTAACTCTGCTTTGACTCATGCACGTCACCAGTTCATCCCACAGAAGCACCCTGAGGCATCCTTCTGGACCCCTCGGTCCCAATAAACATCTTCAAGTGGTCGTATGGTCCCCTTTACTCTTGGTTTCTTGTGGCTTGGGCTCTAGTAGGCAGACATCCACTCAGGCAGAACCCAGTTGCTCCTACGGTAGAGGTGGGGGTGGAAGGGTGAGCGGATGACGAGGAGGCATATTCCTCCATAACCTGGAACCCCATCAGTTAGCAAGGTGAGAAAGAGAAACTTCCACGTTTCTTCACAACTTGTACAAGAGTGTTTGAAAGCGGGGAAGGTAGGTGGAGGTTTTCCTTGGACACCTTAATCCGGGGGAACTTGATCTGCAGTACCTCCAACCGCGTGTTCCAGTGTCTCTCCCGGTTTTTATTTCGGGTCTCTGGACTTTTGCTTGGGTTGCCCTCCTTGCTCACACTATCTTTTCCCCCTCTCTGACTTGCTACCTATCCTTCAAGCCTCAGGCATCTTCCACTTTCGGACAACTCGCTCCATTCCACATTTTCCTTGCCCCCAACATGCTTTTCCTATGAGCTCCCATAGCAACCTATATACTTCTCCTTCTCTGTTCTTGGGTTTGCTTCTCCAACCACTTGAAGGCTAATTCTTCTTTATTTTGCTCCTAGCAGATTGTTTGGTCTTCAGCAGGCAGCCCACCGGCTACTGAATAAACGAGCTGAGTGAAGGTTTCGAGATGCAAGTAAGTCGAAAGCTGACCTTAGGAAACCTTAGTCCAGCCTTATAATTAGCCAAAGCCAGGCATTCGACTTCTCTCTTCACAGTTTTTGGCTGTGTAGGCATGGCACGATCTGCCAGAGGACTGGCACCAGGCTTAGCAATTATTTTAAAAGATTATTTAATGATTTAATAATAGCTAGCATATATTGACAACTAGGCCCCGGGCTCTGTTTTAAGCGCGTTGCATGTATTAATCATTCACGTCTCACAGTTCTGTAAGGTAATCATCCCTCCTCTGTAGGTGAGGACACAGAGACCAGGACACACCAGGACAGACACAGCGACACACCAAGGACACACGGCAAGTGGAAGATCAAGCTCCACACTCCACGCTCTTCGCCGCTGTGCCTCTCACTGAGAAAGACAGAGATGGCTGAACACTGAGAACCTCAGGTTGGTTCTGAGTTTGAAAGGTGGTCCGAGGTCACAGGAAGGAATACACACTCCTTTTTACTCCTTTATCTGTCATCCCAGGATTTAGTTATACTCACCTTTTCTGCCTTGCCTAACTCTTCACGCCATCATAGCGTACACACACCACGACCACGTCCGCCTCCGCAGCACGTGTTCTTGCCCTTCTCTGAATGAACAGGGCTCCAGTCGTGAGCGGGCTGGGGAGTGGTGCAGGGCCCCAGCAATGAGGCAGTCCTGAGGGAGTGCAGGGTAGCCTGGGCTCGAAGGGAGGCGGCACATGAATTCCTGCAACCTGCAAAGGACAGGGGAAAAGCCTCGCTAGTCTTTCCATGACCCATCTCTGAAGGGAGGGATGTTTCCTCGAAGCTCTTCAGTTGGTGGGAAAAGTAGATCCTTTAGAGGAAACTTATTTATGATGCTGGAGAAATAGGGTGGTCTTCTCCTAGGATTGGTGAATTTCTGTCAGAGCCACAGAGTGACCCCTGTTGAGACCTGAGCCCAGTGCATAGTGAGGACCAAGTGAAAAGGAAGAAGTTATCAAGAAAGCTTTTCAACTTAGCTTCAGGGGACAAGCCATAATCTTAAATAAGACAATTACCAAGAGGAACCTATAGACTGTAGATATCTCACAAGACGCTCAGGCTTCCCCAGCGTAGCTACATGAAGACCCAAAGTTTGCAGGGCTTGAAAATCGACTGAGCACATGTATTTTTAAAGAACTGTGTGGGGATTCTGAACATCTATTTATATTTTCACATACGGATATTTCCCTATCCAATGTCAGGGGAAAAGGGAGGATATTTATAGTTATCAGAGCAAGGATTTAGACTGAAATATCAGTATGTTCCTTATTCAAGGGATACAGGATTCTGGACAAGGCTTTGTTGGAGAGAGAGGGGGAAGACAGGTTTTTCTCTTCAGATGCCTTTAGGAATGGAAGATGCATCTCATAATTTCGGAGTTCGGCTTGAAGGTGAAGTGATCGACTAAAATTTTAATAAGCTATATCCATTCTTGAAGATTAGTCTCGTAACTTGTTCTTATGATTGTGACCAGAATGGCCAGAAGCAGCCAGAGTCAGGAAGAGTACCCCCAACAAAGGCTCTTTTTAAAACTATGACTTGACTTGCCTACGGGAAAATAGAAAGTAGGTATTCAACTGGCCAAGTAATGGAATCTGGGTGAAATTTCTTCCCTTCCTATTGCAGCCCCTACCTGGTAAGTGTCGCAGTTCTGGGTGAATTTAGTACTCTTTGATTTTCACTTTTAGTAGCGGGAGATAGTGTTTGTGTGTAAAATGTCTACTTTACTATGGTCTTACACAACGTTCAAATTTCAAAATAGTGAGGTGAAAGATATATTTTGACTCAGAGCAAAACGTATACAATTATTCCTGAAGAACAAACTGAAAACATTTCCTGGTTTATTTTCTTACAGAGAGACCCATATGACTCTGAAGGCAGGATGTGCCACTTTTCCCTTGTGAGAAAGCACACACAGTCAGCAAGCTTCACCCAGAAAGTGGTTTTTGTCCATAAAGAACTGCAGGGCAGAGGTCCTCCTAGTGAGTGGTAGTTGTTCTTGCTCCCAGGACCTGTGGAGACAGGGCCAGTTGAGAGACCCGGGCACTAATGAAGCCTCACTATTTACATCAAAATGCACTGGCTGGGGCTCTGCCTCTGGGCTGTGGTGAAGGATGACGCTCAACTGTGGTTTGAAAACCAACCAGCATTAGGACCAAGAAATTGAGTCTACAAAGCCCGTGGCCCAGGTCCTAAGAGTCCAGATTGTGTCCGTAGCAGAGTTGTTGCCCAGTTGGAACCGGTGCCCAGACAGGACATGTTGGTTGCATGGTGACCATAACAGATCACCACCGGGGGGGGGGGGGGGAGTGAGCCCTGAGACTTCCCAAAGAGAAACTAGCATGTAAAAGCGAGCCAAGGAAAGGCCTTTCCCACATCTTCCTCTGCTTTTTGGGGCCCTGAGGCCACTCTCCCTAATCTGCTGCTGTGGTTGGGAAAGTATGCCCATCAAGAATATCACTCTTTCCATCCAGATTGCTTCTTCTTGATCTTAAAAAATGCATTTCCAAAACCAGATGATCCAGTAGAAAATGCAATATGGACTTTTACTCTAGAGTCATAACAACTTTGAAAATATTTCTGCTTATTCAAGTGAATTTCTCCTCCAGAAATCTGAAATTAGGTGTGATAAGTTAACGATTAGACAAACAGAACTGCTTTCAATAATTTAATTGGACTCATGCCCAAAAAATGAACTTGCACGGAATATTAAATATTACTCTTAAAGCAATTTGGACACAGTCACACGAACATCAGGAAAAGAAAAAAAATTCTCCACAAAATGCCAGTGTTTTGTTTTGTCTGGAAAAATTATAACACAATTACAGGTAAACAATATTTTCTTCAGCTCCATCTCCAGTTTCCCCGTCTTGTCTGGTCAGTGTCTGTAGATTTAACTTTGCTTCTGCCATAAATGTCTGCAGCTGAGAGCCATGTGGATTGGAGTCATGGGGGGTTGGGAACTCAGTCTGAGAGATGTCCAAATCTGCAAAAGACAGACAGCACAGGTCAGGAGAATCGGCTTGAGGCCTGCAGAGCAGGGGATTCTATGACTCATAGCTCTCTAAAAACCTGGGAAATGCAGGGCCCATATAGTCAGCCACAGAGAGAATCATGGAGCCCAATGAGAAAGGAACAAAATGTAATTAAATCAAAGAATTTAATCAATATATCATTAAGATGTGTTTGACAGGGTGTACAAATGTCTCCTATGGCTAAAGATAACCTTTACAAAATAATCCCAGTGAGGTGTCAAATGAATAAAGACCTGTCACCATTTGTGGGCAGGTAAAACATTGCTCCTGCTGAAAAAGGGTGCCCACTTATTTTTAAAAACCGGTTCAAGGTCTTAGAAATAGAGTATATACTCTAGCTATGTGCAGTGAACTATGCATCTGCACAGCACCTTCCCTCAGAATATCTCAAAGTCAAGGATTGACCTCAAGACTCAAATAATATAGCCAGGCTTGTATTGATGTGGGCAAGGGGCAGGGAGAATGGAGCTGAAAGATGGAGACCCTCCAGCTTCACCATTATGCAAATCTGTTAAGACTATACAAATCACTTAGCAGGAGTAGCCAGGTTCCTAGAGAAAACTGTTCCAATATCAACTATGGCTGGGTTCTTTTTTTTTTTTTTTTTTTTGGTTACCTAGCAACAGTAGGGCATAGTCTATTCTCCCTTTTTCTGGTAAAACCCTCTAATATATGGTTTAAGGGAAGATGAAAAGAGGTTCATATTTGAAGGAAAGAACGGCTTTTGCTGCAAACTGTTTTCTTTTCCCTTGTTCTATTGACCACCCTTCCTGAGGCTCAGCTAAATGGCAAAACTACAAACAACTGGCTTCAGTCAGAGCAAAAAGCAGAGCATGTGTGGAAACCCAGGTGGGAAAGATGTATACGGCTAGAGCCCACCTGTTCCTTGGTCAGTCATTAACAAGAAGCATTATAATCATTGGCACATTTTATTCAAGGACTCTATTATTTAGGTGGATACACAAAACTGGTAGCATTCTAATGACCAAAAAAACGCTTGTAACTTCTGCTCTCCTGACAAGGATGTTTAGCTGTCAGAGAAGGCAGCAAGCAAGGCCTGGCAGGAATAAGGAGTAAAATGGCCTCACATTGCTCCATCTTCGGGCATATGGTGCCCTTTGCTACATCTTCTTTCATCACTTCTTCCAGTAAGAGGCCAGGCCACTGGGAGGGGGACAGCCAGAGCCACAGAAAGCAAACACAGGTCACCTGGAGGAGCTGACTTATGTCTCTGGAGCAGAGGAGGGCCCCAGGGGGAGGAGAGAGTGGGAGGAGGTAAGGCTGTACTCCACAGCTCTGCCCCAAGCTCTTGAGGCCAGTGGAGCACAAAGAAGAAATTCATTTACATTTGGGTGACTTGATTTTACTAACCCTGATTCCAAATCCTATACTTCAGGTACTGGGAACTTACTCAATACTGAAAATGTAACTACTGAAGATGCTTCTAACTAACATTCTCTGCCTTCTCTGGGCACAAGAACTCTTCTGGGACTTTTACCACCATCACTCTTTAAGCCTCAAAATGTTGTAACCCACATTTTACAGTTTGGGAAACTGAGGCTCAGGCTAAATTCCTTGCCCAACATCATGCAAATAAGAACTAATCTAGATCTGAACTCAGAGGACCATTGTCACTTGCTGATCTGATAAAGATTCTCAAGATTCCCATTTCTCACAGTGTTGGAAAGGGCTTGACCGTCTTTGCTAAATTAAAAGACCTTGAATATTTAATACTTATCCTCCCTAAGTACCACATTTTGAAGAGTAACTTAGCAAAAACAATATTAGCCAAAGAAAGACATTCCAAGCTCCTAAAAATGGACATAATTATTATAAAATTGCGAGCCTCCCTCATTTAATCAGGTAAACAGGAACCACCACCCCCGGCAATGATTTCTCTGTGAGGGCAAGAAAAATCAACCTAAAATGCCCTCTGTTACTTTATCACATTTGGAGACAAAGCATGCCTGTCTGTGGTCACAACAGACATTCATGTTTTCAACTGCTTTCCCCAGCCATTGAATGAATAAAGCCATTTAACCTCTAACAACAAATATTCTCAGTTTCACTACTTGTGTTTAGTATTACACAACCTAAAACACACACACAGTTCAGAACGTCCAACTAGCAGAGGCTGGAAGATTGGAGCACAGTTCATGTGAGCCGCTCCAGGGCTGCCTCCTAGCCAACAGAAGGTCCAGCCAGGCTGTAAGAAATACCACATGGAGAATGAACAACCAACCATCCATTGAATGAGGTGGTTGAGAGGTGATTGGTGACAAACGTGCCCGTGCCAGGCACAGTGGAAGCCCTTAATCCATGTAAGTTTCCTTCCTCTGGGGGTGTGAAACATGTAGCAGAGAACCCAAAATACTGGTGAGTCTAGATCTGGCAAGTCCTTTTAATGGTTTCAAGAGAAGTCATGCTCAAAAAGAGCCAAGAACTGAGTGTATATCAGAATTCTTTGGATTTTTTTTTTTTTTTAAGATTTTATTTATTTGACAGAGAGCACAAGCAGGGGAAGCTGCAGAGGGCAGGGGAGAAGAGGCTCCCTGCGGGGCAGAAAGCCCGATGCAGGGTTCGATCCCAGGACTCTGGGATCATGACCTGCGCCAAAGGCAGACGCTTAACCGACTGAGCCACCCAGGCGCCCCCAGAATTCTTTTATCTTAAGTTAAACTGTAGGCTCTAGTTCAGAAAGACAGAGAACCAAGAATAAATGGGGGGTGTAGTTTTTAATCTTCTCCTGCGTGTAAGGGAGTATAAAGGTTTAATGAGAACTTTTTCAGATAAGAATAAAAATACAGAAGAACATCTCTAGGTGAGAAACAGCTTGTTAGACCCTAAAGTGAGACTCATGTTGTTATCCCAGATGGATGAATGGAGGTTGTTGTGATTGTGTATCACCTGAAGGGGAACTCAATTTCCTTCTCCGTGTTCTTCCTTGGTTTCCACCTTAACTATTTAGGTAAAGTCAGACAACCTTCTTTGAAATTAGAAACTGTTCCATGACTTCTGATTTTATTATTCCATTTCAACCCTGAAAGAACTCCAGCACAGCAACTATATACTTCTCAAGGTCAGCCACCTTTTTCCACACTTTTTACCCTAGAGAATATGATCATTATATGGAACCCTAAACTGAAAAAACATTTGTTAAAATAAAACCTCACGGACTCAGAAGGCAGAATTCTTGAGGAATAAAAATCATCCAATTGTGTGATCAAAATCCCTATAAATTGTTGGACATAAATATAGAATACCTCATTTTTTAATAAACAAATAATAATTTAACAGAAACATAACTTTGTCAGCCATAAAGCAAATGCTATTATAATGAAACAAAACTTCAAACTACAAGGAAACTTTCAATCTAGTGTCTCATTACAACTTTCCCTCTTACTTGACCTAAAAGATACAATTTGATCTTTGCCATACTCCAAGGCAACTAAACAGAAGGAACACTGTTAACCGTAAAATAAAGACAAGCTGAAACACATAGAAAACCCAAGGCCTGGCTGAACCAAATAGAGAAAGTCTTGGTGCAGGGTTTTCTACTTAACTGAACTTTTTCTTTTCACACTCTACAACTTCATCTTTAAGAAGAAATTTCCTTAGACCCACTGTGGGGTCTAAGTCACTCTGCTACTGAAGTTTTTAAAAATTCTAAGTATCCACGTTTTGACCGGTACTATTCCCTTTCTCCTGTAAATAGGGGGTAGGAAGCACCCATGCACGGATATCCACAGGCCATACAGTTGCCTCAGTTTCCCTATTTGCAGCCCTTAGTTGCAACCTGTTGGTTGACATTTGCATTTAACATTTTCACAATTTGCTCCCCTGCTGTTGGAATTTTAGACTGTCAAGGAAGAGGATCTGGGGTGTAGGATGGCTTACAATCATAGAAATCAGCTCCTGAAAAGCTGACACTAGCAAGAAGCAAAATCAGCCCTCCCTCCATCAGCTTATCACCATTATAATTATTTTGAGCCAACTGGATAATTGGTTTAAGACCAGACTATAAACTCAAGATGTACAGTGCAACCATGCGCCATATTAAAAACGAATGAAGGTCCCCCTAAGCTGAGAGTTGAATGCACTCTGTAAACCACAAGGTAAAATGTAACCTTGGGCAAGTCATTTCTCCGCTTTGGGCTTCAGTTCATGAAGGGTTTAACTGAAATCACCATTCTGGCCTCTTGAACTCTTCTACTGAGAATTTATACATCTGTGTTTTGGCTTAGTGATTCACCAAGTAATAATCTGAGGAAACAACAAATGAATGTATTTTTTAACTGCTTTATGGTCAAGAAATACAAATTTATTACCTTAAGTTGCATCTAAGATAATGTTGTTTTTTTTTAAGATTTTATTTATTTGAGAGAGAGAATGAGAGAGAGAGAGAGAGAGCACATGAGAGGGGGGAGGGTCCGAGGGAGAAGCAGGCTCCCTGCCGAGCAGGGAGCCCAATGCGGGACTCGATCCCGGGACTCCAGGATCATGAGCTTAACCAACTGAGCCACCCAGGCACCCCTCTAAGATAATGTTTTTAAGGTAATTTCTAGACGTACGTCCCACCTCTCTACCTGCATTCTTCCTAACAACACCCATCTGATTGAGCCCACATCGAGTCCTCAAAGGACAGTATTTGGAAAGCTACCAAATGAGAAGATAATGTCCACAGTCAAAACCTGCACGTGATCTTCCCTTCAACGAATAGCAAACTTAAGAGTAATTTGTCATAAAGTTTATGACAAGTCAAAAAGGGTTGTCTATCATTTTAAAATAATGTAATATTTGCCTTTTCAGGATTTTCTGAATGGAAAGGCATTTTAAATCATGATAAATTTGAAGCTTTATTTAAATTCAAAAGCACCAGTGTAGCTTTCATCTTAATATCAACTGTGGATGTCTAGAATTTAACTCAACAGTATGGCCAGTGGCCAGGCACCAGCAGTCCAGTGCTACAAAACGCACATTGAGTCTACTGTTGAGATCGTTGACGATGCCTTGCTCAGCCTCCGTGTCTCGTCCCATCCCATTCTCCCAAACAAAACTCACAAAACAGAGCTTCGTGTCTTCTGGGTCTTGGCTCTGTTCTTGTTTATTTTAATGAAGTGTTCTGACTTGTGCTTCTTATTACCGTATCCCTTGTGCAAATTCCTAAAATCAAAACTCACACTTCCCTATAATAACTCCACCTCAAAAATTTTTTTGATTAATGTTCCAAGTCTGCAAAATAAGTTGTATTCCCTATTTAAGGATCGATTCATGCTTATACTATGAAACATTTAAAAAATCATTTCCTGATGGCATTACTGGCAATCACTAATTTTTCTCAGGAGCCTCAATGCACAGCATTTTCCTTCTAATGGAAAACGCTTATTGTACAGAGCTTGAGGTATCTTCAGAGCAAAGGAAAACTGGTCTATGTCACAAATTTTGTCCGACTCCACTTTCCATAGCGAGCCACAAACAGGATGTGAGCCTCTGGCATGAAAACAAACCCGGAGTTGGTATCTGAAGCCAATGATCTCAATTACTGTTATGATTCCTTTACTACTCCTCATGTACCCAAACTGCACCTGAACTAAAATAACAGTACCCTGGGGCGGGGGGGGGGGGCGGGGTGTGCATGCATGTGCGGGGTGGTGCAGGAAGAAATTTGTAACATATAAAAGCAAACTGGTGTAAGTTTTTTAAATTGTGACTGTTACAGCTGGACTTTATTTTCTTATCAGTAATTAACATACTTGGAATCATCTGTGAGTTATATGGGTGACAATGACAAGAAACAAAGCAATTGGAGTGATTGATACAATGAAGAGATTATATTAATATAAGACATGTTATGATACATCAAGCCTGTTATCTGAACTTTGAACTTCGCTTTGCTCTCACTCTCCTTTCTCCCTGTAAGGTGGCAACGTTAAGGACTCATGCCTTTCACATTAGCAAGCCCCACAGGAGGATGGGGCAAGTCCTTCTACCTTCCCCTCTTCTTTAGGAGGCATAAACAAGATACTAATAGGTATTAATGATAAAAGAATACAGTGGTCAGGTAAGTTGATGCAACTCTGGGTAAATCAAGTTTATTAATCTAAGATTCCTTAGAACGTTAACAGGCTCCGAGAGGGGAAAAGAGGAAGTGGCATCCCCCAAACTCAGGAAGACTTCTCTCTCAGGGTGCTTGGCAGTGCCGTGTTCCATGTGACATACTTTGGGAATTGGTACGCTGGAGAAAGATAAATGTATTATAGACTAAGAAAGAGACAGTCAATGACCACTATCCCAGAATAAATCAGGGGCAGGAAGTTGAAAATAAATGAGGTTTGCCAAATTAAGAAACTCTTAACCCTGTGTATAATGTCTGATGGTGGGCCCAGGCAATAATCATCAATGGCTGCTTAAGTTAATAGGAGAAAGGCGGATAGGGAACCTTATAATGAATGGATCAAGGTGACAATATCTGAACCCACAGATCAATTTATAATCATAAAAAGAGAAACAGATATAGTAAGCCTCATGATAGGATGCAAGAGGAAATGTATACTTTACAATATAGGAAATCTATCTTTTACATGTCAGAAAAGCCTCTATCTAGTCCAACATCAAACACCCATTCCCAACCATCCAGTTTACAGGAAATACAGGGGTAAAATAATATGTTAAGTAACACTATAGGAAATCAATCAGCAAAATTCAGAATATAGGACTTTTTTTAAAAAATATTTTTCCAGGAAAAAAATCTTTTCAACAAATAAACAGCTTAGTCTTTTCAAAAATTTTAAAACTTTTTTAAAAAGGGGGCAGAGAAACTTCAGATTAAAAGAGATTTAAAGGATATACAAGCCAAATGCAATATATGAAATTATTTGGATCCCAATTCAAACAAACCAAGGGAAAAAAACTGAGAGAAATTCAAGTACTAACAGTATGATTTTAAGTAAAAATTGTTACATTTTTAGGTTTAATAATGATATTGTGGTGATGTTTAAAAAAAACTACTCTTTGTCTTTTAAAGAAAGACACTAAAGTATTTTAAGATGAAATCATGTCTTGGATTTGCTTTATGATAACCCAATGTGAGAGAGAGAAAAGAGCATTGATGAACCAAGATTGGCTTGTCTGTGTGTTGGCCATCATTAAAGCTGAGAGTTCATTAAACAATTCTACCTTTGTGTACATTTGAAATGTTCCATGATACATTTTTAAAAGTCCATAGCTTAACATATATTTGGACTATAAAATTATAAAGGGTTCTCTGTTATTCCAACAGTGTAGCTTCTGTACATCTGCTATAAATGGAACAATGTGGCAATAAATTAGAATCCTCCTCTGGATGCAGAGTATGTTTTGATCGATTTTAATGCAACCATATGACAGGTCATTGGCAAGTGTGTGAATAAATTTATATCTATTCAGAATGATACACAATTTATATGACTCTATTCCATACAATAGATGAGGTTCATTTGAGTTTATAGCTACCCATAAAAAATGATACAGATTCAAGTATGGTCCTTTGCTTTTGCCTAGAAAATCTTACATTTCCTAAGTGAACTATAATTCAGAATAGATCTTTTATACCCTGGGTGTATTTGTGGATAGCAAGGAATTGATAAGTTTCTCTTGGAATTTAGATTCCTAACCTTTAGCCTTTTGAGTTTACCTAAAACAAAAAAGTACATTTAAGAAATAGAAAATAAATGCATTTAGTATATCAAAGTAAATTTCAGTTTTAATAGTAGGTATAAATATATATTGTCAAAGGAATTAGTGAACATATGATTCAACAATTTTTCTACTCAAATTAGAGTCCTGAGAATCATCAATTTGGAATTCTTATGTGTAGAAAGTAGCTTAAATTTTCCTTTAGTCTAATCCTTGTCTTCTCAGCAGAATCAAACTGAGTGTGTAGTCAAGGTAGAAGTGCATTATAGGGCTCCTCTTTTTAAACCACCAATATTATTTGACCTTCAGCCAAACATTCAATTGTCACACCAATCCACAATGGTAGGTGTATTATGGAATATGAATGGGAGAGCCTAATACAAATATAGACACAAACCTAACTTGAAAACAGAAGTCAGGAACACAGGGGCGCACCTGGGTGGCAACAGTCGGGTAAGTCCCCAACTCTTGCTTTCGACTCAGGTCGTGATCTCAGCACAGAGTCCGCTTTACATTCTTGCTCCCTCTTCCCCTCCCACACCATGCTCTCTCTCTCTCTCAAATAAATAAATCTTAAAAAAAAAACCCTCAAGAACACGAAGCTGAAGAAAACTTCCAAAAGCGTAATTCTTATCTTCAAAAAATTACTGAAAAGACATTCAACTACAAAACAAAAACACGATTCCATAAACCATCAACTATAAGAGAACAAATTTCTTGAAATTAAGGATATGCTAGCTGATTTAAAAAAAAAACAAGAGCACCTGGGTGGCTCAGTCAGTTGAGCCTCCGACTCTTGTTTTCAGCTGGGGTTGTGATCTCAGGGTAATGGCATCAAGCCCCACGTTGGGCTCCATGCTCAGTGGGGGTCTGCTTGAAGATTCTCTCCCTCTGCCCCTCTCCCTACTCACTCTCACACTCTCTCAAATTAAATAAATCCTAAAAGAAAATTTTAAAAAATCAATGGACTAGTAGGAGGTTAAGGACAAGAAAATCTCCCAGAAAGTGGAACAAAAACATGAAAAAATGGAAATAGAAAAAGCAGAAATATCAGAGGACCCAAGGGATCCAACTTAAAACCAGAAATAGCTCCAGTAAGATAATAATGAATAGAAGCAGATTTTTTTTTTTAAGGAAAATTTCCCAGAATTGAAGGAAATATCTCTAGATTGAAAGATCTTAATGAATAACCAGCAAAAATGGCTTTAACAAAAGACCACCCTAAGGCATATGATACAATTCATCCAAGAACAGATAAAGAGAGAATTCTAAAGGCTTCCAATAATTGAGAATAGGTCACAAAAGATTAGAAACAAAAATGGCATCAGACTTCTCAATAGCAACCCTGAGAAGTAGAAGAATCAATCCTTCAAAATTCTGAAAGAGAATAATTTTCCATCAAGAATTCTAAGCCTAGATATCTTACAAAAACCAAGTTTTTTGTAACCAAGTTTTACAAAAACCAAGCAAAAATAAATGGAATGAAAAATACCTTTCAAATTAGTTAATTGGGAAAAATATGCTTTCACGACACCTTTTCTTAGAAAGTTTGGAGATCAGCTCCACCAAATAAAGGAGTAGGTCATAAAAGATAAAGAATGGGACTGAGGACATAGGATCCATCACAGGAGGGATATGAAGGGTGCCCCAGCTGACACCTGGACCAAAAAGGACATCCTGGAACAGGAAGACAGAGGGTCCTGGAAGGGAAATTTCAAGGAAGGAAATTGAAGCTGATAGATGTTGGATGTGTTGAGTGTAAACTAATACTGGTCAGTTCCTGAGAGGTATCAGAGCTTTGGAGGAAGACATAGTGGAAGGTAGGAAAAAAATAAGCAGATGAAAAAGGCAGATGGTTAAAAACTCAGGAAGATAGAACAGAATAGTCAAAACCAATGTTATTTTAAGTAGCTTCTGCACATGAGGTTGATTTTTCTCCATCTTGAAAGAGCTCAGCTCTCACAAATATCCTTTTCCAATCTTAAAGTATCCACATGTAACTATAAACATGATTTCTCTGAAAACTGTATCTGAAAGTATAAAACATACTGAACCCATTTGAAAAGAATTAATGTACCTACATAAATAAGACTGAACACTTGAAATTCCAAAATCTGCTGTTAGGAAAAACACCTTTATAAATAGTCAATTCACCAACGAGGAAACCTAAAAGGAAATAAATACAAAAAGATACTAAATCTCACTAGTAATTAGGGAAGTACAAATGAAAGAGAGTTACTATTTCATACCCATGATATTGGCAAAATTTAAGAGACTAACGAGACTGAGTGTTGGGGAAGTTCTGGAAAAACTGGAACTCTCATATATTGCTGCTAAGAATTATGTAACTTTAGAGAGAAAACAGTAATACCCAGCAAAACCAAAGACATCCCTACCCCTTTTAGATGTTACCATGTAAATAAACTCTTACTCATTTGCACAAGGAGAATGCATAAAAGGCTGTTTACTGAGAATCATTTGCAAGAGGAAAAAAATTGGAAACATCCTAACTGCTCATTAGTAGGGTAATGAACATGCTGGTGTTTATTCCTATAAGAGAATAGTATACAGCAGTTTAAAATGAATTATTTGAGCTACATGTATGAATATGCACACTTAGTGAAAAAACCAGTTGCAAAAAGGCATACATATTATGTATTTATATAGAATAATAAAAACAAAAATGTTATTTATGCATACATGTATGTAGTGATAGCATAAAAACATACTATAGAAAGGATATGCACCAATTATAGGATATTGGTTAGCTCTAAATAGGAAAAAAAAGGAAAAATAAAAAGGTACATTATATCTAACATTCTAAAAAAAAAGGCAAAGAGATATCTGGAGCAAATATGGCAATGGTTAACATTTGTTAAATGCACATTTTTTCCTATGCTTTTCTGTAAGTTTGAAATTTTTCATAATTAAAACTTTTATAATAAAAAATGCATTAAAATACACAGCAACCAATTACAATATGTAGTCTTTATTTGGATTCTGAATCAAAAAAAACAAACTAGAAAAAGCACACATGCACACATACACCCACACACGGAACAATTGGGAATTTAAATACTGACTATATGTTGATACTAGGGAATTTTTGTTAATTTTTCCCTTGGTGTGATAATAGTTTTAAAAGGGGAGCCTTATCTTTTAGAGATATATACTGAAATATTATGGATCAATAAATGTTGACACATGATTTTTAGATACCTCTTCCAAATAATACTGGGCGTGTTGGGGGTTAAGCTGCTGGATGAAACATGACTGGCCATATGTTCCTAAGTTTTTCCAGTTGGGTAACAGTCACTGTGTGGCTGTCATACTCTTGTTTCATTATGTACGTGTTTGAAATTGTCCACAATACATTCAAACAGACAAAAAATGTCAAGCTCAACGTTTAAATCAAAATTAAGATAGGCAAATTCTGGAGTCCCTGTTAAGAAATAGGAATAACTGTTTAAGAGTGCACTGAATTAAATGGCATGTAGGTCTCCAGCTCAGGGACACAGCCCGATTTTCATGGCTCTGAAGTCCTCTAAAAGATATAAAGACCACAGATTCCTAAGTACCCCATGCCAATTAAACTGACTTTCTGGAAACTGTCTGCTTCATGACCCTACCCACACTGAAAGAGTTATGCCTCTCATTTTGCTGAGAGAAGTGAATTCATTTTTCTGCCAGGTGAATAATGCAGGAACTCAGGAATTTTAATGCTGCATTTACTTCTTACTGACTCAGTTGAGGGAAAAGCATCTGTTAAAATTCTTGAGCATACAAGATCCAGTGTTTCTTATTAAAACAAAAGAAGGCAAGGGATTAAATCAAATACATCTAAGCTAACTAGTTCTAACTACTTCTTAATTTTATTGGACTTGAAAAAAATTGGTATCCAATTCTTTAAAGGTCTACAAATTAATGTATTTTTCTTCTTGATCAACTACAAAATTATACAATGTCAAACAACTTACATGCCTTTTCTGTTCTGAGAAATTGGTATTTACAGTTTTCATAGCAACGTAAAATTTTTTTCTTTTAGAAGTGAGAAACATTATTTTTGTAATTCTATTTGTTTAAAATAACATTTGCCAAGAAACCAAACTCCAAAATGTATTTTCCAACTGCAGCTTTGAGTTTATGCCACTCAAAAATGATTATAATTTTAAAAGTTCAACATAATATATAGAAAAAAATGTTTTGTTCAGTGCAGATTTTCACACCCTTGGCATTCTTTTCACATTTATTTGTTATCAAAGATAACTATATTACATATCTGGAAATTAAACTTAAATATTTTTAGAAATCGTACATAGAGAAGAAGGCAGTTTGCCAAACAGAGACAAAATAAGGATTTTACCAAAACAGCAATCAAAAGAAAACATATGTATCAGAGGATTAACTGCTCTATTCATTGGAGCCATCTCCCTCTAAAGGAAATTATTTTTTAATTGTCTTATGGCTACTAATGTCATATGAAGCTACTCTAGCTGTTAATATTTGTGCTTGTTGACATATGACCTGTGACTAACACTGGAGCCTACAGAAAGCAAATTTCCCTTTCATTATCTGCCAGGTGACATGAATCCCCAAGTGTGCACTACATCCTCCTCCTTCTGGATAGAACTCTTTCTTCTATAAACAACTCTTCTCAAGAAGGAGCCAGAACATTACCATATAAGTTCTCTTTGGTGGAGTCAGCCACCAAGAGCAAGGATCATGAAGAGTAGCCTCAGGTACTCCCTTAGTAACGAGCAGCCCTCATTCCTTACAGACATCTGAGGGCCACTAAGCACACCATCTTGAGAATGCCTATTACCACACAGTTGGGAGACATAGACACAGATAACTATAATATAGGCAAGGCATACTGCTGAAAGGCTGATGAATACAGTCCACAGCTGAACACCACCTCACGGGCCCTCCATAGAGTGAGCTTCCAGGTTTGGCGGCCAGGACTCCAGAGAGGATATATCTTCACTGAGCCTTGAAGGCTGACCAGAATGTCAACAGAGAGAGATGGGCTCGCGTGGAGGTATTCCAGATGGAATTTGCAACTCTTGCAAAGGGGAGAAAATGCTAGATGCTATAAAAAAAAAAAAAAGGAGAGCTGTCAGGTTTGGCTGAACTCTGAGTTTGTGCAGGTGAATCCAGGCAGGGGTATGTGCTGAAAGAGTAGCCTATGGAGGGTCTTGCATGGAAGTGTTAGCAGTTCTTACATGAGGAGTGAGCATGGTAGCTACAGTCATCCGGACCCTTGTATGGTTGCCCATCAATCTGCATACTTGGCTTTACCTACACATACTGCCCCTCCTGCAGTGACACTGTATTCCGCGAGATTTGCCTACCAGGACTGAAACCACATTTAAGTCAATCAAGTTTCCATTCCTTTGATGGACATTTTTTGTCAGTTAGTAGAGAGGGTGTCAGAATGAAAACTGGTTTGAGGGGTGCCTGGGTGGCTCAGTCAGTTCAGCGTCTGCCTTCAGCTCAGGTTATGATCTCAGGTCCTGGGATCAAGCCCTGCATTGGGCTCCCTGCTCAGCAGGGAGTCTGCTTCTCCTTCTCCTCTGCCTCTGCCCCTCCCTGCTTGTGCTCTCTCTCTCTCAAATAAATAAAATCTTAAAAAAAAAAAAATGAAAACTGGTTTGAGCTTATTATCCATTTGTTCTTCACTCAGCAAGCACTCAGTGCTTAGTGTGTGCTCTGCGCTGGGCCGACCATGAGTATAGTATGTAGAGCCACTGTGAAAATTTCAGTTTCTTAAAAGTTAAACAAGTACCTACTCTAGAAACAATTCTACTCCTAGGTATTTGTACAAGTGGAATGAAAACATAATTCACCAAAAACAAAAACAAACAAACAAAAAACCTTGTAAAGGAATGTTCACAGCAGCTTTATTCACAGTAGCCAAAAATGAGAAATAAGCCAGGTGTCCAACAACAGAAGAATAGGGAACTGTGGTAAATTCATCAATGCAAGATGACTCGGTAGTAGAAGGGAACCAACTATAGATTCATGCAATGCCATGGATGCATCTCAAAACCATGCTGAGTAAAAAAAACTGAACACAAGAAGGTACATAGTGTCTGATTCCATTCCATTCCATTCTAGAATTAAGCAAATTAGCCTATGATGATGGAAAGCAGAGGAGTAGTTGCTTCTGGGGGTAGGGACTGGTTGGAAAGGAGTAGAAGGGAGCTTTCTGGAGTGATGGAAATTTCTGTGCCTTGATATTGTTTTCACCAGATTGAAGAGAGTTAATAGGGGAGCATTTCACTGTATTGTGAATTATAACTCAAACAAAACAAACTATATAAAGAATCCTAGAGTCTAAAGGGAAAACAAATGCAAAATATTGTAGAAAGGAACAAAAGGGTGTACTGGACACATACGATTAACACAAGAGAGATTCCTAACCCAGACAAAGAAGGTTTGGAAAAGCATCTAGAATTAAGTGACCCTGGAGTTCAGTCTCGAAAGAGGAGTAAGAGTTAACCAGGATGGAAGAAAAGGGTAGGAGAGAAGATATTCCTGACAGAGGAAGTAGATGTACAAAGGGTGTGGGGGTGTCTGGAGACAGGATGGAGGAGAAGGAAAGGCAGCTAAGAAGTTAAAGGCCAGACCTGGCCCCCAGGCCCAAACACATAACCTCCTGGTTCTTCTTCAGGGAGGACCCCTCTCAGCGCATGGCACCTTTGAAAAGACCCAAGGAAGCGAACCCAGAAAATCTCTAAGAAGACTGGACACAAACCCTTATCCACAGGCCCAAGTGCTGACCTGGGGGGTAAACAAACTCTATTCACGTTGGATTTGGTTTTCAAAAGACAACCCATATGGTGAATCATGTTGGGATATGTCACTTGGATTTCAACCGTTCCCAAGGGAGAAAAAATGTATTTGAAGGGTGTGCTGTAGGCAACGAATTTATTTCAACATCCACTTACATCAAGTGTTTGCTCCACTATATTTCAAGGAACAGTAGTAGCCTCTGCAAGATGCTGGGCTGGACAGGAGGATACTGTGGTTAAATACTAGGATTTGGGAAGCGCCACTTTTGGGCACACATGAGCACAATAAAAGTTTTTGAAAAAGCTGGGTAATTGCAAAACCAGCATTTCCCAATATTGTTATTATGAGACCTGTCCATCACATAACACCTAGTGACAGCCAGTAGACTTGTGGAACATGTTTTAAGACGGGACTTCTTAGGTAAAACCCAAATGAGATGTAAGTCTTTCAGGCCACCAGAGCCATTGTCTGGAAGCGGTCCAGGGGCTCAAGTCTTCAAATGCACTTCCTCATGATTTATAGCTTTCTTAATGCAAGGTATAGTAACAAGTGATAACTCTGTCTATGGAGTACCTCCAAAGTTCCAGCTATTTTATGCTTTGTCTTATGTAATCCTCTTACCACCTCCAAAGCGGATACTATCAGAAGTCCAATTTTATACACAAGGAAGCAAACACACCAAGTAATCTTAAATACGTGCTTAAAATTGCATAGGTAATAAATGACAGAGCTGGAATATGAACTGAGGCATAATTTCCGACCCTTCTATCTTAACCACCATGCCAGTCAGCCATCTCCACTGTATAATATTAACTCAGTGCATTCCTTTGTGCATTCATTTGTTCGTGTCTCCATGCATTCAAATCCCTCACTTAAAAATGAAGTGCTGATAAATTCATGTCAAGTTCATTACACTGGAAAATACATTTTTAGTCTACGTTTGCTGAAACTGGGTTTAGGAGATGGTAGAAGGTGGATCCTTTATCTTCTCACTTTTGATTATCAGGAGAATACCCTATCACCTACTTTTATCTCAGGAACGTATCTGGTCTTGGTCATTCTGGCCAAAAATGGTATTGGCAAATAGGTTTCAGCCCTAGTGGCTTTTCTGGGTCAGGGTTGATTCAGTCATTGAATTAAGCCCTTCATGAAACACATTTTCTGGAATTTTCCTGAACCATAGATTCTCAAAGCTGGCCAATGGACTCTATTAAAAAAAAAGAATAGAATTATCTCTAAAAAAACTAAAAAATCATCACCAATAACCATCACCAGAAGTATTATAAACTTGTAGAAGTACTTTAAGAAAATAAGTATTTTACCTTTAAGCCCCGCTTGACATATAAAAAGAATTTAATTGTGTCCCTATGTGGGTTGGTGGGTGTGAATCTATCTTAACCAGTAGGTAAGAGATTGAATCTGACAAACGTATCTGCAACATTTACATAGCAATATATCTGTATCTCTTATCCGACAAGTATTTTAATTTACTAGCAGCATGTTGTGCTAAAATCCTCCCATACTCTTACCAGGAGGAATGACAACTTCTTGTAGTAGGGTAATTTTAATGAGATTTTTCCCAATACTTCCTTTGCTCTCAGGCTCACACAGTTCAATTTCAGGCTTTCTCCCTCAAGTTCATTAAGGCATCTTGGACAGAGGAAGCTCACAAAAGACGAATTTAGTTTCTGATCTTTCACAATGCTTTACCCTCAGGCTACTTGATCAGCATTAAATAAGTAAAAAATTTTTTTAATGTGTAAAGATAGTTCAGTGGAATACCCTAAAAGAAAGCTAACAGCCACTCCCCCAACCCCTTTCAGTACTGCAGCATTCTCCTTTCAGGGGGATGTGATTCCAGTCTGTGGTCCCCAGAGAGACATCAGTGCACAACTGCACTTTTTCACACTGGAGCCTGGATGCAAAATATGGCCTCATTACTACATGCCGACTAACAGACCATCACATTTTGGCCAAAATGTTTCTTACATTTTCTCCATCTGATCTATGTGCCAATGAAGAGGAGTTTGCATATGCAAAACTCTGTGAGCGTGTTTTAGAGCTCATGCTGAACAGAAGCGTCAAGCATCTAAAAATATAGGATGAGCTCTACTTGTGTATAATCTATCATGCCAATCTGGGTAATTTAACAAATAATCAAAAATAGTACAGCTTTGGGAGAAATAAATTTGTCAGGAGTCAGAAGTTGAACCTACTCATGGGAAGTAATACAGTTCTGAAAATTTAAGTTTCTTAAAAGAGGGTTCACTTTTAATCAGCTGGGATATATATTAAGCTTCCATATTCTTGTTTTAAGAACATCCTCAAAACATAACCATATGGAAGCAAGTAAAGACAACACAACATACATACATCCAAGCTTATATAATTTTAAGAATGTTTAATAGTTCCATATTTACCATGCTAAAATAAGAAGAAAAAAAAAAAAAAAAACCCAGCAGAGCTAAACAGTTAACTGCAAGGGCACATCTGAAATGACAAGAATATAAGCTTAAGATCTTAACATACAGATTCCAGAAGCTTCTGGCAGAGTCAAGTATGTGAATTCTCTGACTTGTAATATCACACCATCCCATCTTCTGCCATCTGCCTCTAGCAAATGTCAGTGTATTCCCAGGATGGAAACAAAAAGCTTCCTTTCTGAATCATTCCTACAAAGACTTCAAAAATACGGCCTACTGCAGTTGAGCGTTATTGCCTTGAATTCAGGATAAAATACAAAACCATAGCCTCCTTCAGTAATTCAGAAGAATCAAGAATTCCCTCATCTAAGTGACTAGTGTCTAAATTGAACGAGGCAAACACTTACAGACTCCTATACTGACAGCCCAGTGAAAGGCCAAACCATTTTTGAGAAATGGGAACTAGAGAACTCACAAGATACAAGAAAGTACTGAGGCTTCCAAGGACATGTTAGAAAACAGAATGTTAAAAACACCTCCCCATTTGGGGTTTTTCACGAAGAGGTCTTCGAGCATGCAATTTGTTTTCTGTTGCTGGAGGATTTAGGAGACTCTCAGAGTGCGATGCGCTTTTTGCAGTGTTACAACATTCTATATGATTAATTGATTGCAAATCACTGCAGAGGGTGCCAAGATCACTGGTAGGAAGCAGGTCATTAAATAAAATTAAAACTCGGCCAATGTTTTGCTTGTAAACGTTACTTCCAAACCCTTACAGCACCATTCCTTACAAAATGGCCTCAATTCACCAGAGAAGCATAGTGTCCTATATTCTTGGCCGATGATCCAAATATTCTATATTTAATCCAAACATCCAGCATGTTATGTTTTAGGAAGAAAAAAGCTGTGGTGTAATGAAATTTGCACAAAGAGAGCTATGGAAAAGAGTCATCATGAAAATAATTAAATTTTGCACAGCCTTACTGTGAAATTGTTCTGTGAAAGGCCCAGAGTCCTATCCTGCATAACTGGAAACTTTGCAAGATTACATTTTTCCTTAGGTAAATCTTCAAACCAAGCATTAATGTTTCAAATTAAATTGAATTAATATGTCATCCAGAAAGAGAATGGAGACCCTGGCCCCTTATCCAAGGAAACTCAACAGTGATTTATCATGGCAAATTAACATCTCCACAAATCAAAACTTGGGCCCAGTTTTTTTGTTTTTTTGTTTTTATTATCTGGCTCAAATCTGTGCAAAACAACAGGGCAAGACTTCTCCCCCTCAGCCAGCTGTGTCTGGGAATTGACCAGCTGAGAATATAAAGGTGCCTTCCAGTTAGTGTAAAGCAAAGGGATATATTTCTTAAGGTGCCACCACACTTAATTTTAAGATTGCTATCATCAATATGTGATCTCTCAGGCAGTATTTTAAGTCTGACAAGTTAGAAAGTTATGCCAGGGAAACTGGTTCACACTCTAGGAGTATATTTAACTAAACAAATAGTGTTTGTTTTGCCTGGGGAAATATGCTAGACTATTAAATAGGATTTAGCAAAAGAAAAAGGGTTTAAGAAATTATTTCATTGATGTTGAGCTAACTGCCCATGTTTAATTTACTGGTGTTCGAGCTACTATATGGTTAAAAAAGAAATACCCCAGTGAACAGATACGTTGGCTAAGTTATTGATAAAATAGATAAATGCTAAGTTGTTTATGTGCCATCTTCCTAAAATGATAGTGATGGGTTCATTTTTATTTTTAGAATAAATTAAAACATTTTATGAAGAACACATTTTAACTTTTTAAAGTTTTCATTTGCCATACAAGGCTATATGGGGCTATACATAATGTTCTAAATGGAAAAATAAATCACACAAAGAGATGCTCTCTAGAGTTGTGCAAAGAGTACCTGTACCAATCTGTTAAATAGGACTATACATCAGTAAACACATTTATTTCAACATTAATAAGGAAGAAAAGTTGATAACTGAATCCAGTTAGGTATTAACGGCAAACAATCTTACAGTTACTCTGACATTTTAAGAATGCCGTTAGCATACACCCATCTTACAGGTTTTGGAACTCAGTGGATCCAGTGAGCTAGCCTCCTCTCGCCTGCATGCATTAACCACCAGCACACCCCATGTAACTCTGTCTTTTCTCAACCTTTTCCCGTGCCTCAGTCGAGTCAAGCACTGTGGCTCAAGCTCAGAGGTGCTGTCATTTCTGCTAAAGAGTATGGACCTTGGGTGCCTGGGTGGCTCAGTTGGGTAAGCGACTGCCTTCGGCTCGGGTCATGATCCTGGAGTCCCGGGATCGAGTCCCGCATCGGGCTCCCTGCTCGGCGGGGAGCCTGCTCCTCCCTCTGACCCTCCCCCCTCTCATGTGCTCTCTCTCAAATAAATAAATAAAATCTTTAAAAAAAATAAAAATTAAAAAAAAGAGTATGGACCTTGACGCCTTCACTCACGTCATAAATATTTATCAAACGTTCAATTTATGCCAAACAGTGTGTTTGGTGCTTCTGAGAGAGCAATTAACAAAGGAGACACATGCAGCTCCCTACCCCTATGAAGCCTATTCTGTACTGGGGCAGGCAGACATTACATAAATTGTTACACAGGTAATTAATTCAAATGATGGTAAATGCTAATAAGAGGTACTTCCTGGCAATTCTGAACCTTGGTTTTTATCCGTCTATCCAGGACTAATAAGAACAAATTGATTCAGAGTAACCAAACTCAAAAGGAGATTGAGGTCATAACCAGAGCACGATTTTTAAATTTCAGAGTAAGGAATGGTTCAAACCAAAATACTGTTGGCCATTCCAGCATTTTCTTTCTAGTTGAAAACCTACTCAGGGAACTCAAGTACAATTATAAGATTTCCTGGGGATATATGGACATAATGCAACCATTTACATAATGTAACCAGTAAGGGTTGGAAGTTCTAGAGGTATGGAAGCTCTATATGCCAAACTGAGATGTTCAGTCGTGTTGCCAGAATACTTCTTACATTTGGTTCTGGAAACATAGTTGACCGATGTAAATTGTTCCTCTATGGAGAGGAACAAAGGGAAGCTACAGGCTGTGCTACTGAATGCCATTTAACATGCCTCCCAGGACAGTTGCGGCACAACCAACACCCCCTCTCAGACCAACACAGAAAGGTAGTTCTGCTTTATATTAGAAAAGATTTCCATTCTGAGTTAAAAAAAATATTTTCCAAATTTAGCTTTTTTTCTAAATCTAAATCTTACCGGCTTTAGTGGCATTTAGGAGACGCTTACATCTTTATCGGTACACCACCCCTGAAGCACAATCAGAATTAATTACTTCCAGAAGGTAGGAAGGAAGCAGATAGTCCCCAGATCCCAGGACATGCCAGGCATTTTTCCCCCCTGTAGTTCTGTTAACACTTCCTTCCAAATTGTACAGATGGGGAATTAAGAATAAGGCTCAAGAATCATGCAGCCTTAGGAGCCAGAGTTAGTGTTTGAACTGAGGTTCTCGAACATCAAGCCCAGCACTCCACATTGGCAGTGCAGGGATAGAGGGCAGGCTGGCTGCTTTGGAATCACCTAAGGAGAATGTCTGATACACAAATGTGTAGGCTCCAGCCCTGTCCTACCAAATGAGAATCTCTGAACAGAGCAGTTCGTACTTTCATTGCATTTTCCCAGAAATCCTGAGGTGTAGCCAGTTACACTAACCATGGTTCCAGCAACCAATCCCACCCATGACACCTTACATCTCTTCAGCCTCACCGTTAGACAGTAGCCCTCCATGACACAATCACAGGACTTTGAATCTGGAGTCGGGGGTGGGGGAGGGTCTCTCCAAGTTTTAAGCCACTGACTGTAAAAACTCTTCCCATTCAACACTATTTTTCTAAATTCATCGTTTCACAGAGACTAAACAAAAAGTAAAAGAGAAAAGTTGCCTTACTTGAAAAACCCAGTGACAGTAACTATCATCTCACAAGATTGCTGTAAAGAAAAAATGAGACCATGAATTCAAATGTGTTTTTAAATGGCATGAAGTACCATATACTATTTCATTATTAATTCAACCCAAAGTGAGTTGGGATAAAATTTCCAAACCAGGAGTATAACTTTCTCTCAATTTAAGTGGATTAAAAAAACAAACCAAACAACAAAAAACAAAAACAAAACAAAACAACAACAAAAAACACTCATTTTTACAAATAAACTTTTACTATAACAGCCAATCTCATTCTTTACACATTGTCTCTGGCTACTTTTGAGGTACAATGGCAGAGCTGACCATATGTGACCAAGACCTGATAGCCCGGAAAGATGAAAACATTCACTATGTGGTCCTTTAAGAAAAAGTTTGCTACCCACTGAGCCAGATGGCCATATTCTTCTCAGGCAGACATAAATTAACAGTCCTCAGCTGAACACTTCACATTTTAAGCAAGCTCTACAAAATGTAACCTCCATTGCAGGATGGACATAGGGGTGAGAAAGGAGTCCTACATTCTGATCTGTGGAAGGTAAGATGCTTCCTTTCCCAGTTTTGGATCATTGTCTCATGAGTCAATGCGACTGATAGGAGCATGCTTTATCCTTCAGGTATGTTTGGTATGTAAACGGTTAGAACTTCTCTTCCAAACCCAACCCTCAATCACTTTAAAAATAAAGTCATACAAGGGCACCTGGGTGGCTCAGTCAGTTAAGCGTCTGTCTTTGGCTCAGATCATGATCCCAGGGTTCTGGGATCGAGCCCTGCATCTGGCTCCCTGCTCAGCGGGGAGCCTGCTTCTCCTTCTCCCCCGCTTGTGCTCTCTAGCTTTCTCTGTATCTCTCCAATAAATAAATAAAATCTTAAAAAAAAGAAAACAAGAATAAAGCCACACGATACTACAAAAGCCAAATATGTAGTCCATAGACCACATACGTGTGTATATGTATACTTACGTATATACTTACATGAATGTATATATTTTTTCTTGTTTTAAGCTAAGGACGACCCAAGGCCAGACCTAACCTCTGGAATCATTCATACTGAATGGACTCTCACTTCAGCAGCTTGTTGAAACCAAACTGGAACCCAGGGTGGGAATGAACAGGCAGCCACATGGCTGGCTGCCTGCCTCTGAATCCACCCACCTGCTGGTTTTACTCTCCTGCTGTGTACTGGGCTCTGTGCGCTAAGGCAGGATGGCCCTGGCCTAGTTGGCTCACACAGCCAACCTGCCCCCAGAGAACTATGCAATCAGAAGCCGGCAGCGCCGGGGGCTCACCAGGCCCTACAAGCAAATGGCATGTTTCCCTTTCCTGGTACAAAATCTGCAAAAGGCAAAAGTCAGTCATCTACACTTGTCAGTGAGATAGATTAAAATTAAGCCTCTGAGCCCAATTCTTTATAGTCTTGCCATGACGTGGATTACTGAGAGCAAGTAATAACCATGATTTCCTTAAAAATGTTCCCAAAGTGATAATCAAAATTCCATAGGAAAAAGAGTTGCCCAGTAACTTCCCAATAGATGTATCTGGACAAAAAGTTGATGTCATAACGAATGTTCTCAACCCTTCAGTTTTTAGTTCACTTAAACAACTCAAAATAAAGGCATCTAATATCCCTCCCATTCAGAGAGAGCTCAAGGTTCCCAAGGTCCTTCATTAGGGCATAGGTTTGGAAATATGGTCTAATGAATCTACAGACTCAATATTTTCTGCCCCATGCTCTATGTGTTGACATATAGGATTGATAATATATCAATAAGCAGATATAGATTATTTATCACAATTTTGCAAGTTCAACTCACTTCCCTAACCAAGTAAAAAAGACTTGGAATATAGTTATATTACAATTCAACTTTAATATATTAAAAAAAGTTTAAAGCTTTCATGATACCTAAAAATATTGCAGTGAGAAAAATAATCATTTTATCCTGTGTTAAACAGGGCTAAACTTCTTCCCCCACCAAATTCATATAATCAACTCCTAACCCCCATTACCTCAAGATGTATTTGGAGATAGAGCCTTCAAAGAGGTAATTACGTGCGGTCATTAGGGTGGACCCTAAACCAATATGAATGGTGTTCTTGTAAGAGGAGGCTGTTAGGACACAGACAAGCAGGAGAAGGGGGGAAGCCAATGAGAAGACACAGGGAGAAGACAATCATCTACAAACCAAGGAGAGAGGCCCTCAGCAAAACTAACCCTGCCAACACCTTGATCTCAGACTTTCAGCTTCTAGAACTGTGAGGAAATAATTTTCTGTTGTGTAAGCCTCCCAGTCTGTGGTCCTTTATTATGGCAGCCCCGGGAAACTAACACATCCCTCTTTTCAAATATACTTTTGTCCTTGAAGTTTATGGTATCCAATGCCAGTTTGACTTTTGTGAGAAATTGCCTGAGGTCTTTGGCAAGACTTCTTTCCACACAGATAAGGCGCCCATTTCTGAATTATGGAATATTTTAAAAACATTAGAAATTATCATATAGTCACTTCTTTAAAACTGTTACTTAAATACTAACTATAGCATGGGTTCTTATTGGGAAATTTTCTATTTTCTTTCCATACATAAAAAACAGGTCAATGAGTTTAACACAGCTGTCTGTATTTAAAAAAAAAAAAAATTGCCAAGATGAAATATTCTGAATACAATGCTTTAAATTTTGACAATATTTTGATGGGCACCAAATCCTAATATGTACTAAAGGGAAACACTCAACACTCTTTTGGAATCCAAATTTAATAAAATTATTCTTCTGCCAATAGCTACATGACTAACACATAAAACTTGGCTCTTGCTGTAAATTTTATCATATGCATGGCAAAACCATAATGCTTTAACTACACTGAAGAGGAACTTTTTAGGCAACCTTCAAAAACTGAGGTACAGATAAAAATATAACTGAAAAGGGAGACTAAGAAGATTTCAGACTAATTTCCATACCATAAAGCGTTTTGTCTGGTGTTGAAAGAAAAGGTCACATATAGACTAATAGATGCACTGTATAAATAGTTCTAGAATTCCAAAGCTAAGAGGGGGAAAAAAAAATCACGAAAATAAAGTATTTGTTTTGCCATAAAGAAGAGTAATTAAACTGAGCGTTTCACGGGTCCAGTTACATAGCAATTGTCCTACAGGGACTATACAGTTTAAGGAACTTCAAATTTTCTGTAGTCTTGTAGTCTTCCTGAAGTCTGTGTCCCTCAAAGGAGTATTGATTAAGTTCTTAAAACAACCCCCTCTTCCACTAAAAATAAAATCAAATACCAATTTGGATTTAATGCTCAAACACCCAAGACATGTGTTCAGGAAACAACTTCCAAAAGTGGAGAGTAGAGTTCTTTAAAGCGCTACCTTCAAAAATATTTACAAGTAACACGGGGTGATTATTAGGCGACATTAGAGAAACAAACCCTATTTAAGAAAATGTGCCTATTGGGAAAAAAAGTGAAGCTAAAGGGTATTTAGGTTATCTGAAAATGCTCAGTATCCATGTGAGCAATGGCCACCACAGTCCCAAATATTGAGAAATATCTTCCAAATGGTAATACTAAAAAAGACAGGAAGGGGAAAAAAACAATGACAACAATAATAACAACTGGCCCTTAATTGTGAACATCCTGCTGGGCATCAAGCAACATTTATTTCACTTCTATGCCAACTTCTACAGAAAGTACAATTCCAAAGAGCTTTCTAGAAATCAACCACATGCAGCGTCCTGGTGAAGAGTGAGGGCTCCGGAGCCAATCCTCCCAGGCTCCATCTGTGGCTCTACCACTGACTAGCTGTGGGACCTTGGACAAGTCACTGAACCTCTCCATACCTCAGTTTCCCCGCTCAGATGGAGAGAAGAACAGAGCCGTCCCCGTGGATTGTTGCATGAATGTGTTTCTCCCCGGAGAACTGCAGCACAGGGCTTGAAATTTGGTGTCCCCTAATTGTTGGTGGTGATGGTGGTGGTAGAGCAAAGCAAAATCCAGTTACAACCCGAGCACAACAAAAATGGCTGGTGAAGTTGGACTGAACAAACCAATGAAAAGTCTACCCTCCGTGACATCTAAACACATTCAAGAATCTAATTTACATGCAATTTTTTTCTATCCAGTGCCTCACAGCACACACTGCATTCTAGAGTTTCACATGTCCACTGATCCTACGCCCACAGCACCAGACCAGACAAATAAAGGAACCATTCTTGAAGGAGTTGTCCTCACACAACTGAAACTTAGGGCCTACGGATAAAATCTTCAGCACAGCATTCACTCAACATGGCTAAATGCACATTTCCCAAAAACACCAGCCAAGAACATCAGAGGCAAATTTGGTTGAGTCAGAATAGTGCGAGCCACAGGTCCTCAGGAGTGGTGGCTGAGTGGCCGCTAGCCCAAAGATGCAGCGGCGGACTGTGACAGGGAGTGCGGACACGGCACGGTCCTGAATTCCAGCACCTGGACCGCCACTGTCTCGGCCTTAACGCGCAGACCGCCTTCTGCCAGGGCGGCACCCCCCTCCCCCGCCAGCACGCGTTGGGGGCTCGGGCGAAGTCTGGCCAAGACCATCAGCAGCGGCTTATTTTGTGCTACTTTCACTGTTAAAAGCTGTGAAAGCACCAGCACGGCTTGAACAATTGTATCTGGCCCCGACCACCCTCCTAAGAACATATATCCCATTTTCATGCCACTTGTCTATCACCTCCTAATCTCCTTCTATTCTCTCCTCCAGAAACTGCTTATCCTGTTTCAAGGAAACAAACATAAACAGGGTTTTCTGACCAGTTGCAAAACTCCAGTGCCTAACAGCACACACTGCATTCTGATCTAATCCCTACTTACACACACAAGGATGTTCCTGAGAGATTCAGGCCAAAGTTAATTTTCCTCTCTTCTGCCAATGTCCTTGGTGTCCTTGGCCTCTGCTGGACACACAATAGCTGAAGCATAAGTACATTTTCTCAGCATTTCCCTTGGCTATCTTTAATTCCTTACATGTGGTGAGACTGGTTTTGGATATAATCACTATTTATTTCCTTAGTACATTTTCTATCTCCTGCAAATCTGCTGCCAAATGTTTAAAAGCTTTGTACTTTGAAGCGCAAGTCAACAGAAGAAGATGGGAGATATACAAAAAGAGAGAGATGCTCCTTTTAAACAAAAGCTGAATGTGGTTTAACTCAAACTGAGTTTTTGAATTCTACCAAAGCCAGGATGCAAAACCACCCTGACAAAAACATAAAAAACACCATAAATAGCGACTTAATGAATCAACACAGCAAAGCAACATTTACCTAGAAAAAGCCTTCTGCAATGTGGTCTCCATAGTACTAAAGTTGCAAGATAATAAAGGAGCTACGTTCTCTAAATTCTGCCTATTTAAAAAAAATCTTAATGAACTATTCCATTTTTTTTTATTTAAGGAATATTTGAAATGATGCTTTGAGTAGTGATTTCATTCTCTCCCAGATGCTGACAAGAAATAAGAATGTTACAGCAGTGACTAAGTAATGCAAAGAATTATCCACTATGAAGAATTCACATCTTTTAGATTAGTAATATATCAACTCTCAGGCAGTGTCACAATTATTACTCTCTGATTCGGAGTAGCTGAGTACCCTCAAAACTTTCTGTTGCTGAAAAATCATCCAACTGACATACAAAGAATATATATGAAGCATGGCAACAAATCTGCGTCAAGTTCTGACGATCTCTATACTATTGCTTGTTTTATGTTTCTGAAAGATTTTGCTGTCAGTGATTTATTTCACATCCATGTGGCCAGCCATTTGTTTATTCTATTGCATGCCATCTGTTTTTTGGTAGAGAGGTTTCAAGTTCTTCTCATTCCCTACTTCATTTCCCACAGAAAACAATTTATAATAGACATAGATTTAAATCACTTGGATTCATGTGGCATTGGTAACTCGAGCTGCCTTTCATTTATATTTGGCAAATGCTTTAATGGGATTAGCAAACTGTGTTATTATGTGGTACTTAGGAAGATACAACACTTTTTTTTTTTTAACAATGACAAATGATGTTAACAGTTTCATTTTGGGGTGTTTAATAGCAGGAGAGATTTCGCTAACATTAAAGGAAATTGCCCTGATAGACAATAAAGTCCTACCACAAACCCTGTCTCTATCTTTTATTTCTGAGAGCCAATGAGTATGCATATCGGAATGCGGTAGAGTCTACAGTGAGGAATGACTTTCCCTTACAAGTGAAGCATCTTGGTATTTATCACTTAAGCCACAGATCTGAAAACCCTGTCTGGTTCTTACATCTTGGTGGCATCCTCACAGCAGTCTAACCATGTCCCAACTTTTCTAGAGGATGGCCCCAGACTTCACCAAAGAGAAGTTTATGCCACAAACTCCAGCTCATCAGAACCAATTTATTCCCCTTCTAGGACTCACTTTGATTTGCTCTGAAGAAGAGCCAACCATTCAGAGAAACAGCTTCTTGTTGAAACCATACAGATGATATTTAAAGTGTTAATTACCATTTTTACAAGAATTCTTGCTGCTTGGGTGGAGAGGGGTTATCTGATGACAGGACCCAGCAGCTGTCCACAATTCATGGTTGACATCCAAGGGCTGAGAAATGTCCAACTGGAGGTCTACTTGATTTTCACTAGTCCTTACCAAATCAGAATTAGCTATATTCTGGGGATAAGTAGCATCCTGGACACCTGATAGAGTCGATTTGTTGTAAGAGTTAAGTGACATTTGTACTAAAGCTTCATTAACGAAGAATGAATTTTCATGACACAAACTCTCGGATCGATTAAGTTCCATTACCTGTGTAAGAAAATACAGAAAAAATACAGTAATTTCTCCAGCAATTTGTACAAGTTTTATAAAGTATGTCTAATAGTTTTAGCAATCAAGATTTTTAATAAGTCTTATACCCATCCCCTTTTACTGAGTTAGTGCCAAAACTTCAATTCACTGTGTCTAGCCTACCTTTAAAAACAAAACAAAAGCAAAAAAACCTAGCAGTCATGCCCTCTACCACTGAAGTGTTTCCACTTTGAGAGCAGCATTTTCATTTTTGCTGAATAAAATGTTGAAAATATATGCATGAGGTATTTGCAATATATGCATGAGGTATTTGCAATAAACATAATTTAGCCAAGTCAAAAGGAAAATCAGACGCAACACAGACTTTCCTTATCAAGTTTTACAACTTTATGCACTATCAGTAAAAAGCATTTCTGTGCTCAGAGCGCAGCGAAGTAAACTCCGGGGGGGGGAAATGTAACTGGTGAACCTGAGTAGAAGGGGTACCAATGGAACACAATCTTCAGAAAGGTTTTAATATCCCTCCCAGCCACTAATTAGTATACACATGTTAACTTTATTAGTTAACAGACTAGTATTATACTTGCTGAATTCAGTACCTATAGATGCACATTAAAAGCTAACTGATCTGCTAAAAGGTATATCTATAGGAAACTCTGAAGGCTAGATCAAGCAAAGGGGTCCTTCAAGTCCAGGAAAGGCAGCATGCTCCCAGCGAGCAGGGCTCCAGGACAAACTTTGCCTTACTGGAAGACTCCTTTCTGTGTTTCTTCCCTGGGGTAAGGGCACCACAGAGTACAACGAGCCCTCCATCCAACAGGAGCTAGGTCTTCCAAATTTCCCTATTGCGAGTCAAGACGCATACACGTGGTCTCGGCAGGTTCCCAGTTTCTGCTACCTACATATTAACTCTTGGGGGCTCTTAACACAGCGGCAAAAGGACAGGCATTTGGTCAGTGTCCCCAGAGTGACCATGACTAAACCCGTCTCTGAGAGGCTGCCTTCTACTCGGCTTCCACAAGCATGGAAGATCCGTACCTCTGTGCTTCTTGGAGCAAACTCTGCGGGAAGGCTACTCTGCCGACCGTGTTTCCAACCACACAGCAGGCTCTGCTGGCCCCGCATCCTCTCCCTTTCCCTCTCCACCAGGCGCTGGCCCTCCCTCAGCCGCTCCAGGTTCTGCTGGTACTCCTGGAGCTGCTGGTCCAGCTCCCCGCGGCTCCTGAGCAGCAGCCCCTCCTGTGACTGGCACTCGGCCTCCCGCTCCTGCAGCCGGCCGGCCCTGGCCTCCTGTTCCCGCTGCTGCTGGTCGCACTGGCGGAGCCAGCGCCGCTGGTCCTGCTGTAACTGGTATTGCAGCTTGTGGATGTCGGCCAGCCCCTCCCGCTGCTTCTCCAGGTTGCGGAACTTCTGGTCCTGGAAGGGGCTCCCTCGGAAGGACGCGCCGGCGGAGAGTCTCTCCTGCTGCGGGAGAAGCAGCCTGTGGACCCGGATGTGGCTATCCTGGATGGTCAAGGCGGCCTGTGAGAGCAGGGCAGGGGCAAACAGTCACCGGCCTCCACGTGTGTGTTTGTGCTCTGGGTTGCAGCGACCTCTGAACACAAAAAGCACGACCCCATTCTTTCCTCTTAATATTTCTGTCCCTTTTCTAAGTTATCTCCCCAGGCTGACCTTGGCATTGCCAAGAGGCTTATCCCACATTTCCTAGCAGGATGGCTTGGGAATTAATATCCAAAAGAAAAAAAAGAAAAAAGAAAAAGGCACAAAAGCCATACTCATCCCCACTTTTGGAAATGTGGTTTTGTTGCTGGTTGTTGGGTAATATTGAAGCAAGTCTTGTGAATAAGAATTCAGTACGTAAATTCACAAGACTGCATTCCTGTTCTATGTCTCGTTCTCTGAGGGCTCTCCACTCAATAATTCACGAGAATTTAAGATTCTGTATAAACCTGGTAGTATCCTTTATTTGAGTCCCAAACCAGAAATTACTTAAGCTATATTACATACATGAAAACATAAAAATAAAAGTCAACCGCTTGGAGACTTTTGGTAAATAACCTTTTTATAATGTAATGCCCAAGGATAGCCGTTAATTTAATCTTGAGGAGCTACGTAAGTGGTAAAGCTATCTCGTTACTGTTATTTCTTTGTATTATAGCAGGAAGGTCAGACATAAAGTCTTAAGCTGAAATTCATTTGTTTAATAGATTGCTAACAGGAGGGTGGAATGATTAAGGGAACATAGATACTCTAAAGCCCAGAGGATATTACCAACCAGATTAAAAAAACATTTGGAGTTGCGGTATCTGCCTATGAAAAGTTTGGCAGCATCACAGGAAATAATTGCCAAGATTTGGAAGGGTTCCACAAAACCAAAAAAAAAAAGAAAAGAAAAATCTCTGTGAATGCCCTTGGAAGCTTTTAATTTTTTAAGTTCCCATTTAAAGCACAAAGAAGCACAAAAGGGACAAATTGAAAATGGCCACACACTGGGTATGTATGTGTGTTTTGACTCGTTATGAGAAATTATTACTCTCCCAGGAATAAATTCACATTTTTCTTTCCTAAGAATTTTTAAAACTGTCCATGTAACAGATGCCGGGAACATGGGGATTTGACTTGTAGTTCTTTGTTAGAGCAACAGTTCCCTATACTTCTGAAGGTAAAGAACTCAAGGAAATTTTAAATTGGTACTTGTCTTGGAATAAGATTCAAAAAATATATCTGCTGGAGCCTTTCGAAATAAAATTCACGTTTTTAAATTTGAAAACTTACTTCAAAAAATTCCAAAACTCACATGAATACCTAATTAAGGTCTTTTAGAAGTTATTAAAATGAGAACAATTATTATCATTGAAAATAGGTACTAATTATCTTTAAATATGAAATAATTAGCACGTAAATAACTGTTCAGGACTCTGCTGACTTGGCTAGAGCAAATGGTAGGCTGCACATTTATTAATTCTAATAAATTTCAAGGGCATCAGTATAGCAAAACAAACAAAAATCCAGCATTTTGTACATCAAAACTACCACAGGAAAAGACAACACTCATGAACAGTTCACAATAGGCTAAGTAAGTGCCACCATGAAGCATTCTTCATGTCTACCTAACATTTGAGATGAGACCACTCTCTTCTCTCACATAGAGGTGGACTCTGAAGACTGGATATTCATTTTCACACACCTGATACTTAAATTTAGGAAAGACAACAGCACTTGCTTTTCAAATTTAGGAAAATTCCCAATTTGCTCTCTCAACTTTTGTCTTCTTTCCACCTTCCCCATATACCTCATCTCTAACTCTGCTCTCCTAACTGAGGGATCAAATTTCATTTGCATCTGATTCAAAAATGCATATGTAAAAACTTCAATCATGCGTAAGAGATTCAGCTTCAACAGAGATGAGTATCCCATGAACAGACATCTTCCAGAGCCCACATCCTCAGACCCCCTCAAAAGCCGTGGCTAAGAGAATCCACTGTAGAATTTGATACCTCCCTTCAATCCAATGTGGTGCAAAAGTTAGGTCATTTAGGTGAGCTTTTCTGAACCCTGAATCCACAAAGCGTGGCATTCAACATTGAAAAGAAGAGACATGACCTGTGAATGTTTTCATCAGGCAACACAAGCTAGGATACTCAATGTTTTCATCTCCCAAAAGTTAATGAACTATGCTCAAACTATATTCATTTCTCAGTTAAAATGTAAAAGAAGGAATGTTTTTTTCTATGATAAATCAACTCTAAGAACATCTATCCCAGGCCAGCATGTTTAATGTCAGACCCCAAAGGTATTCCCATTAGATCTGGCACAAGACAAGGATGCTATTGCCACAATTTCCAGAAGTAAGACAAAGTAAAAGCCAAGAAAATCAAATTGATGTAAGTATTGAAAAATAGCCATAATATCATTACTTTCAAATTTTAGCTTTCTATCCGGCATAGTCCAAAGAATAGAACTGTTAAACAAAAACATCTTCCTTTAATCTAAAATAAGAGATGACAAACAGCATGTTCTCCAACAAGAGGACTAATTACTGCAAAGGTGACAGTTCTCTCCAATTTTGTTCATAAATAGGAAATTTTAATTTATCAGTCCTTGTACGTGGGTAAGAAACTTGTCAGAGTGATTCAAATCTCTCATGAAAGAATATATGGATAAGTATAGAAAAATAGTTAAGAAGAGACTATCACTGTCATATATTCAAATATAATCCAAAGCTTTAATTATTAAGATAGGGGTACTAGAGCAATAGGCAGATGATCAATAAGACATAAAAGAAAGAAGTCTTGATGCAAAGTATAAATAAGAAAACATCAAATGCAGCATGACTTTACATTGTTTTCTGGCAAAAACTTAAAGTCAGACTTAATTTTAATCCTCTTTAATATTCAACAGGTCTAAGATAAGAAGTATGAATGGCTAATAAACCAGGGGCAGCAGGGAGGAGTTTAGTTTCAAGAGCAACCAAAGAAATGAAAATTAAGGTAATCAGATACCTTGGTCTATTTTCAAATTGAGGAGAGAGGGATGTTGACCAGTTTGATTATTTGGGTAGTATCTATTAAAAACCTAAAAAAAATAATTCCAGCCATTTATCCTAAGGAAACACTCAGCCATGTTTAATGAGATTAGTGTACAAGAATATCTAACAGACTTAATATGAAGAATTCCACAGACTTAAATATTATACAGCCACCAAAAATTGTGCTACAGAATAATAGCTGAACACATAGAAAGGTACATCTTATAGTAAGGTATATATAAAATGATTCTAAAAAACTGGAGGGAGGACCTGGGTGGCTCAGGAGGTTAAGCATCCAACTCTTGCTTTCAGCTCAGGTCCTGATCTCAGGGTCATGGGATCGAGCCCCACGTTGGGCTCTGCGCTTGGCGTGGAGTCTGCTTGAGAGTCTCTCCCTCTCCTTTTGCCCCTCCCCCTACTAAGCTCTCTCTAAAATAAATAAATAAAATCTTGGGGGAAAAAAAAAAAACAAACCGGAGGGATATATACCAACATAACAATAGTAATTCTCTCTGTATAATCACAAGCCATTTTATTTACTTACATCCTCAAATTTTCAACTAATTTACATTTAACACTAACATTGCTTTCATATCATTAAAAGGCTTTTAATCCATATATTGAACAACTGGATGTATCTGGCCTCTCTTGTGCGTGAACTAAGGGATCATCCAACCCTGTAATCCTAAAAGCAAGCACAATTTTTATGCCTGTCTCTCTGTGAAAGACAGTGAGCCATTCGATGGTAGGCTTTGTGGTCCATCTGCCTTTGTATGCTCAGTCCTTAGCACAGTGCCCAGCACAGAGAGAGCACTCAGTAAATGTTGGGTGGATGAACACACAAAAGGGTGAAGGAACTCATGAATTATTTAACTGCTGCAAAGACCCAGGTCCACAGGAGAAAGTGAAAAAAGTTTAGGTGCGAATTTAAGTTTTCACCAGAAAATGTGAAGTCATGCTACACTCACCTAAGAGTTTCACTGTAAACTTCAAGCCAGATCATAGTCATCCATATTTTTTAAAGATATGAACTGTTTTATGGTTTCAGAGAAGAACGGTATAAAAAGTAGGAGTGTTGCCCATGATTACAAAACCAGGCGAAGTTCCACGAGAAACCAGGGGAGTTACACTTTGGGAATTAGGCATTCTTTTAAGATCATTCACCACCTCTCAAATGTTCTAATTTTTGATGCCTGGGAATCATCTAATAAAATGAATTGCATTAAGAGAAACATCCTCAAGGTCAAAGATTAGAGGAGCACAGTTACCTGAAGGCTATAGAGGAGCTGGGTTAAATTCTGTATCGCTTGTATAATCTGGAAGATAAAATTGTAAGTGTCAAATTCTTGAAAAAGCGCTCATTATCCAAAAATAAAGAGAGGATGATAATATACTTCAGGTGTGTAGAGCTCACCTCTGACTGTGAAGAAACTGGGAAGCTTCTGTATTCCACCTAAAATACGTAAAAAATAAGAAAATGAATAATTGCTCTTCTTTTGAAAAGCTGCACTTAGTGTTCCAAAATGTATGACCTCAGGTAAATCATTTCACTCTCTCTAAACTCTTCCACAGTGACCTTCTTTCTTGCCAGAAATCAAAGCCTACAGATTTAAATAACCACTGGATGAGAGCCCCATCTGTGCAAACTCTGCATTTGAGATGCATGGCAACTTTTCACCCAAACATCCCTTTTAAAAACAACAAGGGATGACAGTAAGGAAGCTCTGCACTCTCTCAGTAAGTGACAATATTTACCTTGTGGAAACCACACCATCAACTGAGCTCTCTGTGCCCAGACTGAAGTTGGCCTTCAGGCCAGTCTGGCTCCCTGCATCCTGAAGGCCAGATTTGGAAGCTCAAGAACATCATGCCTGAGTTCTAGCTCCCTGTGTCCATGTTTAAGACTCACAAGGCCAAAACGGCCAGTGGTTGGCAGAGGAAACCCAGACCCAGGGGTGTCCCAAGGGTCAGCACCTAGCTGGCCTGCTCCAGATCCTACTGTGAGTTCACTGGAAACATCTGTGATTGCCTTAGGAAAAGCACTCTCAGCAGAGGCCTTGAGTGGGGCTGGAGACCATCTGCTCCTGGGGACGGTGGGGCCTATGTTTCATTCTTTGTCTCTCTAATACAGACATTAGAGACACATGTGGACAGTGAGGATTTCCAGTTTCCACAAGTGAACTGAACATTTGTCTATTCATTTATTGCCTGTCTTCCTTCACTAGGATATAAGCCAATGAGTAGCAGGACTTCTTATGTGTATTCATTGCTGTATCTACAAATTTAACAATGATGCCCCACTTCTAATGGACATTCACACTCCATTCTATAAATAAATATCGTGCACCTGCTGTGTACTCCACTCCTCGTGCTATGGGAGATCACCAGATTCCCTGCCTTCCTAGAGCCTACAGTCCCCTGAACGTTGCTTGCTCTTATCTGAGCAGCTTTAAATTGAAGCTACAAGAAACGGTCAGCTGTTGTAATGTTCTCAGGTAACTCCGGACTTGTTAAATTCGATTAGTTCAGGCTGGTGAAGCTCTGCGATCTCAAGACAGCCAGATCCCTTCTTCCTGTCCCTCCCCCACTCTTCCCCATACTGCCCATAAAAGATTTCTTTACTGAACAGAACGTCTAAGACAGGAAGGATGAAGGATGGAAAAGGACATGAAGTTTAGAGTCTTCAGACCTGTGCCCAGAACCACCCCCTCCCCACCATACTGGGCTAAGAACCCCCATTCTCTAGTGAGTTCTAGAGTTCTCTCTGCTCTTGTGGTTCTGTCCCTGCTGTACGGTCCTTACCTTTGTAATAAGAAAATCCTACGCTACAGTATTTTTATACTCTATACAAATTAGAAACACAGAAATGAGTTGAATTATGCTATATGCAGTTACGTATTCCCAAGAACGGCTAAGTTTGGTACCAGACAGAAATGTTTAAGGTCCTATTTTTCATGGAGCTGGTCCGCCACCTTCTGGTGCATGCCATAATTGCAGCTGGTGATTGACACACCAGGTATTTTTCCTTCTGCAGCACTTTTTAAAATTCTTTCAGAAAAAAAATTTTTCTTTAATCTTACCTGATTAAAGAAGCTAATTACAAAATACCCATCACACACACTTTTAAAAGTTTGATTTCAGGTGATCCTACCCTATTTGTTAGTTCATTTTCTCAAATGCCTTATTAAAATTCTTCCAGATAGGTTCACCTAACGAGGGACCTACACAACCTTATTTCACTTACCTGTGACTGAATCATGGAAGGAAAAAAGACCTTAGCGGTGGGAGCCACCACGATTTCCGTTCAAGAAAAAAACTATTAGTAACTAACCAGCCCTCCCCTTCTCTCCCTCCCTTCCTCCAGAACAAAGTCAGTTAGAAGCAACAGACTGAAAAGTGAAGTCCGCACTGAAAAGGAGGGAAAAAGTAGGAACGTTTTAAGAAGAAATAAGTCAGAAAGCTTACAGTCAGAGTAAGCAGAATAAAATATTGCATTCCTGTTTTCATTTTGGCCTATGAAGTTTGTTTTTTTTTTTAAAAATACTAAATCACAGCCATATCTGCTATGGATTTTTAAAAATCTTTGGACCTGGTGTCTCAGTCATATGTAATATATACAAAAATACATAATATATAAATTATTACATAAATATATGACGTATGTCATTTTTCCACATTAGCATATACTGGTATCTGGTAATGCGCCTAATTTCATTTTAGATAAACTCTTGAGTCCCAGACAACCCCGGGGAGGGCAATTAGCCACCTCCCAGAATCATACTCTTATTCCCAATTTCTGACATCCCAGGTTCATTTGAAGTAAAGAGGAGGTTTCCTGCATTTAGTTTTTCAATGAGTGTCACAACCTATGTGTAAAACTATGTCAAAAAGAAGAAAAAAAAGGCATTTGGAACCACTTTGCCCCAGGCAAAAAATGGTCAGGTTGATTAAAAGTCTCACAAAAAAGTAGGTGACCATGTGGGTGGAGAGAGGGAAACAATCTGAAATGAGAGGAAGATAAAAGAAAGTGAAAGCAACAGAGGTCCAAGTCAACTTTATTTCTGCCACTTGAGCGCCACCTGGTGGCCCTAGGGACACCACCGGATGCCACGACCGCCTCTTGGCCAAGCGCTGCTAAGTGTAGCAGGTGACAAGCTAGAGCTTTGCAGGGAGAAAAGCAGAAGCGAGACCAGAAGTAAGAGTGCGCAGACACACAAACATTCGAGTTTTAAATCCTTTTAATTAATAACTTTGAAATCGTTTCTTTGTTTACACCTGCACGATATAGGCCGAGCAAGAACATTTTGAGAAAATTTAAGTTAGAGAGGTTAGAGTGCGGAAATTGCGAACAATTGAAGAAAACACTTGCATACCACTCACTGCCACGGACAGACCAGGACCTGAGGTTATGCTACTACACAAAGTAATGGGTGCCATTTACTAACGAATCAGTTCACAATACCTTCTCCCCTGCATCAGAGACCGCCAAGTCGGTTCCCACACCCTGGGTGCCAGGGTCCACATCCCAACAGCCTCTTCCTCCTGTCCCTTCTGTGACTAGTGCTGGAAGCACACCAGTGAGACAGAAACAGAAAGGACATCATCAAACATCAGCCAGCGCATGGGGTTCTCGTGTACACAGCTGACACGTATTTCAAAATAAGAAACACAAAAACACACATATTACATACCCTCATTCGAGGGGCCAAAACAGTGCAAAGCACAGAGTCCCTGCCCTCAGGGAGCTTACATGCTAAGAGATACCAAACTGACAAATGGCGTCAATTACCACCCATCTTTTAAGTTTTCTTTCTCGCAGAGAGGTGCTCATGTGATGTTGGCGATACCGAGAGGGTGGGTTCTACGTCTCACTTGCGCTTACTAGGAAAAAGCCACTGCCGAGAAGGAAATTGAAAACAGGCACTGTACAACGAAAGCAGGGGCTGGTCGACCCAGGTCTGAGGAGACAGCTCGGTGATAGGCTCCTTGGTGGCCAATGTAAGAGCAGCAGACCATAAACAAGGTTTACAAGGAGGAATCCAACAACGGGAGGGAGACATCTTTCTAAGCAGGGTCAAGATGGCTAGTACTTCATGAGCTCACAGTTGTACAAAGAGGAACCCGTCCCTGTCTCCAAATAACTTTTTAAAAACGATTTCCAAGTGTTTTTTTTTTTTCTCACAATACTTGCTTATACTCTAGACTCACAACTGTAAATACTGTATATTTAACCTATGAAACACAGAAATATTTCTAAATCCAGATATATTTTTAAGAAACACAGATTTCACTCCATCCATTAAATCTCTGCTGGTGCAATTTTATTTCTTTGCCCATGTGAACTCAGTTAAAACTTACACTATGCTCACCTTACGCTAACTTAAACTAGACTTTCACACACACAGACTTACATTGGAACCATGTCCAAATGGGGCCCTGGTGAAATATTCACTTTGTGACACACAGTGCCATCTTGAAACTTTATTACTGATAGAGGAAATACTTTTTCTCCTTCTCTAAATGGAAGTCCTCTAGGACTCCAAAAGCTACTTCTATTACAAAGAATTTTTTGTTTAAGTGGAAACTGCTTCAAATTATATCAGCTAAAAATTAAGTTCATTTTGCCCAAGGCGGTCAAATGCTTTTCACTCATAGTAAAGGGACATTTTATAGAAATTTATCTGCCACTCAAAAAATGGTTTCACTACTGGGCATTATACTCACTTCTTAGAGAGATACCCAAGGCATTACCAAAGAATTAGCCATTCTCTCCCTCTCCCTCCTCCCGACTCCATGGCAATAAGGACCATCAAATGGGTGAAGAAGCTGATGGTGAGCCAAGTAATCAGGTTCCTCTGTTCCTTATTCAGTTTCAGATCTCCAGAATTCTCTAAGGAGTAGATTATATTCATCCATCTGATTAGGTATATTGAGAACTAAAAAATAGAAGGCCTTGCTTGGTCTATGACTTCAGATCAGCATGGGCTTGACTTAGAAGGACCCAGTCCTGAAAGTTCAACAAAGAACTGACCTGGTCAGTGACAAGTCCTCACTTAGGAATAGTATTTTGTGCCCACCAACCTTATAAAGAGAATCCAATTCTTGTAGCACCAGGCTCCAATCCAGCCCAGAAACGAAGAGGTCTTCGGGGGTACAGAACCCTACCAACCTGCCCCTGTCCCTTCCCTACATGAATCCTGGTATCAGGGCGCTGTAAACAGCCTCTCGATGGTTTTCACAGATGTCACGGGTGTCCCTGGGCCCTGTCCCCACTCATGGGAGATACGGGTACAGACAGGGAAAACCTTCATCGCCTGATCTCGAGGGAGGGAAGGTGCAGCCTTGTGCTCTGAGCAGCTGCGGGAGCCGTGTGGAGCCTCCCCAGCTGTCCCCGGGGCGAGGCTGAGAGCAACAGATCACTCCATGTATTTTTAGATGGAACTCCCTCAATGGCATAATGAGTTTCTTCTTTTAAAAGGAAATCACCCAGGGCAGTACAACTCCCCTGATGAATCTGGGCTGTGTCAAAATGAAAAACATATGTGCATTTTCTGAAAATAGAAACGCAGGACTGGATCAAGCAAAATTTGAGAGGACAAAATAATTATTAGTGCTGATCTCAAAAAAAGTGCAGAGTTTTAAAACTGCACTGCCTCCACGTATCCTAATTAACCCAGGGATGTTGTTAAAGAAATTCAGAGACAATTTAATCCTCCAATCTCTAGCTATTAACGGGGGCACATTTTGTCTTGTGCATAATGAGGCCTGGTGGAAATAAGGTTTTTATCACGCAAATACAATGAGAAATATGCTCTTTATATAAGCTCTTAACTCAGAACCCTGTAGGGAATGGAATATTCAGCTCATACATATAACAACATCATTAGGCTTTGAGAAATCACCTAATTCTCTACATGACACTTTTCTGTATTTAAAATATATTGAAACAGTGCCTTTAATGAATGAATTCTGACCTGAACTGAAGCGTATGATGACAAAGATCAAGGATTTTTTGGCACTTCTGCCTTTCACCACACCACCAAACCGTGTGTCTGTGGGAATGTGTTAGATTCTAGCTTTCTGGGTTATGTTTGCTCAGTGGATGCCTCAGAGATTAAGTCTAAGGACTTGTTCTTCTGTGAACAGCAGGGATCCATTTTCAAAAAAAAAAAAACAAAAACAAAAACCCAAAGTTTAAAAGTTATTTCACGGGGCACCTGGGTGGCTCAGTCATTAAGCGTCTGCCTTCGGCTCAGGTCATGATCCCAGGGTCCTGGGATCGAGCCCCGCACCAGGCTCCCTGCTTGGCCGGGAGCCTGCTTCTCCCTCTCCCACTCCCCCTGCTTGTGTTCCTTCTCTCGCTTTGTCTCTCTCTGTCAAATAAATAAATAAAATTAAAAAAAAAAAGTTATTTCACAACCATATTCCAAATTGTATTCCATAAATCTTATCAAAACTGAGGCAGGGTCAGGTTTGGAGAAGGTAACAAAGCTTGCCTGGGTAAGAGAGCAGTATAACCCACCAACTATTCTTGAAATCCTTGTCCTTGGAACAGCAGTGTCATTATACGTAAGTTAGGCTAGCATACTGATTCTCAGGTTTTCTCTAATTTAAAAAATACATTGTCTCCTCCAAATAGGGACAGAGTCATTGCCTTCATTTCATCTGACCACTGTATGTTCCAGAGACCGTGCTCAGGCTCACTGCAGAGGCCTGAACTTTCACTTACAAGCTGGAGAGGATCCTGGCTCTCCGGGGGCACTCCGCATATCCGTCAAGGCAGATTCTCCAGAACCTTCCCCGGATGACTGACAGGCATCGCCCATTTGTGAGGCCTTCACTGCAACTTGGAGGCTCTCAGCTTAGAAGAAAGAAGAAAGAATACAAAATTTAAAAACCAAATATACATAGTTTAATCTAGATCAAGGGTTGGCAAACTCTCTCTGGCCTTTGTCCGGTTTTATATGGCCCAGGAGCTAAAACTGGTTTTTACATTTTAAAGAGTTGTTAAAATATACACACAGGCACTCACACATGCACAAAGAAGAATGTGTCCCAGAAATTGTATGTGGCCTGCAAAGCCTGAAATATTTACTATCTGGCTCTTTAGAGAAAAAAGTTTGCCAACCTGCAATCTAGACCAATACTTTAAACATCATTTTACGATAGAAAATTAAGAAAAAGATGCACTGTATAAAAAAATCTCGGGCGCCTGGGTGGCTCAGTTGGTTAAGCAACTGCCTTCGGCTCAGGTCATGATCCTGGAGTCCCTGGATCGAGTCCCGCATCGGGCTCCCTGCTCAGCAGGGAGTCTGCTTCTCCCTCTGACCCTCCCCCCTCTCATGTGCTCTCTCTCATTCTCTCTCTCTCAAATAAATAAATAAAATCTTTAAAAAAAAAAAATCTCAAATTTAACTTTCAGTACATTAGTCTGCTGAAAAACTTTCTGTAATTCAATTAATTTAAATATGATTTTAGGTATAAAGATTTTTAAATGTATTGCTCAGAAATATAAGCTATTCTTCGAAAAAGAATTTCCCCAACTGTGCCTTAAAAAATATAGATTCCCAATCCTTACCTACACCTACTAGATCACATTCTCCAAGGGAAAAGACAAGGAATTTGCATTTAAACAAGCACCAAAGGCTACTCTTAGGATCTGGTAAGATTGGTAAACACCACACCAAGAAAGTCGTGGTTTTATTTACAATAAATGCATTCAATGTGGAATGACATAATTTTGAGGGCCCTACAAATATTTCTAAAACATTATGTCCACTCTTTGAATCTAGCAAATACTCATTGAGCACCTACTCTGTTCCAGGGGGCCACTGGGCATCTGTAACTAATCAGGGGAGTCTGCAGACTGGAGGAGGAAAACACAACATACACATAACTATACACATGGGAGCACGTGATCAGTGTTAAGTTCGATCCCCCAGTTCTTAGAGCATCATAAAATGCTCCAGCAGTGCCAAGGAGCAAGACAGTTATATTCGCCAGTGGGATTAGGAAAAAGTTCTTAAAGGAGATGAAAGCTGAGCAGAATCTTGAAGGATGAATGGGATTCAAGACGTAGAGACAGAAGAGGAGAAAGGAGAGCAGAAAAGCAGTCCAGTAGAGCAACGACCCAGGGAGACCATTCAAGGTGTGTTACTCAACTATTTATTTTTTTCCCCAAAGATAATGACCTCACCCTGATTAAGAATTCCTGCTAGATCTCTGAGTCCTGATCATCAACGACTCAGGGTGGATCAGGTTGTACCTTAATTGCTCCATGTTCTCTTGAGCAGCTGTTCTCTTGAGCAGCTGGTTCCCCAGCACCAACATCACATGATGGGCCAGAGGAATTAAAGCAGAGGGATGTAAACTGGGCATCGATGACAGTTTTGATGGTGGGGGGTGGGGGAGGGAGTGAAAGCCACTGGCTAAAATGGAGAGGGGGTGACTTACTCAACAGAGATATTATCAAGGCCAATGAGAAGGTCACTGGTTCTCATGAACCCATTCAGAAGTACTTCTAGCTTTATTTCTAAAATATACCTTGCACCCGTCCACTTCCCTCTACTTCCATTGCCAACATTCCTGGGTCCAGACCAAAGCCCCAACACCCCCATCAGCGTGTGTAACTGCCAACCACCCATCTCCAAGCAAACTGGTCTCCGTCCACTCTGCTCTCTTCTCCAGACCTAGGATGGTGCCACACCCATGGTTAAAAGCACCCATAACTTTCCATCAATTTTGGAATAAAATCTCTATTTTTTTAACCAGAGCCTGCAAAGACCTCTCTCTGCGCACCCACACAACCTCACCTCACACGCTTCCTTGACTGTTGTAACCCCGCCTTCCTTCTTCCCTTGAGCACGCCAAGCTCGCTCCACAGACAAGGGCATTATACTCACTTTCTCCCTGCCCAGGAATGGTCCTCCCCTGGATCCCCAGACAGCTGGCTTCTTCTCATCTTTCAATTCTCATCTCAAAAAATCATCTCCCCAGAGAGGTTTTCCCTGACTTCTCTAAAGCAAAGCCTTCGCCTCAGCCCAATCTTATTTTCTTGTGACCTTTGTGAAATTATTTTGTTTCCTCGCATATTGTCTGTCTTCCTCCACTATAAGTTTTTATTTCCCTCTTTTTTTTTTTTTTCATTTAAGTGCAGTTGACACACAATGTTACATTCGTTTCAGGTGTACAAGGTAGTGATTCCACAAGTCTATACATTATGCTGTGCTCACCACGCGTGTGTAGCTACCATCTGTCACCATGCAATGTTATACGGTATCATGGACTATATTCCCTATGCTGTACCTTTTATCCCGGTGACTTATTCATTCCATAACTGGCAGCCTGTACCCCACTCCAAGTTATAAAAAGTATTAACCCTTTCCTTAGCACCAACAGCAGAGCACAGGATAGATGCTCAATTAATACTGAATGAATGAATGAAAACGAATGGATGAATGAATGATTCCACCAGTGGACCCCACGTCAGACATCTTCTATGCCCTTCTTAAGACCTCGGTTTCCTTATCAAATAAAGATCATAGAATGCCATGATTTCTAAATTTTCCTCCAGAGCTGATGTTCCGAGATTCTGAGCCTGAGCTTGGCAAACTTTGTCTGCAAGGGACCAAGATCGTAAATAGTTTAGGCTCTGTGGGTCACATGGTCTCATTGCAGCTATTCATCTTCACCAGTGTTGCAAGAAAGCAGCCACAGATAATAGGTAGACAAGCGGGGGTGGCTGTGTTGCAATAAAACTGTATTCACAAAAACAGGTGGTAGGACACATTTAGTCCATGGTCTGGAATCTACAAAACCTTGTCTGCATTCCCTGCCACTCTCTCAGGTGGTGGCTGTTTTCTCTCTCAAACCCATTGGCCTACTGTCACTTCGAAACTATTATCCCTACCTCCCCAACCCCCCTTTTCCTTTAATTTCGCGCCATCAGATGACACCACTCACTACCCCTTCTTGTTGCCATCCATCTACAGATTCCTTGAACAGCTTAGCATCTGGTGCAAGCTCTCTCCCTTCCCCGAATGCTACTCCTGTCAAATTCTCAGGAATTGCCATTTTTATGAACCTAGTCCTCCCAATACCTTGGCCAGGGGTCTACTTGACTTCCTCATTTCCCCAATGATCTTATCCTTCACCCTACCTCAGCCACCAACTCCCAAGGTTGTACCCTAAACTTTATTATTACCAATATTTACACTTTGCCCCCTTATATAGTCCATTCTCCACACAGCAGTCAGAGGGTTCCTTTTAGAACACACATGATGTCACTCCGCTACTCAAACCCTATAATGCTTCCCACAGTGTCCCTCAGAATGAAAGCCGAGCTCCTTACTCACCTCAGTCGGGTCCATGTAATGTGAGTGGTAGTTGGCTCTGACTCATCTGCCACTCCACGCCCCTCCCTTCATGCTACCTGCAAGGTCCTCCTTGCTATTCCTCAGGCTTGGCGTGCACCTGCCTCGGAACCTTTGCATCTTCTGTTCTCTGTGTCTGGAACAGTCTTTCCCCAGATATCTACTTGGTTTTTTCACTTCTCTGTATCTGTTTACACATCACCTTATCAAAGAGGCCTTTCCTTGTCACCCTAACTCAAATACAACCTCCCCACTCTATCCTCTCTTTATTCCCTTATCCTGTTTATCATTTGTTTTTGGTTTTGTTTTTTAAAGATTTATTTTACAGAAAGAAAGAGAGCGTGCACACAAGCGTGTGGTGGGGAGGGGTGGAGGGAGAAGGAGAGAATCTCAAGCAGACTCCCTGCTGAGCATGGAGCCCAACCCGGGGCTCGATCTCAGGACCCTGAGATCATGACCTGGGCCGAAATCAAGAGTCAGATGTTTAACTGACTGAGCCACCCTGGTGCCCCTGTTTCTTTTTTTAAGTAGGGTTCAGACTTTATTAAAATCTTCACTGAAGCAATTGTCCTCTATAGTTTTCCAAATAAAATGTCTTTATTGTTTTTTTATTGAAGTATAATTAACATAGTTATATTAGTTTCAGGTGTACAATATAGTGATTCAACAATTCTATGTATTACTCCGGGCTCATCATGATAAGTGTACTTTTAATCCCCACCACCTATTTCACCCAAACCCTCACCCACCTCCCCTCTGGCAACCACCAATTTGTTCTCTGTATTTAAGAGTCCTTTTTTGGTTTTTCTCTTTTTTGATTTGTTTCCTAAATTCCATATATGAGTGAAATCATATGGTATTTGTCTTTCTCTGTCTGATTTATTTCACTTAGCATTACACCCTCTAGGTGCATCCATGTTGTTGCAAATGGCCAGATCTCATTCCTTTTTACGGTTGAGTGAGATTCTATTGTATATGTACACCACTTCTTCTTTATCCATTCATCTATTGAGGGACACTTTTTTGTCTTCATAGTACTTGACACAACCTGACACATCTATTTCCTTTTATTTTGCAATTTCTGGAATATGAATTGTAGTACAGTTGGAACACTGTCTTATTTTGCTATATCCTGAGCACTAAAACCACAGGGTATGACACACAGAAGGTACTCAAACATTTTCTGAACTTGTTAAACCAAACAATTTTGGAAGCAACTTACCTTCTTTCAGTGCTGCTGCTAGTAATGAGGCTGCCTGGGGAGGCTCTCCTGGGTCAGGTTTAATGAGGAGGTGGGGCTCTAGATGGACATCCTCAAATCCACTCAATTCTCCAAGTTCAGCATAGATATGCAGCTTCTCCTCCAAATATGTGCAAATTTGTTGGTCTTGGTTACTGAGTATTTCTATGAAATAGTATTTACCATGGAAGGTTATCAGATGAATATAGCAACTGTATGAAAATCCAAGCTCTAAGATAAAGATGTTCCTCATCAGCAAGCAGTATGGTCTCACAGTCAAGTACAAGTTGTTGGGCAGCCAGAACCAGGTTCAAATCCTAATTATTCCACTTAGTGACTATAGCCCCAGGAAATCACTTAACAACTCTGAGCTTCCATTGTTTTTTCTGTACATTTACTGTACTCAGATGTTTGTTTCCTTTCCCATGCCCCTAATCCCAGAAAAAACTTGCACAACTATTCGTTGTTCAGGCTGTTTTCTATTAAGACTAAACACTAAGCTCAGGAATGAAAATTGAGGTGGCACTGTTCATGATGACTGATATCCACAAGGGAAAACAATGCAAAAGCCCGAAGCTACTCAGGCTTCAGCCCATCTTGGTTAAAACCAAACCTACTAGTTTATGTTTTTGTTTCTAAACATCCAATTTCTTTGACCAATTTTGCACGCATTGTTTTTCTCTGATTCCAACATATCATATGATTCCTCCAGTTTAAAGGGACCTCAACTAGCATCTAATCCAGGGGTTCTCAGTCTGCTCCAGTATCACCTGGGAAGAGTTTTAAATACTGACATCCACAACCACCTTCCATAGATTCTGAGTGAATTGGTTGAGCGTAGGGCCCAGGCATCAGAATTTTTACAGAACTCCCAAAGTAATTCTGATGTCCCGCCAGAGATGAGACTCACTGAGACTCATCTAATTGCCTTAATTCACGGACTTGGAAACTGACGACCAGAGTTAATGGGTTCCTTGTCCAAAGTCACACCACTGTGACCTGACAGGGCCGGGACCTAAAATGACACCACTGGACAATGACCCCAATGCACAGCTGCACCACACTGCCCACAGCTCTTGTTTCGTATATATTATGCGCCCCTATTTTTTTTTTGAAAATTTGTTATGTATTTTAAATCACTAAGGAGGAAGGTGGGGGCGGGGGGACAGTCATCTTATTTGAACACTCCTAGTGCCAATACTTCTTGTTCTGAAGAGTGGTGTATGGGCCTCAGGCATATAGAAGTAGATGAACCATTTAACCACAACCTCCCACTCATGACACATGGGCTTTCCCAGCATCCAAGGAGAACAGCACAGCCAGGGGATCAGAGATGTCTGCATGGTACCTTGACATTGCTGAATTTTGGCCACTCTTGCTTCAGCTTTCCGCCTCTCTTCATCAGATTCGCTTGTCCTTCCCCCTTCTTCTTCTGGGCAACTTTAAGAGACAATAGTCAAGACAGACAACTGAAACCAAATCCAAATATCTTTAGGTTCATTAGAAAGACATGGGGACTTGGCGGCAGCATTATTCATAGAAGAAAAATTCAGCATAAAGAGAATTGTTCATGCCCTCTAGCCAAGGTATCTGGTTTTCCTGAGTATACAAAGGACCTTGCACAATATGACATAGCTCTCAAAGTCAGAAGTACAGGCGGACTCAAAAATTCCAACAAACACATACACACAAACATACACTCATGTACACCCCCACACCTGACACTCAACACTAGCATTAGGTCCAACTAAAATACTAAGTTTTGCTTTCTACTACATGTGGGTACTTCTTAATGGGACAGAGGAGAGGTAGTTGGAGGGATCAGAGGGTAGGGTGCCAGGTTGGGTGTGGTGCAGTAGAGGTGGAAGAATTTTATAAAACATCATTCAAGATCGATCTAATCAAATTACCATGAAGAATGATCACCCTCACCCCGTCTCATTTATAAAAACTTATAAAACAACAAGTAATGAGAAGTAAATTGACTTAGAACACTTAGATCCTCCAATCAAAAAATGTTTATTGAATGATTCTTCAGAATTAACCACAAAGAGAAACAAAAGGCAAAGCCCCTGCCCTCAAGGAGCTTCCAATCTAATAAACATATGTACACAGAGAAGGTGATAGCTACAAGGTGGTTTATGACAAGCACCGAGTCAACGCTTTAGAGAGCAGATGATAAAGAATTTCAGGTAAGGAAGAGACCACTGGAACTGAAGAGGTCTTCGCGAAGGAGGGAAGCCAGGAGCTGCACCAAAGATGAGCAGGAGTCACACAAGTAGAGGGGAGGTAGGGCTTTGCATGCAGGGAGGTGCAGAGAACAAAGCTGCAGGTGAGAGGCTATCAGAGGCGGGTGCAGGGGGCAGGGAGCAGACCCTTCTGGCTGAAGCAAAGTGTTCATGCAGAGGAAACATGGTTAGAATACTCTCCCAATTGAACAAGTGCATTCCCTAGAGTGTGGACAGAAGGAAATGTTACCTTTCTACTGCCTGTTGGATTCGTCTCATCCAGTTATTTCGTTCCTCCTTGGAGTTGGTATGAATTTCATACATCTCAGGACCAGCAGATGAAGCACTGATCAGAAACATGCCTCTTTCCTCATTAGCAACTTCTCTAGCAATAAGCTTCTGAAGAGAAATAACCGATGGCTTCTGATCCTACATAAAATAGGAAGATGTGCGGGTAAAACAGCATCCTACCAAAACCAAAGGTCTCACCAAACACACTGGCTAAGGAAAACAAGAGTATTAGGCAAATCATTTCACTTCAACCTTTCAAAAGCACTCTGAAAGTTGGTAAGATCTCCAATGGAAAGGGCATGGTGAAGAGAGGATGGAGAAAAAGGATACAGGAGAATGTTTGTCCTTAAGAATGAGTGGCTTAAAAGGACAACTTTTAAAAAGAACAATCAGGGCGCGCCTGGGTGGCTCAGTCATTAAGTGTCTGCCCAGGTCATGATCCCAGGGTCCTGGGATGGAGCCCCGCATCGGGCTCCCTGCTCGGCGGGAAGCCTGCTTCTCCCTCTCCCACTCTCCCTGCTTGTGTTCCCTCTCTCGCTGTGTCTCTCTCTGTCAAATAAATAAATAAATAAATAAATAAAATAAAAAGAACAATCAGAGCAGTAAGAATATCAAAATGCCGTAGTCCAGGGCTTGGGGGCTTTTCTAGAAGGGCATGGGATAGAACATAGCATCTCAAACATCACAAGGAGACTGAGAGGGGTGTGAGATCTAAGAGACCATCGGATTTAGCAGGATTTAGGGCAGACTGTGAAAATGACAGAGAGGAGGGGGCATGACCTCAGCTTCCCTGAGCATAACCAGCGTCTTCTGCTACCGTAGGACAGAGCACAGCGACTGAACTTCTGTGGTTCCACCTATGAACGCCTCTTCTTCCCACTAGCCACATGAGCCTCTGGTAGGCAGGAAGGGCTCTGATTCATCTGTGTACGCCTAGCACATTGCTTTGCATAGAGTAGGCTTTCAATAAATGTCTGTAGAAATGGATTTAGTGTAATTCCATCAGAGCAGAACAGGAAGAAAAGCTAACATCCGGCATACAAGCCCTGACTAAATCACCTCTTCTACGTACATTTACTGCCATCTTTCAAGGTCCCATTCTAAGCACTGGGGATTCAATGATGAGTAAGAGAATACTACTAATTTGGGTTGGGAGCCATAGTTGAAATAATAACCAAAAGAAGGCCTGCAGGAGATAAACAGTTTGGGGGGCTAAGTATGAAGAATTTTCTTTGGTCTGTGGTTTTCACCACTGTTTAGAGTCAGTAGCAGTGCATGGTTTGGCTTCTCCTTCTTGGACTGAGTGATCCCTGGACCCAGAACATGTCACGACATCCCGCATGGCTGACTCCTTAGTGCTAATCTGTCTGCTTGCCCAGCATGACACAGCTATGCCACATCTAAAGTTGTGTGCAGGGGTGTACCTAGAATACCTCTTCAGCCCATTCTTCTCCGAGCAGCAAAAAACAAAAACCAGAAAATGACAACAAGTTTTTGAAGACTGCCCTCTCTAATTAGGGCGAGCCCCTGAGCACTATTAATATCCTTCATTCAGTCATGGATATACTATCCAAGACTTCATTTGCTTTCCTTCTTTCAATGCAAGAGTTAGGCCCCACAGCTTACAAGGTAAATGGCCTCTGTATATAAAAGGCAGAGTAGGTTTAAATTGCTTCAGACATTAGCAAGGATGAAATTATCTGAACCAGTTGGCTAGTGCTGCAGAAGGAGGGGAGGTGGTAAGATCAGATATTTTTTAACTGAAAAAGAGGTAAGCAGGTAGAAAGTAGCATTAATTAAATCACCATCAGATGAGGAGACAACAGGGGCATGTCCATCATTATTCATATTAATCACACGAGAACACTAGAGATGATCAAGAGTTCAAATTAAACTTCTAGGAATGGAAGTAATGGGTCTACCTTAGAAACAGATGTTAAAAATTGGTCATGCCAAGGCCTAACCCAGATGATCAAGAGTTCAAATTAAATTTCTAGGAATGGAAGTAACGGGTCTACCTTAGAAACAGATGTTAAAAATTGGTCATGCCAAGGCCTAACCAAAGCCTAACCCAGCAGGGGTGTTTGTTTGTGCCACAGTATTTTAAAAACAGATTTTTTTTTAATAGTCACCAACATTTAAAAACTGGGGGATTTCCCCTTAACAACAACAACAACAACAAACCAGTAGATGTAGTGGACCCTGGAAAAAGCAGACTGGCAATCCTGGGCCCATGTACTCATGTGAACACACGGGCTGTCACTGAGTAATCCCTGCCCTCCGGGAGACAGGCCATGTTCTCACCAGGTCACTATAGTCTCTAGCACTCGCTATGGGATCCTGGATCCCAAGCACACCCCCAGTTCCCTCCTATATGTTTCCTGCCAAACCCTTGAGGCAGGCTGACAGCTTCTGCCCTCGGGGGAAGAGGAAAAGGAGCTGTTACATTTAGCCCTGTTGTACATTAACCCCATCTCCATTTGGGATTCCGCAGAGTGGCTGACTCTTCTAGTAATGCCATTCAAAGTCCCACTGTGACCGCTTCCTGTCTTGAACGTGAACTTGCACATCTCCATGTTCCCTTGTCTTTTTTATTGTTCATTTTGAAATTACCTTCTCTAATATTTAAGAGATCCTTCTAGACTCAGTAATCCAGGATTTAATGAATTTATCTATTTTTTTCCTATTAATTTCATAGATTTGGGTCCTACTCCCATTTCCAGCTAAGTCCTCTTTAAAAGCAAAATTCTCTTGTAGGGACTCCATTTTTCTGCTGCTCATCTTCTGGCCATACCCAAATTCATCATGTCTTTTGTAACATGTTGCAAGTTAAGCATTTCCTAAAGAGGTTTTTCTAACAGCACGAAGAGCAGAGAAACTTACCTGTGGGTATTAGCATCAAGCTAGCTTTCTCCAATGCCAAGGTGAGAACCAGGAAATCCAGACATTTGTATAACCCTAGCTAATACAGCAATTCCCTCAAGCAATTCCCTCGAGCTAATATAGCAATTCCCTCAATATAGCGTAAATAAGATATTTATGACTAGAGGGCTATGCTAACTAAATGTCTACGATGCACCTCAAAAGCATATGCTTGAACAGTACAGTGCCCTTGAGTCCTTAAGGATAATGCTTTCTATTTTGCTCCCTGACACGGAGAAGGGCTTGGCGGGCTTTTATGAAAGCTGCTGTGTATCAGGCTAGCAACTCCATGAAACAGTATCAGCACCATCTTACTGTTGTCCAGAGCCAAACCCCTTCTCCCGAGAGGAGCAAAGCTGCGGCTGCCTTCGTTCTGGCATTTGGTGGACTGCACTCCTAACATCCCACTTAATGGCAAGCGTAGTCTAAGTCAGGCACAGATAACTCTGGAAGAAGTCACATAGGAGGGACAGATCCATATTTCAAGTAGTAACTATAAAGTGAGCATCACACTTTCATCTCAATCCATATGCTATGTTGTCCTAGAAAATAAGATAGTTGTCTTTATGCTGTGTCTAATCTTTGACCCATCAGCAGGTCATCTTGGCCTGTATTAACACCCAAGAAGGCACAATTGGTTTCTCTTTCAGCTCTCTGGTTTTGACCAAACTTTTGTTTCTATAAAGGTGTGGTGTGAATTTGTTTTCTCTTCTAGCATGGTCCTCACCTCCCACAGGACAAACAAAATGGTTCCACCTTCCTACTTACTTTCTCTCTATTCACAGCATCTCAGATAATAGCACAGAGAGACTGCTTGACAAATCAGTGGCTTGTCATGAAATCTGCAATATATACAATTCAAATGTATCAGAGCCACGGGGACTTGTCTAAGGCCTCTTGCTATCCTCTGGAGTAGCTTTGTGAAGCAATCTCTGACCTTTATACAACCCGGCATCGGTGTGCTGATGAAACCAACGTGCTTAACAAGATGAAGAAGCCTACTGGGCCAACCTGACAAGCACAGGTGGGCAGGTGAGGCACTCCACCGACTCTCCCTCCCCCAAATCCACCCGTGGGCAGGCAGGCTTCTGCGTTTTCTCTGAATTCGCGTAACAGAAACTTCATTAAGCTCTGAAGGTGCTAAAACCAGTTGGAATTGATAACATCTACTAGTTGTTCCCAAATGTCCTCTCTGCCAATGGATGATAAGTAAGAACCATTTTAGAGAGCCACCATTATAATGCCCACATTGGTACTGCATCTTGGATTCTTTCCTTTAACAGGGCCTAATGCTCCATGAGCCTGACAAAGTTAATTGATGACATCTTCCTTCTTTAAGTGAGACATTTGGACCACAAGATGCTGGGTAAAAACTGTTATAAAACACTGGTTTTACTTCTAGTCTAACTCTCTGCCAGCCATGAGATTAATGTAACATGCTATAAAGATAAATTTTACATGAATAATCTTAGTAATTAGTAGTCATTGTAGTAGAAACAAAATCTCCTTTAAACTTTAGGAGAGGAACAAGGAACAACATCACCACAGTGATGTTCTCTTGTCTGGCAGAAGGAATAGCATGATAGTTATGAATGGGGCTAGCTACACGTACAGCAGGGAAGGACCAATGGAAACAGAACAAGATCCTGGAAGAGACCCACTGTTCCCAGCATTAAACATTTGAGTGGCTGGGAAGGCATGGTCAGGAAGGGGGTGGGAGAGATCTGGAAGATATACCAAGATGGCCAGAGGACAGCAAGTCACTTGAGGGACTTAGGCAAGTGCCTGTCCACCAACCAGTCCCAAGGTACTTCAGTATCTTTACATTAACAATTGACAATTAGCAATTAACAACCACTCCTGGCTATAAATCAACACTTTGCACGCTTTTAAAACCAAATGAGATGCTTCTTACTGAACACTGCAATCACCAATACTAATGGAAATATAAGGGGTATATACTCTTGCCAATGGCTACTTAATTTCACAAGGACTTTCAGGCATTTTTCAAAGATATGTGGGACTCAACTATTTAAAATATGCATCACATGGCTGTATACTTACAACAGCAGCAAAGATGTATTTCTGGTCTTTTTCTTGTAAAAAGAGCAGCACATCAGTTAGAAGTAGAGCCAGGATATCTTCAAAGAAAAGATATTACTAGTATTAACGAAGGAAACCACAGTTCAAATGCCTTTATCAAATATTCTGATTTTATGGTGGAAACTTAAATCAATTTATTAAAAATAAGACTAAGATTTAGTCTAATTATGGAACTTTTATAAAAATGCCTGTATTTATGATAGCCAAAGAGAAACTCTACAGACAGATTAGCTGTGTTTAAGCATGCATGTTTGTGTTACTCTAGGTATCACTAAATCTCCAGCAACATTTAATACTGGAGCTTTCAAAATGGAAAAGAAATATCCAACAAACAAAGGTTCTAATAGAATGGAGCAAACGCTTACCTTTAGAAAAAGAACCTTAATCATAACTGTTAGAGGGCAGCTTCTGCCTTGAATTATGTACACAAATCTGTTGAATCATTCCATCTAGACCTGAGCAGAGTTTGCGATCCTATACGTTGCCCCCAAATTGTTCACAGGAACCCATCTCTACTAGCCGACTAAACATTCTAACAGAGTTAGCAAACTGCTGATGTGATGAAATGGACCAAGAGCAGAGGACTTGCAGCACTGGGGTCTACAGACTGGTTAATAATTTAGCTTGGTTAATGTTCTAACTGCGGTTCATGTTTAATTGCAACATTGCTGATCAACAAATCCCATTTCAGTCATTAGCTGCAAAAACCATGAAAACTTGATAATCCTCCCAAGGGTTACCTCTGAGCTACCTTGGAGTAACTAGTTACCTTGGAGTAACTAAAACAACCTCTTCCTCTCACTTATCTGAGGAAGTTACTAAGATACATTAAAAACAGGGACAGCAGACTGGTGGTTCTGAACCCTGGCTGCACAGCAGACCCACGTGGGGGTCTTTAAGCATCCCTATGCTTTGTGTTCATCCCCAGACCAATAAAATCAGAATCTCTGGGAGAAGACTTGAACATCGGTAATTTTTTTAAAGCTCCCAAGGCGATTCTTTTTTTTTTAATTTTTATTGTTATGTTAATCACCATACATTACATCATTAGTTTTAGATGTAGTGTTCCATGATTCATTGTGCATAACACCCAGTGCTCCATGCAGAACGTGCCCTCTTTAATACCCATCACCAGGCTAACCCATCCCCCCACCCCGCCCTCCCCTCTAGAACCCTCAGTTTGTTTTTCAGAGTCCATAGTCTCTCATGGTTCATCTCCCCCTCCGATTTCCCCCCCTTCATTCTTCCCCTCCTGCTATCTTCTTCTTTTTTTTTTTCTTAACATATATTGCATTATTTGTTTCAGAGGTACAGATCTGAGATTCAACAGTCTTGCACAGTTCTATAGTGTGTGATCAGAGTTGAGAAAGCCTGGATCAACCAAGATGCTACCTATCGAATCAGTCCTTTAGAACTGAATGAATGGTTTTAGACTCTACCTAGATTAACAGAGTCAGGTTAATGCCAGTTAATGTCAAACAGCAGCACTGAGGAAGAGTTTGTACCACTGCGAGCATGTATATTTCTGCTCTTATTACTCAGTAAGAAATTCGACATTCAGAGCTCATGTCTCCCCTCACGCATGTGACAGCCCCCAGCTGGCTTGGCACATAGGCTCTAGGTGTGTAGGCGTACTGTCTCATTCTCAACGCACTACATTTGCCAGAGTAGTATTTCCGTGCCAACAATTAGCAGAATTCTCAGCTCCTTTGACTCCAATTTCCCAAATTGTAAATTCATAAAACGTATATGAAGGTTTTTGCTTGGGGCAGCAAAATATGTAGCATTTGCCTATTGAAGTTCACGACTTGATTCTTTCCCACTTCCCCAGGGGTCGTGTGTGTGCCTGCCATCTTGGAACCACTCTTCTTTTGAAAATCTGTCCTGTTAAATGAGTAACATATGTCAAAGGAGGAGAAATAATACCTTTGAATCGACCCGTAGCAGTTTTCCAGTAAACAAGGCCATCATGTAAGAGAGTCCTTTCTTTACTTATCAGTGCTTGCTTCCTAAACACATGGCCATTTTTGAGCTTTGTGTAGGTTTTGTTTTCGATCTTATTTAGGATCTCAAGCCATTTTTGATTTTTCTCATACTCGCTGACTTTTAAATCCACTGCTGCAATCATGTCTTTAATTAAGCACAGAGCTTTGCACAAGTCTTTATGTTCTTCACTTCTTTCTGCGTGGGAAAAAGAAAGAACACCATAGAATAAGCCAGAGTGCTGAGGAAGAATTTTTTTTTTTAGGTTTAAATGCAATTAAATTCATACAAAGAGCAAAAATCACACAACAAAAATGTTGGATTAGGTTCAAATACCTTATTATCACTCTGCACCCTTTCTCCCCCAAAAGAACTGTTACAAGATTTAATTATAAAAGATTTACTTATCAGATATGCTTGAGATGAAATACTATCAGTAACATGTCCGAGTTCTAAAGACAGGTCTGACCTTCCCCAAGAGTAGGGAATATGTTATATACTAACCTAGGCTTTCTTTCCACCTTCTCAGACACAGGTAATCAAGTGATCCCTTCACTGAATTTCTTAGAACTCAGCCAAGCTGCAGGCCCAAATGAGGGTCCTCTCATGAAAGGGAGATGCAGGGGGACTTGGACTCATTTGCCTTCCTGGGTCTCACCCTCCATAAAAAAATATTCAAAATGGTATTTGAACATTTTTTCAACCTAAAAAAATGGGACAAGGCACTGTGCCTAGTGCGTCAGCCATACTCATGCCAACAGTAGACAATCATCAATTCCAGTGGTTACTCTTTAAAAAACTGGCCATCTGTTCGTATCTCTCAATTATCTTTTTTTTTTTTTTTAAGATTTTATTTATTTACTTTGACAAAGAGACAGCAGCGAGAGAGGGAACACAAGCAGGGGGAGTGGGAGAGGGAGAAGCAGGCTTCCCGCGGAGCAGGGAGCCCGATGCGGGACTCGATCCCAGGACCCTGGGACCATGACCTGAGCCAAAGGCAGTCGCTTAACAACTGAGCCACCCAGGCGCCCCTCTCTCAATTATCTTAAGAAAAAGCTCTGGAGGAGTTTCTGGGACAACCTCCTAGAACCCCAGATGACACTGAATTTAACTACTATCTTATTGGATGATAAGGAAAACCTAGTTCATGTTTATTGAGGGAAACCAAAGAGAAAGTTTCAAGAGGTCAGAAGGTGCCAGAAGGAGAAAAGAAAAACTGGCAGAGAAAACAAACCCTATGGCAGCAGAAATCAACGCGCAGAAACAGCAGTCAAGTGAGATGAGAACAAATCCTCAAACAGTCTGAACATTTCCAGGTTCTCAGTGTCCTACATGAATGAAGGTTGTTCCAGAAAATCAAGGAACAGATCCTGACAGGGATCTTTCACAAGGAAGATGCTTTCTTTCTCACTGTCTGTGAAAGTATCCTCTTTCCTACACTTACCAACCCGCAAAAGGTTCTCCTTTCCAAAGAGCGTATTTCATAAATAGGAACGGGAAGTAAAGAAAATCAAAGTTGAGTTACAAGGTCACTTGGGGTGAGACCAAGAAAAGGCTCAGTCTTTTGACCATCAGGGACAAATTACTGTCTTGTAATGGCGGGCTACCCTAAGTGATGCAACATCGGCCTCACCTGGGAGTCTTGCTAGGGACCTTGGGTTGCACCTCAGACCTCAGTGAAGCAGAATCTGCATGGAAGCAAGATCTGCAGGAGAGGACTATGCCTAATGAAGTTTGAGAAGCACTGCCCTAACTGAGTCACACAAACCAATGATCCCAGGAGCCAGAGAGAGCAAGAATGGACCACTGGTAAGATCTGACCTAAGGAAGCAGTGTCCATTCACTCAGCCATCATGACAGCTATACCCGGAAAGCCCTAAGTCATGCTGATCATTTCTGACACGCAGTAGTTAATGACTGTTATCCGGTCTACCAGGAATTTGGCATGGGATAATTCTTAGAGTAGCAGTAGCTGACTTAACACAATCTGGCAGATTTTAGTCTTTGAGGTATTGTATTTAACTCTACCCTTAAGACAATATGAACATCGTACAAACTGAAAGCCTTAATTTTGTTTTCATTATTTTGCTGAGAACAACATTTATGAGGCTTTTCTCTTCATATTGTGCTGATATTTTCTTTTACGTTGAATTACAGGGAGCACTAAAAATGGGATACAAGGAACAGAGGTTACCATTCCTGCCTGAACTTAGTTCTTAATGTGACTGAAAAAAGGAAACACTAATTCATGGATTTCTACATGCCTAGACCGCTTCCCCAAAAAAGGATGTTAGAGGTTGACTTTTTAGAGGGGGCATTTAAGATCTCATTACCCCTTTCATTACGTCCAAGTCAATTGGTCATAACGAAGGTAATAAAAACAGCTCCCACTGGGTGAGTCCTTTGTTTACACCAGGCTCTGCTCTGGGCATTTTATGCAATGATCTCATTTAATCCTCACAACAATTCCCTGAGGATTATTAGTCTCACTTAGTAATGGAGAAAACCGAGGCTCCTTTAATGAATGTGCCCAACAAATGAGCCGCAAAACCAGTATATGCAATAGCAATGCAGGTTCACATGATTCCAAACCCAGGCCCTTGTTAACCAAACACACCACCATCCGACAAATAATTTACTCAAGATCAATAAGCTAGCTGGAGGAACAGGCATTTTTATTTATTTGTTCATTGCACTGGTATGTTCTTATTTATTGATAGACTCTTCTGTACCAGTCACTGCACTAGGCATTCAAGATCCAGTTGTGAACCAGACAGACACAGGCCTTCTCGATCCTTTAAGGAGCTTACGGTTCAGCCATGTGCATTATTAGCTTCTTAAAAGATGCCTAGATGTTACCCCTGGAACTTGATGAACTGACAGAGTGAAAAATAGCTCCCTCAAAAATCATTCTCAATCTAATAATTCACTGCTTGGAAGATGTGACATCTGGTGATAGATCCCCATGGATCTATGTTTCAATAGACTACTGATAAGGTAACAGGAAGATGAGGAAGCAGAGGTATTAAGAAGATCTGGACACAGGGAAACTGAAGAGGGGATAGGCGGGTTCAAAGTACGAAGAACGCTACTTGGCTTAGGCTGCCTGGAGCAATTCAGACTATTGCCCAAGCTACATAATAAAAAATATCTTCTCAAAAAGGATCCAAATCCTAAGACTCTAAAAGTTTTTCCCTAATCAACAATCTTCATAAATCACAGGCCACAAGCATTTGTATCTGTTGATGACACCTCGGCTATGTTTAAAATTAATGCAAGAGGCAAATGTTTATCCCAGAAGTTATGACTCACCCTTTGTGTACTGCAAAATCCTTTCCACCAGGACAGGGTATTTTGTGATGCGCTGAGTGACTAGCAGAATGCATTCTGGAATTCCTCGGCGTCGAGCCAAAAGATTATTATTTCGAAGCTTAAAAAATACATATATACATTTTTATATAAACAAACTGTGTTTTCTTTTTAGGTCTGAGTTTAATAATACAAAGAATCTGCCATTATATCATTCTATTCAGATACAACGTAATATGCATTATCATTAATTAAAACTTGATTCATTGTCGGGGCGTCTGGGTGGCTCAGTCGGTTAAGCCACTGCCTTCGGTTCAGGGCATGATCCTGGGGTCCTGGGATCGAGCCCCACATCAGGGTCCCTGCTTAGTGGAGACCCTGCTTCTCCCTCTCCCTCTACCTGCTGCTCCCCCTGCTTGTGCCCTCTGTCAAATACATAAATAAAGTCTTTAAAAAATAAAACGTGATTCATTGTCATTAAATTGTACACTTTGTCATTAATCTATCAATAATCTCACTCTCAAAGATTAAGAAGTTTCAAGTTACATTGATATATTTGCAGTTAATTCCAAAAGTAAGCAAGTTTCACTGTTAAGATTTATGAAGAGCAAAAGTTCTGGAAAATATTCACAAATCAAAGTCATATTTTGAGTGTGAGTTTGCAATTAACTATTGGTTTTTCTAACCAGTCTTCCTCTACATTTGTTATTCTTTATCACAGCACTTACAATTCCCTCTAATCAGGTCAACTTTTTTCCTAAAAATTTCATAGTATTCTTTAAGTTTTCAAATTCTCAATACTCATGTATGGGGTGTGGGGAGGGGGAGTATCTCCTAACATTCTCAAAATAAAAGAAAAAATGTATAATCCATCTAACTCTAAAGGACAAATTTCTTCAACACATAAACTGAACACCAAAAAATAAATAAAGGGATGGGGAACAATAAAATTAAAAGAGATTTAAAAGATACAACTCTGATACACAATATGTAAACTTTAGTTGGATTCTGATTTAAGCCATCCAATTTCATTTTTTAGGGAAATCTGAATACTGACCAGCTGTCTGAAGATATTAAAGAATAATTCTTACCTTAATTGTGCTAATGTCATTGTAATTTTTAAAAGATGCATTGTTTAGAAATACATATTACATACATGTGAAATTATATGATGTTCTGGATTTGCTTCAAATTAATCCGGGGGGGGTGGGGTGGATTCTGTATTTTCACTAAGGTTCTTCTGATTTATTACTTCTCAGGACATAAAACGACAACCCAGGATATTACAAAGGTGCTCAGAAGGTTGGAGGACACTTTACAAATATAAGATACAAAAGGAAATTATTTGGGAGAAATATTGTACTAAGACAGAAAAAGAGATTTTCCATCTTTGCCACAGGCCTATCTCTTTCTTTTCCTTCCTTTGAAAATCAGCACCTCGATGTGAAACTTGTTAAGGTCATGTAACAAGAAAGCACGAACTATTTCCCTGTGCCAGCTTACCACTTTGCAATAGTTTAAAAATACTTGCCTTAATGAAATTCTGAAACTTTTTATTTTGCTGGAGTTCTTTAAAGAGGTTAACAGCTTCTTTGTGATGGCTACAGAATTCTCCATATATTTTCTTCATTTGATTTGCATTTTCTTCTGAAAACTGAGAATGACATTTCAATGATGGTTTATAAATTTAATTAGTTTTAAACACTGAAAAGAACATGCAATTTTCATATATTTCAACATATTTTTGGCAAATAAAAAATAAACATAAAATTTCTGAACACAATCCCTTCTTTTCCCCAGACACCTTTTAAATTAAACTAAGAAGTTGCCAAGAGGTAGGGGGAAGACATCAACCTATTGGGGTTATACGCTATTGGACTAATTCAATTATCACATTGCCAAATGAAAAACATTTGTTACCTTTTATTCTTTTTTAGGTGTTTATTCAACTTTATCATTTCAACTTATTGTTCTATTACTTTGCTAGACTGAAGAAAAGCTATGTTGCAACATTTGGGGGTGCTCAAGAAGGTTTGACCTCTCATGGGTTGACATTTACATTTGGTGAACTGACCATGTCCATGGACTCAGTCCTCAATTTGGAATTTGATTTTTGTCAATACATCACAAAAGGGAAAGGCAGGTAAAAGGGAAAGATGAATAATCGGAATGCCAATTTATTAACTAATGGACCAAAGTAGAGATATGGGCTGGATATTTCAATAAGCTTAACTTGTGCAAACATCTCTGTAGAAACTTCTAGATGGGAACCAAATCAGATTAATACGGTAGTATGGAGGAAACAAACTGAATTACTTGAATGTCAATGTTTTACCCTCTGCCACATTCAATATTATCCCAACAGAAACTAAAACACAGCCACCCAGCCCCTGACAAGTACTTCAACTTACATCCCCATCTCTGATCTTTTCATCTTTGCTTACGGTTTCATCTATGCTTGAGGCAAGTATGTCTCAAGAGCTGATTCTTAAATTACCTATGATTGCTAAAAACAAGACAGAAATAAAAACAAACAAACAAACAAAAACTTAGATACTAAACTAACAAAGTATACACAGGCCTTCTATGCTGACAACTATATAATGCTGGTGAAAAAAAATCAAAGATGTAAATCAATGGAGAGATATATCATGTTCATAGATTGGAAGACCCAACATAGTAAAGATGTCAATTTTCCCAAATTGATCTACAGGTTTAACGCAATCCTCCTCAGAATCTCAGCAAGTTTTTTCTTAAAAAAACATACAGACAAGATTATTATACAATTTAGATGGAAAGATAAAATAAAAGAATAGCTAAAAACCATTTTGAAAAAAAATAAAGTTGAAGGACTCAGTCTACTCAATTTTAAGACTTATTATATAGCTACAATAATTAAGACTGTGTGAAAGGACAGACACATAGATTAGCGAAACAGAGTAGGAGCCCAAAATGCCCAGTGGATTTTTGACAGAGGAGCAAAAACAATTCAGTGGAGCAAGGACGGTACTTCCAACAACTGGCATTGGGGCAATTAGACATCCATAGATCAAAAACAAAAAGTGAATCTTGACATGTGGCTCATATCTTAAACAAAAATTAACTCAAAATGGATCACAGACTCAAATGTAAAACATAAAACTGTAAAACTTTTACAAAAATACACAGGAGAAAATCTTTTGAGATCTCAGGCTAAACAAAAAGTTCTTAGACTTAAAACCAAAACCATGACCTTTAAAAAGAAAAACTAAAAGAATGGACTTCATCAAACTCAGAGAATGAGAGAACAAGTTACAGACTTAAGAAAATGTTTGCAAATCACATAGCTGACAAAGGACTAGGATCTAGAATATATAAAGAAATTTCACTATTCAACAGTAAGAAAACAAACGATCCAATTAGAAAATGGTCAAAAGACATGAGCCAACCTTTTATCAGAGAGGATATACAGATGGCAAATAAACACATGAAAGATGTTGAACATCATCAGATATGGGGGAATTATAATTTAAATCACAGTGAGTTATCCATATATGTCTTTCAGAATAGCTAAAATGAAAAATAGTGACAATGCCAAATGCTGGTGAGGATGCAGAGAAACTGGATTACTTGTAACTGTTGATGAGGATGTAAAATCGTACAACCACTCTGGAAAATAGTTGGCAGTCTCTCACAAAATTAAGCATGCAACTACCATACAATCCAGAAATTAAGACACCCACATATTTATCCCAGAGAAATGAAAACTATATATATATATACACACACACACACACAGACATATATATATATATATATCTTTAAGCATATTTGTATCAATGAACTTAACTCCTCCATTTTTAGTAAATAAACCAACGGCTGAACTCTATTAGTGTGTGCTACACAGTGAAATGGATTCAAAATCAGTCTTTTGAAGAAGATGGCATTTTGGTATTTATCAAGAGAAAGTCAAACTAAGCTAACTAGGGATGTCTCTCCATGACTTTCCCCAAGTGCTCCAAGGGACTGCAAAACATGGCATTCAAGCGAATTCCCTAGTGTTTTGTTCCTAAGTGACCCATTCATTCAATAGATATTTATGGGACCAAGCACTGTTCTAAGTGAAATTAGTTTGATGAATTATTAAATGAAATTCATTAAATAAATGAATACATTAGTAATCAAATCAACAAGAATCCCTGCTTTACTGGGACTTACAAACTAGTGATGATAAAAAGCTTCCCCAGGTGTCACTAAAGAGGTCTCAGGAAATCATATGCCTAACCCATTGTTCAGAGAGCAGATTTTGACTCAAACCTCAGTCAGGCTACTTAGGAGATAAGTGAACTTGAGAAAACCATTACCTCTCCATGCCCCGGTTTCTGTATTCGCACAATGGGGAAGATAATATCTACCCTATATAGAGAGTGGTGAAGGGAAAGGAGGTAGTATACATACAAGTACTCAGGAAACTGCTCGCTCTATGAGGGTCACTGAATACATGTTATTTAACTTCTCTATTACCATCTATATCACAGAAAACCCCTTGCAAAGGGATCAGAAGGCCAATACGAATTGTCAAAATTTTGTTTTCTCTTTTCTATTAGAAGAGTAGCACAGTCCATTCTCATGATGCTTCAAACATCCCACACACCTAAAAAGTGCCTCCTTTTAGTGACATTTGCTGTGTTGTCCCCCAGGCAGGAACACTAAGGCTTTAATGATAACAGATCTTCCTCCCTCTTCCTAAGATGAGCCAACATCCATCTTGACGATAGTGGCATGACTACCACGGTTCCACGGGGGGAGCCCTTTTATCACAGAGCCACCACATCAAGAAGTCTACACAGAATTTTCATAAGAAATTTAGATATGACTGTGACTCCTGGTGGAGAGAGGGATGGGGATCATCCCACCAGGTCCTGAGACTCACAGAAGTCAGTCACTGGCTGGTAAAGCTCTCAGCCACCAGGCACGCAAAGGGGTATCGAACAAAAGAAAACCAACCAATCCCATCTGGCAGTAATGGTAAAGCAATTCCAGTTCTTCACAGGCTTTTAACATTGTAGAGAGTCAGCAAACCTTTAGGTTTCTGAGGTTAGGGCCCTTAAAACCTCCCTTACCTGCTGCACTAGAATATCTCCAATTCGGTTGATGACAAAATTCCTGTCATCACCAGCACAGGACTCCTGCCTTCGCTCCTTCATACTATAAAAGAAATGCCTATGGATTTCAAGTAACTCATCTAAGCAGGGGAAGATTTTATCCACGGTGCTGTGATCAAGCTGCAGCTCCTCCTTCATTCCTTTCCTGAAGATCTCAGACATGATGAGCAGGGTCTGGATATGATGCATCTCTGTTTGCATCAGCTCTGAAACACACATGCAGAAAGAAGCTTGGACAACAAAGTACTCCAGTGACCTACATTAGCGGCTAAACACTGAATGTTATACAAATTAAAAAAAAAAGGGGGGGGGAATGTTGATGAACAATGACATTCTTCTGCTATAAAAGTCAGCATTGATCCCACTTTCTCCAGAAGAAAACAGTGTGATGATCAAGGGACATTGTGGATAAAGTGAAAAAACAGCCCACAGAATGGGAGTCAGATCCTTCTTCAAGGCCTCCATGCTTGCTGTTCCAGCTGCCTGAGATGTTTTCTTCCCCAGTCCACCTAGCTCCTTCTTAAAGTCGTCCAGGTCTCTTCGAATATTACTTGTCTCTTAAGTCTCCCCTGTATACCCTAACGTTTCATAGCCCTTGTCCCCCTGTTTGATATGTATTTTTCTTTTCAGCACTTATCACTACCTACAACCTATTATGTATTCTACACATATCCTGTACTACACTGTAGGTTATGTCCTCTGTCTTCCCACAGCAAAATGAGTTCATGAGAGCAGAAAATCTGTACATTCTGCTCGCTCTTATTTCCCCGGTTTCCAGACTTAATGCCTGGCTTACAATAGGTGCTAATATTTGTTGGAAAGTATACAGTATTTTATATATTTCTCAGAACCAAGATAAGTAGATGTTCTTATCTGTACTTCTAGATGAATAAACTGTGCCAAAAGGTTGTACATAACTTGCTCTAAACCTCAAAGCAAGTAATGAGGCTTCTTTGAAAGAAGAAAAGGTGAAGGAGGGCAGTGGGCCAGCCTAGGGAGAGAGATCAGACTTCTTATGTGGGTAGAGTCAATAGACAGAAACTAGGGGAGAGGAATTTCAGATCTTACCACAGATTAATAGATTTAAAATGCAATGTCTATGGAAAGAGTTTCTAGAAAATGGAGGTGTTCAAGAAAAATGTGTATGATCAGGTTGCCGGGCTATGGCAACGATGATTTAAATACTACAAGGAACATGGAATCAGATGTTTTTCAATGACCTTACTTGGTCTTCAAATATCAATTTTTAATAAAGTGTGGCTGCCAATGATGCTAATTACTAAGCTTCTGTGGAAAAAGTAATGCTGGCATTTCCAGTAAAAGGACTGAAAAAAATTTTTTTAATGCAAGAAAAATATCTCATAAGGGACTTGCATCCAGAGTATAAAAACAAGTGTTACAACTCAACAGTAAAAAGACAAAATGAACAAAAAACCCCACTTCAATAGGGGCAAAAGATTTGAACAGATGTTTCTCCAAAGAGATATACGAATGACCAATGAGTACATGGAAAGATGCTTAACATCATTAGCCCGCAGGAAAATGCAAATCAAAACCAAAATGAGACACCACTTCACACACACTAGGCTAACTGGAATAAAACAGGTGGACAATAAAGAAGTGTTGGTAGGGATGTGGAGAAAGCAAAATCCTCAGTATATCACTGGTGGGTGGGTAAAATAGTAAAACATCTACTTATCTTGGTTCTGAGAAATAAATAAAATACTGTATACTTTCCAACAAATATTAGCACCTATTGTATGCCAGGCATTAAGTCTGGAAACCGGGGAAATAACAGCGAGCAAAATGTACAGATTTTCTGCTCTCATGAACTCACTTTGCTGTGGGAAGACAGAGGACATAACCTACAGTGTTTGGAAAACAGTCTGACAGTTCTTCCCATGGGTTGAACATAAAGTTACTATGTGACCCCAAAAGTGGCAATAGTCCAAAATGACCATCCACTGATAAAATGACCATTAAATGATAATTAAATAAAACATAGGATATTGACAGTAAAATAATTTACAGCCATAAAAAAGAATGAAGTATTGATATACAACACAGATGAACCTTGAAAACAATATGCTAAGCACAAGAAGCCGCCATATATCATACAACTCCATTTATGCCAAATACCCAGAGGAGGAAAATCCAGGGACAAGCAGATGAATGGCTGCTGGGGCTAGCGGGAGAAAACAAGGGGAGTGAATGCTAAGGGCACAGGGTTTCTTTTTGGAGGAATGCAGATGCTCTGGAATTAGACAGTTGATGGTTGCACAACTTCATGAACATACTAAAAACTACTAAACTCTACACTGTAATGGAGTGAATTTTATGGTATATGAATTCTATCTCAATTATAAAAATGCATCACGAAGGGAAATAATTCATGATTTGTGGGAGAACCATAAGTACAATTCTAGATTAGTATTTTGGACTCAGATATTAGGAAGACTCTAAAATATTAGCCACGGAGGGTAAACAAATCTCAATGCAGCTTTATTATTTTATCATAAACAAAAATCTCTTTAACCCACTAACTTCAAGTTATTATTTCCTGCCATGTTTTTCGCACCTACTCTGTATTAAAAGCACTTATTCATATCGATTCATTTAATCCTTTTATCTAATTATCCATTATGACCCCAAAAATAGGAATGATTTTTCTCATCCTTTGAAGAAAGACAACGAAGGGGAGCCTGGGTGGCTCAGTTGGTTAAGTATCTGCCTTCAGCTCAGGTCATGATCTCAGGGTCCTGGAATAGAGCCCCATGTGGGGTTCCCTGCTCAGCAGGGAGTCTGCTCCTCTCCCTCTCCCTCTGCCGCTGCCCCTGCTCGTGCTCATTCTGTCAAATAAATAAGATCTTAAAAAAAAATAAAGACAATGAAGAGAAGAGTGAAGGATTTCCTCTGGAATACAAGGCCCTCTAACCCCAAAGGCCATGCTGTGAACTGCACAACATGATAATTCATCCCAAATGGGTTAGATTATTTTTAATATATGAAATCAAGAAGTAAGTGAAGAAAAATTACAATATAATACAAACTACATGAGAAATAAAAGGGACAGCATCTTCCCACCTATACAGCCCTGGACAGAGTTCAAACCAGGCTCGTACATCATCCCACGTGACCTGCCTAACCATCAACCTGACAAGGTGAGAAGGAATCCTTGTCACCATGGACTTTGTGGCCCATACCTGCAAACAAAGAACTAGTAAAAACTAAGAGTGAGTCCCATCTTTCAAGTAGGGTACCCTCTTGGAAGCACTTCTGAGGATCTACTTTGCATTTTAAAATTATTTCAACTTCATTTTTCTCTAACCAGTCGATAATTTAACTTCCCCTAATTCAGATTGCATCCACTCCCAATAGTAGGAAGTAGTAAAATCTCAGAGTTGAAATTCACACTTAGGACTGCAGAACGCAGGCCCACATTGCTCATATCCAGGTGCTGCCCATCCCACCGCAGTCTACGTGAAGGGTACCTGGTGGTGCGTGCAGGCAAGCTGCAGAGCTGTGTACCAAGCAGCCCTGTCTGCCCTACATTAAAATATGTGAAAACTTATAGTGATTCTCAGAAGAAGTATAGGCCATGTGTAAGTAAACTTGAAAAGGATCTGAGAAATAAAATTCGCTTTGTATCACGTACATACAACGCTTCAATTAAGCCTCACATTTTAAACGTGAATATCATTATCCCCATTTTAAAGACAGAGAAACTAAGACCCACGTGAATTAAACCATTTGTCTGAATCAAGTAACTAGAAAGGACTGAGATTTGAACCCACGTCTGTATGACAGCAAATTCCATGCTCTTTCCCCTATACCACCCTGCTTCAGCCCAAGAGCATATTTTAAATGCTTACCAAAAATGACATCTTGTCTTTTGATGACATCTTTCTCCTGCTTACTGCAAAATGAGGGATCCACCACCAGACTCCAAGATTCTGCTTCCAGCTCCTGGGCGTCACTGCTGAGGTCACTCCACAGAGAAGAATCCACAACATCTAGCATGCCCGCGGAACACAAAAACCAGAAGTGGAGTAACACAAAACAAAGACCTTTCCAAGTACCCATGTCTATAGATTCATCACACAAAATAAACCTGCTTTGAACACAAAAACAGCTAAGCCAAAATACTGTTGATGTGGGGCAGAAACATCTAGAAGCCAAACTGGTGAAAGGATCCAAACCAAGGCAGCTCGCAAGAAAGCAAAGAATCATTAAAAGAGTGATGGTGTGTATGTCTAAAAAAAAAAAACATTTAAAGATTCTTTTGTTTGTTTTGGTGTGGTCTGTTTTAGTTCTTTTATTTTTGGTAAATTTCTGAGTCCATAATGTGCTTACAGAATCTTGAACACACACTACCTTTTGCCCCAGGTTACTCTGCACTGTTTACCCAAATCTGAGTTTTGTACTTGTCCACCTGATTTGCTCTTGACTTGGCTCACTGTCCTTAATATAAACAAGAAAGCAGGGTACAAGGGCTCAAGTTACAGGAGAGTACAGATTTTTTTGACAGAATGTGATATCACACACACATACTCCTTCCAGGAAAACTAAATCCTATTTGCCCAAACAGCACTCCTGAGAGAGAGTCCAGCTCAGAGGAGTCAGCATGAGAGGACAATGGATTGAAAGACTCAAGTTTAAAATAAAAGCAATAGATACCGGGGGAAGAGTCCATTCCTCACCTCACTGCTCTCCTTTTCTCTGGTCCTCCTTCACTTATTGATACAGCTTGGATACAACACGCAGTTCACCAGATTAAATCCTTTCTTACAAAATATGCTTTTAAAAAATGCTTTTATTCCCCTAGAAGTAGGGGGCAACAGATGGGGATAAGTATCTCAGAAATCTAGGCAAGCACAGTCCTAACTAAGTGAAGTACGTATTTTTAACATGTGATCCTTACTCCAATTCATCAGTAGTTCTAAAACCTTATAAACAGTAACAAGCACACAATGTATTTCGTTCTCTTATCTTCATGCCACATGTCTATTTAATATATCGTATATCCTTGGCCACTACCTGGGAGTATTCACTGAGGCTAAATTTTCACTTATCAAAAGAACCTATACCAAAAAGACACCATGAAACGGAGTTCTTTAAAACACACACACACAGAGTATGTCTGATCCTTCAGAAAATCTCCTTCTGGCAAGTCCTCCCAGAAACAAACGTGTCTCCTCCTCACCTTCCATTAAGAAGGACTCCGTGGAGGGAGACGAGCCCATGGACTGCAGCAGCTCATCGGAATGAGAGCTGCTTCTCCAGCTGTTCCCATCACTCTCAGAGTCCAGGGTCGGCCCCGACCTTCTGAAGCTGGAGGGAAGGAGGGAGACGAGTCAGTTCCAGCAGTGGCTCTGAGACGTGAAGGCTCGGGCGGTTTCTCATCTTACCTTTCCAAGGCAGTGCCTGGAACACTTCTAGACAAAGGATGGGCCTGTGCCGAAGCTTCTTTTCTCCCGGTGGGCAATCCCATAGGCATGGAGGAAGAAGGGTGCAACGAGAGACCGGGTTGTGGGATGTCTCGAAATGAAGAGTCTAGAAATAAGAGATGGGTGCTCCGTGTGATTTTCACAGAGGGCAATAATTACAAGGAGTCACTCAAAAGCCAAGGAGTGAAACACTGGAATGGAGGCTGCTGATGTGTCGCATGCCCAGCCTTGACACCAGTCTCCTTGCCACCTCCTGACATCTGCTTCAAATGTCCCTTCCATTTCACACCCTCCTGATACCCATGCAGCAGGCCTGCTTCAGCACAGCCACCTGGAGACTGTGGGCGGCTGGGATTACACAAACAAGAAGATGGAATGGGGAAACACTGAGAGAGCTTTCCCATAAACCACTGCTTGTACTCCTTGCAGCCCGCTTTAAATAGATGCAAGGTGTTATTAGCACTCTTAGTAGAAGGCATATTGTATGTTTCAACAATCATACACACATACACACAGAACCATGTCAGCGGATTGGAATGATGCTGGGGAGTCTGTTCTTTAGGGGGTGAGAACTTCAGGCAAATGAAACCTGCAAGTCAAGCTGAGCTCTTCTCTCTCACAGACTGAAAACTAAAGGGTGCTTCAATACCTTTCTGGTTTCTTCCAAACTTCTTCTCAACACTTTCTTCTAAATCGTTACGGGCATGTATGTTTTTACACTTGATGTGTACCATACATGACCCTCAGGAAATATTTCAATCCTACAATATCAGAGATAGAGCACACACCTTCTCAAGCAGAAGAGAATCAATACTTACATGGAACCCCGGGGTATTATGAAGGATTTTATACATGTATGATTTGGTTTGATTTTCATGACTCCCAGAGAAGGAATTTTATCAATTATAAGGTCCTTTTATTTTCATGCCGAACCTTATGAAATTGACAAGCGCCTCCCAACTACAATCAAAGGGACTTCTGTCCAAGCAGGGGTGTAAACGAAGTCACAGTCGTGACTCTCTGCACTAGCTTTACCTGTTCAACATCACACCCAATCGCATATCACCATGAATCTGCATACTGTATTGTCCCATGAGTCAAGTGGTTTTGGAAACACTGGTCACACTGTTAGAGCATTCAAATGAAAAGTGACTACAAACTTAAAAATGCCTTCCACGTGGCAAGCAATGCCATATTTGAGGCAGAACAAATTGCAAAGTCTCTCACAACAAACGGGAGGATTTTGAAACTTAGGAGATGATGGTCCCTGGTTCTTGCATGCAATGTAAACTACTGTCAAAAGCTTCCAATTAGTGCCAAGAAGAATTGTTTCATATGAAGCAATATGTAATTCAAGGAAAAACAGAAGCACCAAGTTTAACTGTAGATGAGAAAAACGCCAGGTTGCCTTGAAATATCACTGTCATCCTAAAGGAGCTGATGAGATCACAGCCTCAAGCCCAGCTAATAAGCAGGACCAGGTCACTATGATAATGGACAGCAGGGACTGTAGACTCCAAACTTCAGGATTTTGTCCCTAACTCTGATTCTGAAGAAGCATGTGATAGGTATTTGTGTAGTTAAGTATGTGTTAGTGCTAGGAAAACAAAGTTATGGACGCTTCATGTCATGTTCTCTTTTCCCCCAAAGGTTGTTATTAAATCAATAGTGTATATTACACTAGATCATGTCTTAGAATTGAGGCAATATCCTAACAGGTCCCCCCTTACAGTCCTCTCTGAAATAAAATATCATATAGCACATCTAGCACAAAAGCTATTAGACTGGCATAGAAGTTTATACCATTCTTGACCTCCTTGTGTAAGTAAATATTACACTAATCATGTGTTAGGAAAGAAGAAATATTTGGACAAAGGAGAAAACAAAAGGAGTAGATATTTCGCATTGGAAAAAAAGTATGGTATGTATGAAATTGCCATTTCCACGTCACTTACTTCCAAGGATGGTCTGCGGTTTGTTCTTGTTGTATTTCTCTTGGAATTTCTGGTAAAGAACATTAGAAACACATAAAACGAGATTAAATTCCATCTGACTACAAAAATGTCCACCCAGTTACACAGGATTCTTATATCATTTTTGTTATCTTATTTCAAACAAAGAAATATTTAAAGCAAAAGACATTAAATGCACCGAAGAGGAAAATGGCATGATAATGAGATGTGCAGGCTGTAAAGAACGTGTGCCTCATGAACAAGTATCATGAATATCCCAGCTCTATTAAAAGTCTTTGGGAACCAGAAATCTCCATCTCATGGGTCCAGACCGCAGCTGAGAGAGGAGCTCCTATCAGCGCTGCCTTTCTCCTACTTGTTCTTCCTACTCTTGGCTACCCCTCCTGCCTACCGGCCACAACACCCTGAGGTATTGAAACATCACCCGTAACTACGTGACCAGACACAAGGTCTGTTTCAGTTGGCACAGCGGTTGGAGACTCCAAGGTTCCCTCTGAAGCGTCATCATGCTCACTCGCATACATTTTGGACGTGACTTTAGAGTGGGAAAGAAAGGAAGAGATGTGACCAGATGCGTCCACTTCCTCAAGCCCCCTCCCAATCTCAGAGACCATTCCTTTATTCCAGGGGACCTCACAGTGTGGTCCCAGGACAGCAGTACCACCTGGGAACTTGTTAGAAATACAAATTCTCGGACCCCACCCAGATCCTACTGGGTCAGCAAATATGAGAATGGGGCCCAGAAATCTAGTTTTCCCAGGTCCTCCAGGTGATGCTGTTATTTGCTGATGTTTGAGAATTACCGCTCTACGCTTCATATACATACACTTGAGGTCCACACTGGTAAACCAAGCAGTTCTCAATGGAAAGACTAACCCACTTATACCTTATACCACAGGCAGCCACATTTGAGCTTTTCCTATTTCCAAAGGTGGATAGTTCAGGAAACAACTATACACTCTGAACATGTGTGTGTGTTTTTTTTAAATCACTATAATGATCACTTTAAAAACAAATATAGACAGTAATAAAAGAATAAAAACCTAAACAGATAACAGAAAGCAACAAAGCTACATATTCACAGGTAAAACAAATGACAGATTACCTTGGTACACGGAGGGGCAGCGTCCTTACAACCCTTGTGTACGTTTGCATTACAGTCTGAAAGACAAAAATGAGTAAGACAGCATTGTGCTTTTATCGGTCATCATAAAAGTAGCACACAAAAATATTTAGAAAACATAAGGAAAAATATCTAGATCACATGTAGCCCCACCCTTGAGCACAAGCACATGGTTAACATTTTCATTTCCTTGGAGATATTTTCCCCCTTCTGCACAGAGTCTTACCAATTATGAAACCTGCAATCATGCATGATAGACACTTCTGTGTCTGCCTGAGAACTCATTTACCACTATATGCCCTGCCCTGCAAGGAATTTCTGATATCTGGCTGGTGGCAACTGCCCATTCCCGCACCAGGGAGAATGCCTTGCAAGATGGAAAGAAAGAAAACAAACTCACAACAATGCTGAAAAAAGTCCTGTCAGGCTCCAGGAGGAATTCCTGCTAACTACAGATAGCCACATTAAAAGAGACAAGTTGGCCGCTTGCTTGTCTTCCTCTATATCGCACGTGGCCTCAATTTCACTAAAAGAACGGAAGAGTTTGCCTGCTCCTTTCTGCCCACTGGCTCAGAGATCCAGGCTGTCTTCACAGAAAGCCGCCCCTGTGCGTGGGGACTGCTTTTTGCCAGGCTGTTGTCTTCCTGCCCTCCATCCCCACCAGCCTCCACACCACCGCCATGACACTCTCGTCCCACCCACCTCCACACAGTAAAGGGAGGAGCCTGCAGCTTATCACAGTTTTCATTAGAAAGAATCCCTCCTCGTGGGTAGAAGGTCCCATTTAGGTCCATCCCAGCCACAGTGGCAAAGTGCCTATAACCCACTGAGAAGCTAACCCAACTTCATCCCGCTGTAGGTCTACAGAGGCATTTTAGCCAATACCTCAATGGCTAATGAGCAGAGGTCAGGATTATCCACGTGCTGGTCCTGCTGGCAAACGTGGTAATCAGAGTGCTCTCTCCTCATTGCAGAACAAGTGAATGAAAGGAAAAGGGGAAGAAGTAGAAACTATGAGATAACACAAAGTTAGAAAACTCACAGGAAAAGTAAGCCACTGATGATTATTAACTCTAGAAACAGAGAGGAAAAACTTAGATATTTGAAATGTATTCTCCCTCAGAGACAAAAAACAGACATAAAATAGGACCAAAAGGCCATGAAGGGAGTAGAGGACCTGATATTAGGCCAACACGATAAGAGGGAGATGGAGATTTGGGGGACAAGAAAGCAGAACTTGTACCCAACGGAGAAAAATCAATTTAACCAAAATATCAAAGCAGCACTGGGAAATTAAACTTGAAAGATTCCCCCCTGGATGTAGAGAAAAAGGAGGGTATAATTATAAAGTAGAAGATGTCCTACCAAAAAAAGGTAACAGAGATCACACTTCTCCAAGGAAGAAATCAGAAAATCAGAAGCAATGGTCAAAGCTACAATGGACAAAAACTTTTATCGAACTAAAAAAGAACTACAAAAAGCAAATCAAAAGGTCTCCCTGTTTTCTAGGAGTTAAACGACACCTATTCTGTAGACACGTTCTGACAATATCTGTATGACTGAAAAATTTAAAGTTCTCAAGTATCTAGGCAGAACAAGTTACCAACAAAGAAATAAGGTCAGACAAGCCCCAAAACTTTTCTATTGTAATATTCGATGCCCAAAATTCATGGACCAATGTTGACAGGATGTCTGGGGGAAAGGTATTGGCCTAGGAATTTATTTAGCCAGATAAATCTCTTTTTGTGTGTGAAAGAAGGAAGAAAAGATATACTACCTCCTTAGAGACACAAGGTTTCAGAAAACAGATCAGTCCAATAACCCTTTTGAAAAAATGATTTACCTGAAATCCTACTCACGACTATTACGAGCAGAATCAAAGTTAAGAGTTCAAGAATCAATCAGCTTTATTTTAAAAAAGAAAAAAAAAAGAAGCAACAAAACCAGCTAAACAAAGAATCATATCTAAAAAATTTTTGTAAGCAGAGATAGAGAAATGAATACAAATATCAAATCATTCTTGAAACGGAACACTATTTTTCAAAGATTAAACATACAACATAAAAAGAGTAATTTAATAGCTTAGTATACCAATAGAGTCTAGGGGAAAAAAGGGTAAATATAAGAGAAATTTAAGAATATCCACGTATAAGCCTTAAAAGTTACCACTAGTAGATACAACAAGAGCTTATCTTGCCAAGTCCCTGAGAACATAAAAACCAACAACACATGGTATAAATAGCTAAATCAGACATCAAGGAAAAGAGCAAAGAACTATAAAAGATAGTTGACAGCTGTAAAATTAAATGTAAATAAGAAAAAAAAGCCTTGTTATAAAATAGTATCTCTCAGTTACAGATTAACTACAGCTAAATTAAAGACACATGCCCCAAATCAAAAACACAGAAATTAAAAAAATAATAAAAACACAGAAATAGGGAAAAATACAAAGAAAAGGAAAGCAAGAGGAATGTTAATTTTAGAGAAGGTAAAAATCAATGCCAAAGGCAATGAATGAAGGGTAATTTTATGTTTATGAAAGCTAAATCTGCAATGAAGCTGTGATTTGTGAACTTCTGTGCACCCAGTAATGTAACATCTAAATATAAGCAGGGAAATCTATCTATAAACAAAAATAATTTTATAGAAATATAGTATTTATAAAAAACTAGAAACTCAGATTTTAACAAAGAAGAATACAAACACCAGAATTTTGAATAACTGTATTACGTTTTGTTTTCTATCATGTTAAGATTAGAAATAGTAACCTTCATAATTAAAAACAAAAATACATGCATAAAATAGGATTTACCAGTAACAGCTGAGTTTACATGTCAAAATCTGCCCCATGTAAAAAAGCTTAATAACCAAAGTTTAAACCCCCAACACTCCTCTTCTTAAAAACTATAAATCTTAGAACTTTTTAAAAACTGTGCGTTAAAGAGGAAACTTTACATATACTCATACTGATGCTAGCTAGAATGTAAGACAATAATCTAAGATGTGGACAGTGTTGGGGTGCCTGAGTGGCACAGTTAGTTAAGCGTCCGACTGCTGATTTCCGCTCAGATTATGATCTCAGGGTTGTGGGATCGAGACCACACAGCCAAAAAAAGATGTGGACAGTGTTATATGCAAAAGAATGCCACTTACCACATTATTTGTTGAGAAAAAAATGAGAAAAAGTTAAATGTACACTAAGTAAGGAGTAATTAAACACATTTCATATCAAATAAAACAGCATAAATAGCTAATGAGAATGAACTCCATTAAAATATGAAAATATGAATAGCCATCTTCTCTAGTTAGTAAGATTTGGGATAATTTTAAATTTCTCCTTAAGCCTTTTTTTTTTTTTTAAGATTTTATTTATTTATTTGAGAGAGAGAGAATGAGAGAGAGCACATGAGAGGGGGGAGGGTCAGAGGGAGAAGCAGACTCCCTGCCGAGCAAGGAGCCCGATGCGGGACTCGATCCAATGACTCCAGGATCATGACCTGAGCTGAAGGCAGCTTAACCAACTGAGCCACCCAGGCGCCCCTCCTTAAGCCTTTTATCTTTTATGATCCTATTGCATTTAAAAAAAATAATGACTTTTTTTTTAAAGATTTTATTTATTTGTCAGAGAGAGAGCACAAGCAGGGAGAGCGAAGCGGCAGGCAGAGCAGAGAGAGAAGCAGGCTCCCCACTGAGCAAGGAGTCTGATGTGGGACTCGATCCCAGGACCCCGGGATCACACCCTTAGCCAAAGGCAGCCGCTTAACCAACTGAGCCACCCAGGTGTCCCAGTAATGACTTTCTTAAAAGCTAAATACATCCTCCATATTTTCAGCCATTTCGGCCTTCCACTCAAACTTCCATGGCCATCCACTTGACCAACTTTTCTGTGAACCAACATGTTCTGTGCTACACTACAGTTTACCTTTCAGTGAGCCCACCCCCCTCCCTGAGACCCCCTGCCCCAGTTTTCTGTCTGTCATTAACTACACAGGAGTGCCCAAGGGCTGGGCTCTGTGATAGCTGCTGCAGGGGATACAGAAGCATCACTGTGTCATTTAGTCCTTAAAGTCTATTTTAGTAGTTAAATATCAAGAGGTTGTCCATAATCCAGTATGAAATGGAATAGGATAAATAGATCATACATGTGGTGCACAAAAATTTTGGACACAGTGGTCAGGGAAGACCTCCCGAGATGAGGTGAGAAATCAAGACAGATGCAGAAGAGATGGGAGAAACGAAGAGGAGGGAGATCATCAGAAGCAAAGGGTCAGAGACGGGAGAACACACTCGGTGGGAGAGAAGGACAACATGCCTGGCAAGGCCTCTGGCTGTAAACCAAGGCTGAAGAGGGAACCAACTGTAGGACTATTTGGCACAGAGGGCACCTGACGCATCTCTCTGCAAAGTGTGGGCTTAGTCCAGTAAACAGAGAGAGAAGTCCTTAAGTGGATGTGGGTAGATGACAGCAGTGTTTGACAAAGACTAATGTGGTAAAAGTACTTATTCAGAATAAAGGAAGTGAAGGAGTGAATGGTGTTGAGTGGTGGGGGGGGGGGACAACAGGAAGAGGGATCAGCATGCCCAAGGTGTGAGCTTGCACCAGTAACACAGAAGGAAGGACAGCCTTTTGCATGTGGATGGTGAGGCTGGTTTTTGCCTTGTTGGTCTGGGAGACCAGAAGTCTCTGGGAGATGGTGGCCACAGATAGGGTTGCTCTGAGTCACTGTGTGAGCCAAGCACAGGGTGGTCAGGAGAGGGCTGACTGAGAACGTGTTATCTGAACAGACCTGAAGGAGGGGAGGGGGCAATCAGTCCGCTGGCTGACCTGAGGGAGGAGCACTCCAGGCAGAAGGAAGAGCCGGGAAAGGCCTTCTGGCGGTATCATGTCCGACCCGTTGAGAGAACAGCAAAGATGCCAGAGCGGCTGGAGCAGAGGGAGGAAGGGGGAGAGGACAGAGGGAGAGACGATGGGGCCTCACACCCATCGTCAGGGCTTTTGCCTTCCGCGGGGGTTGACAGGAAGCCACTGGAGGATCTGGAACACGGGGATCTGTGCCTTCACAAGCTCACTCGGCTGGTATTTGGAGAACAGATGCTTTTAGAACTGTGCCATTTGTGCTAAAAGTACAAGGAAACCAGTTAGAAAGCCACTGAAATGGTGGCTTTAGACCAGGGTGATACCAGCAACAGCGTGAAAGGTGGCTGGCTTTCACACATATTGGGAAGACAGAGCCAAGGGGAGCGCTGAAGGACTAGATGTGGGATGTGAGAGAGAAAGAGGCATAAAGAAAGACCCCAAGCTTTTTGCCATCAGCATGTGACTGGTGTGCTAGAGCTACCATGAACGGAGAGGATCAGCCTGCATGTGGGCACAGGGGTGGGAAAGCAGAGCTCCACTTTGGACATGCAACTTTTGAGAAGCTGTTTAGATGCCCCAGTGGAGACATCAAGTAGGCAGGGAGATATATAGGTCTGGGGTTCCAGGGGCTGTCACTTATGGGCAACAAGCACTGACTCGAACCATCACGGGTCACTGCTCGGTAAGTTGTCAAATCACACGGGCAGCGTTACAGTGAAAGTTTATGTAAAGATGCTTAACAATGCCCCTACTCTCCGGGGGCCTGGGTGGTACAGTCAGTTGAGCATCTGACTCGTAGTTTCGGCTCAGGTCATGATTTCAGGGTCATAAGATTGAGCCCCACATCGAGCTCCATGCTCAGCACAGAGTCAGCTTAAGACTCTCTCTCCCTCTCCCCTCCTAAAATAAATAAATAAATCTTTGAAAAAACATAAAACAAAAAACAATGGCCCTATTTTCACGGGGCACTTTACTGTCTGGGGACGCAAATGCAAAGACCGCACACGTTGGGCCCAAGAACTTACTGGAACACTGGAATGACTCCTTCCCCAGGAGCGTTTTATCACAAACCGAACACTGTAGAACCCCAGAGAATGTTCCAGGGACAAACTGATGGCGGCTCAGTTTCTCTTTGTCTTTGGCATCCTTGCTTTTTGTCTTCAGATACAACAGCAACAGCCAAGTGGGGAGAAATGAGAAAAGACAAATGCTGAGCGCCAAAGTACTTACTGAAGCCATACAAAGTCTCTACATTTTCTGTCTGAATGTAAGGACCGCACACGGAGGAGTGCAGTAATGCCAAAATGAATCATGGCCAGCCTACCGTTGTCTCGTACTTCTAATGACTTGGACGACATTCCATAACAAATGTAGAGGTCTTCGAGTATGTGTGTACAAAAATCTAAGATCAGTGACTTTAAAGGGCAAGTGGAAACCATACTAACTGCTGAAAAACAGAACCAGCTACATTTTAAACACAACTTTAATTACCTTAGATTTATTCCGAGGGCTTGTCATCCTATTCATGAGGAAGCTGAAAGTTCGGCTCACTTTGTATTTTTCAGACTCTGACTTGGCAGGTATAATGTATTTATCCCATTCTTCTTCCTGAATTCTACAAAAAAGAATCTGTTACTATGGCTTACCAGGACTTAAAGAGGGAATAAAAAACAATATATAATATATATACACACACACACACACACATATATATATGCACACACACATGTGTGTATATACACTTTTTTCTCAGGTTTAAAGGTTATTCTAAAGATAAAGATACATACTAAAAATGTATCTTATAGATGGATAACAGATGGATGGATGATAAAGCAACCATCTCACAATGTTATCAATTATAAAATCTAAGTGGTAGACATGGGTATTCAGCATATAATTCCTTCAACTTTTCTGTATACTTTAAATTTTTCATAATACAATACTAGAGAAATAAAGGAAAACTTAGAATTTTAGTCTGCAAACACTCATCTCCCTATTTGCTATGCCAACAGAAATTTCCAAGGCACAGAGAAGGCAAATAACCAGTAATAGGAAACTGGATTTTATTTATTTTTGGAACATAGAGATAATACTCAGAAGATACACATTTCCTTTGATAATACAGCTTGAGAAACAGACTGCCTGGCTCTTGGTTCAGTCTTTCCCACTCAACCAGGCTATTTGTAATCTGAGACTCCCTAGGTTGTAAAAGAGAGAAGGCTGTTGATACTTCCCCATAATAAAAGGCAAGCTAAAGATAATGGTATCCAATCTGTGAACACACTGAACATTTATATTCCCCTAAGCCATATAATCATTCTTTAGAAAAAAACAAGTCCCATCTATGACAAGTTCTATTTCCCCTGAAATTTTCTGATAGCCTTATATTTCTAACATTATTACAAAAAGACAGAGAGAGACAAAAAGAAAGAGAGAGAGAATATATTAAAGATCAACCAAATATCATGTAAAACCAAGTAACGCTTCTGTGAAACATTCTATAACCAAAGTCTCTCCCACTTCCCAAACTTCTCATTCATCCACATTAGATGAATAACATTCATCTCTGGGATATACTTTTCAAAAGCTATCATATTACTGATAATCACCAAAACATATGATCACATTTTGTGACAATGAGTCCAATGACCAATCTTAGGACTTCAGTTTTTTTCAATTGATTAATGACAGGCTTAGACTTACAATTATTTCTAAGGCCCCTTCCCACACTTAAATATAATATGTACTTACCTGATACATATTAAATGGAATTTTAAGTTAGTTATTTATATTAGATATAGATTATTAATAATATAATTATTTGTGTAAAATAATCGAGAGTTCAAACCTATGAATGCATTTAGAAAAGATGATAAATGGCTTCAGAAGTTCCTCTTGGTCATGCAGATCTAAAGGCACGGGCAGGACAGTGTATGCCCTGCTAACTCGAATTCGGCACAATAAGTGAAAGTGGGTTTGCTACCTAGAGAAAACAGCTCAAAAAGCTAGAAAGGAAAGAGGGCAGATGGAACTGAAGGTACCCTATGACTACTCAGAGTCACAAAAGGAACTTATATACTTTGTTATTTCCTTTCTACTTCCACAGCCACCTCCCTAGATAACTGACTGGTTAACATATTTATAAATTTCCATATCTCTTGTTTCTTAAGCATCCTAATTTGCAAAACTCATGACATATTATTCAACAGACTCACTTTTGGAATGGAGGAGAAAAACAAATTTGAGACCTTAGAAAGAATGGTCTCTGGAACATCTTCTGTGATCCCAAGTGCCTTCCAATGTCTATGTGAAGAACAATCTGGTGAGGAGACCTTAGTCACAGAATTAAAGAATGCTAAGAAGTCCTCCCCGCTACCTACCTCCCAGCAGAAACACAACTCTACTCTCTTAAAGATCTTTTTTTTTTTTAAAGAAGATTTATTTATTTGAGAGAGAGCACTAGTGAGCATGAGAGTGCGAGTGGGGGTAGGGGCAAAGGGCGAGGATCTCAAGCAGACTCCCCACTAAGCACAGAAACCAATCGGGGGCTCGATCTCACGACCCTGAGGATCATGACCTGAGCCAAAAATCAAGAGTTGAAGCCTTAACCCACTGAGCCACCCATCTGCCCCTCTACTCTCTTAAATAAAAGAAAATTCTGTTTATCCAACTCTTTTCCCAATTCCCTATGCTACAGAAGACCATATCAAAAACAATGTTTCAGTTTTGATCTAAAACCTTTAAGTGGATCACAATTTTCCTATATCCTACATATCACTACAAAACGACATAAAATCATACCACTTACTCTTTAAACTTAAAGGCTGAGAAAACCTGAGACATGACCAAGTAAACAAAAAAATACTGAAACACTCAATATTAAAAACTAAGAATGGCCATCCCACATGGTAGAAATGTGAATATCATGGACATGATCCACTGTCACACTACAAAAATGAATAACATAGTATAACCTCTGGGCAAATGTAGAAGGCTGGTTGATTCCATGTTTCAAATCTAACAATACTATATTCACCTATGTTACAATTAGTTATGTTAAGGAAGAACTAAGAAGGGAAAAATTGCCAACTAATTTCACAACAGATTTTAAAAAGCTTTTCAATTTATAAGAATCTGGAAAAAAATTCATTTAAACTCTTTTCAAATCCCAGAACAAGATGCCTAAACTCTATCATCAATTTGATGACCAATGAAATCATCTTCAAAATAGTTTTACAAACCCCAATCCTCAGAGATTCTCACGGCATTACCTTTTCAGTGAAGATTTTAAGTATCTTAAGAATATGGATCCTCCTCATCTTAATCTTTAAACCTGTAATATCTGTAACTTATTTTTCAGAGAACTGAATATCTAAGTATTAAAAGGAATTCCCAATATCCAAACTGAAAATAGACACAATGAGACTTTTCTGGACATTCAGATGCTCATTTTTTAAAAAACAGATCAAGTAATAAATGTAACACATTTAAGACAGTGTCAATAAAAAACAGTCATGCCATATAATTGTTAAGAAGTTGGTACACCCTGTAAAAAAATTTTTTTTAATTTAAAAAAGAAGTTGATACACCCTGAAACTAATACTACAATGTATGTTAACTAACTGGAATTTAAGTAAAAACTTAAAACAAAGAATTATATACTTATATTGAAAATATTAAACTGTATTTGTCAGCTACTGTATAAACTAACATTTTTGGAGAATTAAATACTACTATATTTTGTACTTAAAAAAAATTGATAGAGATGAAGTGTCTGTTCCTACAGAAAAGATCCTACAAAGTCTGGAGTGATCCCCCTTTTACCTGTCTGCATTCTTTCCCAGAAACTAAGTGATTAATATAAATAAGAGAATTCCAAAGAAGGCAGATCCCTCAAGTTCAACATGGCTAGAGCAAAGCATTAGCAATGGCCAGGGATCCTACTAGAACATCCAATAAGGTATTGTGCACAGACTAAATAAATGAAAGATCTACTCCACAAGATACACCAGGGAATATGACTGAGAAAGTCAGATGCTTTCAGGATATGGACCAACACAGACTAAAGAAGAGAAAAAACAGAAGTGACAAAATAAGAAATAAGAAAGGGATACTCCTTACACATACCATCCAAGTTAAAATATTTTATAGGCTAATATTTAACCAATTATGACACTGGCTTTTTCAGTCTTAAGTCCCTCTCCTAATGGAGAATAAATATTTTTGATTGAAAAAAAATCTTTACATTAGTCCATTACTTCTCCAATAATTAAAAAGATAACAGGGAGAAGATTATTAACCAAAATGATAACCAAGATGATGATCAAATTCCACAACTGAGTAATCTGCCTAAACATGAGTACCCAATGTACCCAGTGTAAATGTAAAAACACCCAATAGGTCAGTTATTGCTGCTTTTGCTATCATCACTACCCCCATCATGGCCATGTCCTCTTCATCATCATCCTATCAATAAAGGGTATCCTTAGTCTTCCTATTTGTATCACTTGAAAATTTCTATTCTGGTCTCCAACAAAATAGGAATGAACAAATGGAGGCTTTTTCTTAGTGATACTTTTTTTTTTTTTAAGGAATTAAAGATTTATTTATTTTTAGAGAGAGAGAGCGGGGAAAGGGGGGGGAGAGAATCTTAAGCAGACTCCCCATTGAGCACGGAAACTGACCTGGGGCCCGATCACACGACCCTGAGATCATGACCTGAGCCAAAATCAAAAGTCAGAGGCTTAACCGAATGAGCCACCTGGGCGCCCCCTTTTTTTTCTAAAATTTAAAACAAAATAGTCCATCTTGATATATATTAAAAAGTTCCAAAGTTTTAGCATTATTATGACCCAAATTAAAGCCATTTTCACTCTTTTTCACATTGTGTCTTCAAGCCAAACATTTATGTCATTTCTGGCACTGGTTTTGCACATAACCCCAGGACTATTTCACAGTGTGACTTATGAGCAGTTACTCAAGACCAGTAGAACTCAACAATCCTGCCTGCTTGCTGGTCAGCTTCCCAAGCCTGACTCCAGCAACAGTTTTGCCTTCTGGGGAAAAGAGAAGCTGAGGTTTCAAGCTTTCAGATCTGCCTATCAACCAGAAAACTGTGAATGCTTAAAATACTTTCTCTATCACTTATTCTTTCTTTCGAAGTTAACCAACCACTCTAAGCAATATTCCATAAGGAGATAGCAGAGGTGGTTATGTACTTTCTACATCGGACCAACCAGGGGCCTGTTCCCATAGCAAGTCTTCTTGTCATGGCAGGCAGACTTAGCAAGAACCTAATGCCTTTCTAAAGCAGGTGATCCTCACCCTGTTGCTCTCATTGGTCCAGGACATTGGAGGTGTTTGTCTTTGAAAATAACCCAAAAGAGAATACTCTGTCCCCAGTCCTGAGACCTGCACATCTGGAGACTCACAGGAACAGGCTGTCATACAGATCACAGAGGGAGCAAAGCATTCAAGCAGGCTCATTACACAGAAACCTCTCACAAACGATACAACAGATCTCAAAATTCATGTGCAAATATTTCCAAAGATAGCAAGCAGACCCTCAGGAAAACTGGAACAGTTAAAATACCTTTTTTCTCTTGGTGGCTCCGGTAAGCTGTAAGCTCTTTGCTCTACAAGACACAGAACAATAAAATGAAAACTGAGGCAGACAAACTAGCAGTCATGTGTTAGTCTAAAATGCACATGCTCAACTGTATTTTCATTATTCACACCACCAGTTAGAAAATAATGAGAAAATAAGTCATTTTATGTAAGCAGGGCATTGCTCTGGGTATCTTTATCACCGTCCCTAGTTTGGAGAGAACGGGGGGAGGCCACTATGTGGCAACATTTAATGACTTTATGAAGTTGGCATCAGCAGGAGGCAGCAAACATTTTCAGCATTGCAGAAAATTAGTTCTGTCACTTTGGATATTTCTCATTAGAGCTTTCATCCCTTACTTGTAATACTGATTCCCTAACATACAGAATCAATCCATATGTTAGCTGCCTTTTAGGGAAGCTCAAAAGAAAAGTCTTGAAGGCCAACATAAGGAAGAGTCCATTTTAATATAGCTGCAATGACTTCATAAAATCCTAGCAGCAGCCACTTCAGAGATGTGCTTTGTGGTAGGAAAGGGAGATTCACTTTCCCCCCTGGACCTGGGGGTAAGGGAGATGGGAGATAGAAGGAACAGTCTCAGGCAAGAAGCTGAGCACCATCTTGTTTCCAGAAGTGGAGTGCTCATCAGAGCAGAGACACATTTAGAGAGTGAGCAAGAACTGAAGGAGGGAGAGGACACTGTAGAGCACATCATCTACAGAGCAGGGACTATTCCTTTACCACCACAGTCCAGAAGAGTGAAGAGGCAAAACCAGTTTGCAAAGGAAAGTGCATCAGATACATAAGGAGGAAAACTAATTAACACATATCCCCTGAAATGTGTAAATATCAATGTTCAATCTAATGCTACCTCGTATGTAACAAAAAATCTGCTTTGGAAGAATTTGGAGGATTTTATTGCCATAAATATTAAATATTCCTCAAATTAATTCATGAGCAGAAATCATTATGCTTGTTGTAAACATGCTGAGATGCCAAGAGATTAAGCCACATGTCCAAGATAATCAAGCTAATAAACTAATGGAACCAGCCTCAGGCAACTGGGCAAAGTCTAATAGGATTCCATCTAACAGTGCACAATGATTTTCAGAAGTACATTCACTTCACTCCTCAAATTCTTAAAAGTAAAACACTTTTGTCCTTCTTGGTAAGGTTGTAATTATTGAAAATATTCCTGTCTATCCAAACACACAACGTACCAGAGGAAATTACAGGATAGGATTTTGTTTTGTATATACAAGCATTAAATAATGTTGCCACATCATTGTACCCTTGGCACCCCCAAAAAACCATGAGAAATGATAATAAGTAACCTCTTGGAAGTGACAAAGATGAGAAAACATCACAAATAAGAATACAGAGGGCTAAAACACTATCCTATTTTGTATATCTAGTTTATAGCTCATATATAGGAGCTTCCAACTGGGGTGAAAGGAGACTTGGATTCTGTTCAAATAGAGAAAATTTTTAGGACTATTCCAAACACATCGTGAAGGAACTTAAAGTAATGTAAATGTCAATTTAACTTTGATTAATCTAAATGAACTAAACAATGAAGCATCACATCTTTGAACTAGTCAAGCTTTCACTCTTGTGCTTTGATCACACCGACACACAGACGCACAGAGTTAAAACTATTCCCTCTTCTTTAAGAGCTAATTTATTCTTCATATACCTATGGTTTACGCATTGGAATCTTGTACATTTATTATGTAGCTTCAACCTACATTGCCTATTTGTGATTCTTACCTTCTGGAGATGAAACTTCATTGAAATAGCCCTATTTTTAAATATACTGTCTAAAGGTAAGATTTTATTAACAGAAAAGCCAAAGGAATTGATGTCAGTTTTTTTATTCTAACTCAAATGCAAAGATTTAAGGATTGTATGTAAGGCAGACACCCTTCCTTATTCATTAAAGAATTCATAAATCGGGGCTTTTTTCCCTTATAAACAATCCATTTCCTCTCCGTCATCTGGTCAACAACTTCAAACTTCTGAACTGACTTTATTTTTTTTTTTTGGCCTGAATTTTCTTTTCTTTTTTTTTTTTTTTTTAAATTTTATTATGTTATGTTAGTCACCATACAATACATCATTAGTTTTTGATGTGGTGATCCACGATCCATTGTTTGCGTATAACACCCAGTGCTCCATGCAATACGTGCCCTCCTTAATACCCATCACCGGGCTAACCTATCCCCCCTGCCCTCTAAAACCCTGTTTGTTTCTCAGAGTCCATAGTCTCTCATGGTTCATCTCTGACTTTAAAAACTAGTCACACTACAGATATAATGGCAAGGCTGCCATTTTGCACACTATAAAGACTTAGAAGCATTTTCTAAATAGTTAAGTTATGAAGTTAGTTCCCTATCTAGGACCATCAGTGAAAAGATGTCAAGGTGCCATTAAAGGAATCCTAACCTAAACCAAGGTTAAGGAGACCTGGAGATCCCAGAAAGACTCATGATATATCTATATATCTATCTATACATAAAAAAAAAAAACAAAACAGGGCAAGTTTAATCCATCTTTTTCCTGTCCTCTCAAGTTGGCTGTATCTTTTCTTTCTCTTAGTCCTTTTCTCCATTCCACATTCCGAAAATTTAAATCATGTTCATTATCAGTCTTGCTTTCTCCTCTTCCAGCAAGGATTCCCAGAAAGAAAAAGGAAAACAACAACAAAACAAAACCTAGCACCTGTTTTGTGCTCTATGTGTCTTGTCTAGTGCATTCATTCAACAAATAATTATTGAACATCTCCCATATGTAAGTCATTGTTTTAGGATGGCAGTTCCAACCATAAAGATTCTGTTTTCAGTATTGCTTCACATGGCATAAAAATGTCAACAACAATGTAACAAAGAATAAGTAAAAAAAGAAGAGAAAGAGACTTGTGAAATAAATTCTATTTTAAATATTCTATAATAGGAAACTACAAATACTTGGGCACATCTTGCTTTCTGAGGCTTTTAAGACTCTTAAGGATAATAGACAAGTAAAGCATTAATATACTAAGAAACATTTTATTATAATGCTTTATATTACATATGGACATGAATACTACCAAATATGCCTTTAAATATAATTACTACAAAATATATTATGTACAGAAATACCTTTGTTTCAAAATAAAGTCAAAAATTGGAATTGTGGCTGAAAGGAGATATAAGGGCAGCTCTGAGTTGCCCATAATTATTCTGTTTATTAATCTGAATTCAGTTTTGAAAATCTGTCAAGCTGTAGGCTTATGATGTGCACACTTTCTAAAGATGTATAAATTAAACTTCTATTGTATCAAAGTTTTAGTTCTGATTGTTTACATTGCCCCAAAGAATGCTGAGATATATTTACTGATGTTTCAACTCTTTTCTTTTACTACCACTCTCTCAAGTCCCTTGCTAAATACAGAAAGGGAACAAATCTATTTTGCTGAGCTTTGTTTTAGTTAGATTTCAGCAATTTACACATAGGGCAAAGTAATTTTTTATGATTTCCTGAAAATCCTCTAAAGCTCTCATAATAATGAACCTAGAATAAATTCTCATTTCCATTGTCCTTGAGGAAAACACTTCGTTCAAAAAATAAAGCAACAGAGAGGTGTGTACCTATGTGTATTTTCATCAAAATGAAATCTATATCTTGACTAATATCCAATGAGAAAAGGATTTTGCTAAGCCTAGAAAAATCAATTATGAAAATGGAATTGAAAATTGCCTGCTACTTTTGTATATTTTATATACTTTTGCTAACTGAAAATCTGCCCTGGAATAGAATGCTCTCAAGACCAAATGGTAAAGAATGCTTACCTTCACTAGAATGGCACACTGTAAAATCACGCACCAACCGAGTTTTTCCTAAAGAAATTTTGGGTGATGAGCAGGAGTAAGAACGTGAGCGGACTCCAGAAAGCAAGGATTCCTAAAAGAAATCATACCAAAGTTTTTAAAAAAAATTCTACAGAGGATTTGAAAGTATATGTTCACCACAAATGTTATTGAAATAGCATCTCCGTAAAAAGAGTCAATGTGAATCTTACTGATGTAATCTCATTTTTTGTTTTTCTTTGCCTATCACAACTTTTAAAATTTTATTGTCTTTTCAACACATTAGTAAACTTGAGCTTCCTGCCCCATATATACTTTAAAATGCAATTATGATATTCTAATCAAGTTGGTTGAAAGTGAAAAATAATGTCAAATGATTTTTTCTCTGCATATTCAACAATTAGCCACTTTTTTTCACCTCTGTTATCAGGGGTGTTTTGTTTTTGTTTTTTGGTATTTTACACTGTAGTATCCAAGCAAAATTCCATATTAATTGATACCTTTTTATTTCATAATTATTAGAAGTTAGAAGAATTGCCACTTACAAGAGTTTTTTTTAACACCCAGACAGCTATTTAAATTTATAATGTTAGCTGCAGCCTCTCAGGAAGAATGCATCAGGTCAATGTACAATTCCTCCCAGTCTGTGCCCACCTTTCAAAAAGCTTTCCATATAGCACTTCCTGAGATGGTATCTGAATTTCACTGATTTATGTACCTTTAATTTTTTTAAGTGACCTATATTTTTGTTACTGTTTTCACAATTACATACTGTTTCTGTCATTATATTTGCAACATATGTGACAATGTAAGATGGCAAGATAATTAAAACATGGTTATCTTACATGTTCTGGAAAATTTAAATGAATATGCAACAGAACACCAATAAAGCCATTTATGGTAACTGACTCTCATCCAATAGGGTCCTAGTGGCCTTTTGATTGATCCCACTCATCTGTTTTTAAGATATCACTCAGAGGGGCGCCTGGGTGGCTCAGTTGGTTAAGCGACTGCCTTCGGCTCAGGTCATGATCCTGGAGTCCCGGGATCGAGTCCCGCATCGGGCTCCCTGCTCGGCAGGGAGCCTGCTTCTCCCTCTGACCCTCCCCCCTCTCATGTGCTCTCTGTCTCTCTCTGTCTCAAATAAATAAATAAAATCTTTAAAAAAAAAAAAAAGATATCACTCAGAGATAAAATAAAGTCATGCAAAATTTGTTACTAAAATTAAGCCATTAGCAACTATCCTTCACAAGCACTGGTAGCTTCTATTCTCCCTAAGTGAAAACATGAAGTTTCCCTAAGTCCACTGGTTTAGTTAACAACCCTGGAGGAAAGCTGAAACAGAAGCCTGCCCCCGTCACAAAGGGCCTTGGGCCTTGGCTCCTGAATGTCTTCTTAGGGAGGGCCCACTGGTTCTAGACATCAGACAGCTTGAGCTGTCCTATACCCCTAACGGTGACTAGTCACAGAGGGCCAGAGCCAAATGTCACCCTCTGCATGTAAGTTATGTATAGTAATTATTTTTCATAACCATGGAACTTTGAAAATTAGCCAGAATTCTTTGGCAAAAAGTTACACAGGGCAATTACAGAGGCAAGGCAAGATACATTTTATGGGACGGAGTCTTCCTGAAAGTGAACAGCATGAACTGATTCACAAAGACTGAATTACTTTTCCTTCCAAGTAATGAGAACTTTTTCACAATTCCATTCAAAATGCAAAGAAGTATCTACATTAACAACCATACCCATTTCTTATCATCCAGAAATATCACATGACATTTAGGTTCAAAAGATCATGACTGCTCTCCAGGCCTCAGAGCTGAGGGGAAGGATTCAGGAACTGCAGTCAGAAGGCCTGGATTGAGTACTGAATCTATCACCAATTGGGAGCAACCTGGACGAGACATCTCATCTCTCCAAAACCTCATTTACTCAAAAATTAAAACTAATACTTATGTCCCAGCTAGCTAAGAGAAAATTATAAGTTTCATATATGTCTAACTCATGTTTTGAATACTGCAGAGTACACTACAAAAATAAAGCATTATCATAACCATCAGATATTCACAGTAAGAGAAATTTGGGCACAGCACACATTGTTTTACAGTAGTAAACTCAATTTAAAAAGAAAACAAGTGGACAATAGAAATCGAAAAAGAAGAAAACACATGTGCAAACATAAAAAGGCTTTGTCTTCAAGGTTGGAAGAGTTCATTATTTAAAAAAACAAAAACAAAAAGCCAAACAAACAAAAAACTACCATAACAAAACTCTAATGTGAAAACGTATATGAGAGAAAAGTCCTCTCCTGTGGAAAAACTGACAAAGTTTATGGTGTCCCACATTAGTTCGTGTAGCCAGAAATGCTCAACAAATATCACCTTTGCCTGTAATATTATTTACCTCATCATCTGAGCCAAGTAAAAATGTATGTGAGCAAACAAGATTTCTCCCTTTGCTGAAGGGATGCTGGCAGAAATCATTATATAAAACAGCAAAATTTTCCAAGTATGTGAAAGATTATATGTACTGATGGTAAATTAACGAAACATAAACCCACCATTTTAAGGACTATATAAATTAAACAGAGTGGGAGAGATTAAAAAGACAATCAGACAGCTCATGAGTTTCTCAAAAAAAAAAAAAGTTCACACATGTGAATGAAACATAATTTGCCCTTTGGATAGAGGTGGACTGCTTTAGATAACATAGCTTCCAAGCTTACAATAAACCAAATTAATGCAATAAGAATACCTTCAACTGCAGGTTACTTGATAAAGAAAGGGACTCTGTCCTGGAGATACTAAAATCTGGCTCAGTGGTGGTCTCAAAAGAGTCCAATTCATCCCCACTAGGAATCCCAGTTCTTGAGGAACTCTGAGACACTGGAGTGTAGCAAATGTGTGACTGCTCGGAATGCCCTTCCCCTTCACTGTCGGCATCCAGGGCATCGAGGCTAGAACTAAAGCACAGAGGAATTAAAATAATCATGTAAGCCAACAGACGGACCACGGACTTGCTGGTTTCTATTTCTCTCCATTCAAATTCTCTCCTTGGCAGAAGATGGAACAGATACTCATTTAAAACGTTTCTAACAAAATTTCCAAGAGATTTTCAATTTTTATCCTCCCCCCACCCAAATCTCCTCCTTTTTAAATAAAATGTTATGTTTCCCCAAACGAACATTTCCACCTAGCAGAAGCCATTGCGAGTACTCTAAAAAACAAAACCTGGTGTAAGTTAGTACTATCCTATTTGTTTTGTAAATGTAATTATTACAGGCCCTAAGTAGTTACCCTTCGAATATTAAAACTGCACAAGAAACAGAACCCCATGGTTGTTTGGGAGGCCTCTGGGGGATGGCAAGTGAAACTATGCAGCGGGGGACTAGAAAGCTCGGGCAGTGAGACATGTTCAAGGACAGACTGCAAAGGTCTCACATCCGAGTTGATGGCAAAACCTGAGTCAACATGAGTCAAGTGGGCTCCCAAATGTGTCATGTTAGATTATCATTTTTAGAGATTTTAGCTGAGCAATCCACCTCAGAAACAGGTAGTACTTCTGCTCAACGACTGCTGTTCTTTCCTAATTTAACTTTAATAACCAGGAAGTTAAAAGGAAAGAATGTGACCTTCCACATTCCTGGCTCATTCCATAACATTTACATTTTAAGCCACTCAAATTCTAAGGCCAAGAGCGTCCACAGGCATGTGAATACTGGATGCATTTTTAAATGTATTTTTATTCCATTGTTGCAGTTCTGGAGTTAAAATTTTAATAACACCACAATGAAACCATCTTGATTATGAAATATGATGTAGAAAGTGAAACTCTGAATTAATCCACTGTGGTTATTTTTCTTAAAAATCCATAAGCTACTTAGTGCCCGCTGAATATCCATGTAATAAATTATGACACTTGCCAAAGAGACTATACTACACATGTCTCTAATCCCAACACTTAGGTTACTCTCTGGGGCACCAGCAAACTCAGAAGTGAAGGCTACAACTGGCATCACTGAGGATTTCCAAAGTAGGGTCCTTCTCCTTTCAGAACCCATTGAAGGACTTTACCTTGGCACTGAGCAGAGAACAAACTAGAGGTGGACCTCACACTCTAATTCAACACATGAATGTTGAAGTCCATAAAATTATTTCTCATAAAAAACCAAAGCTTAGTGTGAAGAAACACCTTCTGGCAAATGCTGGTGCTCTGAATGTTACAGCAATGTAATTAGAGATATACTAAGGTGCTATGTAGTTTTCTTAATTCAACGATAGTCTGAGAGTAGACAGAGCCCTTAGGGGTGGTGGTGTGTGTGGGGGGGTGGTTGTTAAAGGTCCGCTGATGCCTTGTGCCTCTGTAGTTGTCTTTCAGCTTGTGATCTTGTGATGTGTCTTTTAACTTTGTTAATACAAATAAATATTAGTTCAAATGGTTGGCTGCCTGCCATCATATTCTAACTAAACAAAAGTCTTTCCAGTTATACACAGCATTTCTCCATCACTGTGAGTACATGCTAGAAGTATCAGGGATTATTTTATTTTGCACACTATACATTAAGACATTTCTTTAAAAAAAAAAAAAAAAGATTTTATTTTTAAATAATCTCTACACCCAAGGTTGGGCTTGAACTCACAAACCTCAGATCAAGAGTCACATGCTCTACCAACTAAGCCAGCCAGGCACCCCTAAAACATTTCTTTTTCTACCTATTTAAATGGGCTACAATTTTTCCTAAGTTAGTAAGCTAAGATATTTGGTATCATAAACCATATTCTTCAGGATTACCTCTTGGTTCTTGTTTTACAATACCATTTTTCAAGATCCCATTAGTGAAACACGAAATCCATTGTAAGTTGTGACCAAATTTTTCTTTTAAAATAGTATAGAACAGAAAATATAAGAATTCATTCCACATGTTATTTCATAAAACATTTATTTAAATTTTTTGTATATTTATGTGGTGGGGTGTCATGGTGTGATAAGCATTTCTTACTATGAATGTTGGTAAAACAAAAAAGGTTTTCAAAATAAAAGTTTTAGAATGAAATAAATTGTTCCATCATCTCATTTTCTTCTTGTTGTTATGCAGTTTAAAATAAATGTTGCTTTGCTTATATTCCCCTTGTAGCTTCTCAAAACATCAAAGTTTCAGTAACATATGGTTATGTATTGTGCATATTTTACTTTCACCAAAAGTGTTTTAAACCTTAGAAAATTTAGGGCTTAGGCCCCTGTGTTAACCTCAGTTTTTATTGTGTGCCCCCAAATTTCTCCTTCATGAGAAGTTCCCAGCCTCTCAGCCCCTCAGCCTCTTCACAGTACATTTCACTTTGAGTTCATTATCAATCATGTTACATGCTCCGAGCCTGACAGTCCCACTGCCATCCCAGGGCCAAAATGGGGCTTTCTTGGATCATAAGTCCTTTGTCCTCATTCCTACATTTTCTGGAGGAGACAGAACATCTTTATTAGATAATGCCAAATTATTTTCCAAGGTTATGACACAATTTTCACTCCTATCAACTGTATATAAGTGTTTCCATTGTATACATTTGCACCAAAATATGGTAACCTTAAAATATTTGCCTACCTAGCAAGTGTACAATGTTATTTCATTGTGGTTTTCCTCTATTATATCTTACTTTCAAGTCAAGGAATGTAGGAATCTGAAAGGGGGCAATATTTTGATGTAGAGATAAAAGTGGTGGGGACAATAAAATATAATAAAATACAATTTCACAAGTCCAGCTACAAGGTTCTTTGATCTTCTACACTTCTCCTCTAGAATATAGCACCTTACCTTCTTTTCTTCAGATGACTTTGTTCCTTTTCAAATCCATGATGATCAAAGGAAAGATTAAAATTGGAAGCATATGAACTAGATGGTGATGGGAAGGACTGCTGAACTTCAGTATTTGAGGTCACTTCCTTGTTCTCACTTAGTGGGTATTTTCCATGGCTGGTTTCGGCAGCAATGATATGCTTGCAGTTCTGAGGCCCCAGAGTAGAACCCATGGATTCAGGGCAGGCGTTTGTAGTGATTCCTTCTATATTAATGTAATTAATATCCAAATCACCAACCTGGTAGTTGAAAGAAAAATATTTGCTGAGCAAAAGCAGGAGAGATTGGCTGAACTGAGAATAAAATTTTCCCAATTGAACAAGCTTCCACCTTTTTTACCTTGTTTTGTTTGTTCTTGTTTTGTTTTATGTAAGCAGAGAATTCTTTCATGATGTTTTTGTTCACTTGGCTGCTATCCCACCATTCACGAAAGGAAGAAGACCAACTGAGTGCTTTATAAAGTTGTTCTTTACTATGAAACCAAAAATGGACTATGCCTTTAAGATTTTGTGAGCCACTGATTCAAAAGGGGATATATTTTAAATACTTGAGCAAAAACTAAAGAGTAGGCAGGTTTATTTAGAAAGTAGTTTATTGGAATCTGGATAACTAAGGTAGTGGTGGTCACATAAAACTGACTCTCAAAAAAAAAACAAAACAAACTACAAACTAGAATAAGAATAAAACAGCCTAAGATGAATGGACTTAACTAGAAAACACAAAATGCCCCAAACTTCAAATTATCTGTAAATAATAAAATTAACACCAAATCTAGCAAGCAACCTGTTATACTGCTGCCATAAGCCTATGTACAGAATATAAGTGGTCTGGAAAATTCTGCACAGCAGAGAAAAGAGGGAGCTAATGGAGGGTCTAAGACCAACCTAAAATCAGCACTGGAAAGAGAAAGTGCAGCCTACACCTATGAAAAACAGTCCTTTATTTAAGGAAGGGGATTAAAAATATTGGTGATCTGAGGTGGCAGTCATCAAAGGCATCACTTCTGAGGGAGAAGACAGTAACAAGAAAAAGGATGGCAGTCTGGTGACAGGGTAGCAAAGGGAGAAAGAAGCAAAAGGGGAAAATGTAGAGTCCTAAATCTTCATCATCATAATAATTTACTATGACAAAAACAACCAAGGAATGCCCAAACCAGTGGATGAGAGTCAGCTGAGTAACAGGAGATGTACAGACACTCAAACTCTCTTCCTGCAAGACACTTAATGCTTTAAAAAGAAGATAGTAATTTTACTGAAAACAAACTTGGTAAATCAAAGATAAGTAATGGGACAAATTATTTTCCTGTGCCTCCTGATACAATGCACTGAGAAGGACACAACATCACTTCTGTAATAATCCTGCTTACCAGACATAGCCTGAATCCAATCATGAGGAATTATCAAACAAACCAAAATTGAAGCACATTCTAACAAAAACAAACAAAATCCTGGTCTGTATTCTTCAAAACTATTGACTCCATAAAAGACAAATACTAAGGAACTCTTGCAAATTATAAGAGACTCAAGAGATAGGACAACTAAATTTTCTTTTGCTACAAAGAATATTGGGATGATTGGCTAAAATCGAGTAAGGTCTGCAGACAGTTACTACTATATTAATGGTGATTTCCTGATTTTGGTAACTATAGATGCTTAGTAAGAGGATGACCAAGTTTTTTAGGAAATATACACCATGAAAGACTGAGGGATAAAAAGGCACCAAATTTTCAATTTGCCTGAAATGGTTAATATTATATACTTAGTTTCATCATTTGCATGTACAAAAACATACTATTCAGAGTATAGTTAAGCTAAAATATGATAAAATATTAACACTTGGGGAATTTTTATAAAGAACATATATGTATTCTTTGTACTGAATTATATAGGCTTGAAATGATGTCCAAATAAAATGAATTTTTTTCAAAGTAGTTTATATGACAGAGTAATTTTCAAAGTAGTTTCTACCACATATATTTCCTCATTAGGTAGGTTGATAACTGAGAATTCACTGGAAACAGCACCACAAACAACCTACCAATTTTTTTACAGTTCTGTGCCAGGTTGAGGCAGAAGAAGGAAATGAGACAAGAGTCTTCTCAGATACTGATAGCAATTGTTTTAAATATACAGAATTTGGACTCATATCATCCTTGTTATTCAAATGGACATAGAAACAGTAAAAGAAATACTATAACTATACTACACAGACAGAGTGAACTTCGTTATTTGTATCCATACTTTTAGTTTTATTTCTGTTTTCATCGCACAAATTCAGCAATCCTCTGCTACATTTCAGTTTATCAATTAGGCTGTTTGAGTTCTCTTGAAATGCATGTTTCACGTTATTAAAGCAATACTTACCTCAAGATATTCCGAAACAGAAATTATATTCTAACCTCATCTTTGGTTTGGGAAGTTTTGCAAGTTTAATGTATCTTAGAGCACAGTATTCCCCCATGTAATACTGAAGCATGTACAGTTTTAGCTACTTGAGGTAAGTGAAATATTTGCAGTATTCACTGAGGTTTAGAGCAAAGAGATAAGGATACAAGTAGTTCACTTAAATGTTGAGAAAATACAGCAACCATTAGAATCAGAATGTGGCTAGAGCACACCAAACCCAATTGCCCTGTATCTCCAAAGAATGTCCCCAAAACTCCCTATTTGTCCTAACCTCTGCTTCATCCTAGATTTCTCTAAGTAGGGCTGACATTCAGCATGCCAAAAAAACTATACCAGGTATTTACGGCTGATGTCCATTCTGACTGGTCCCTCTGTCATCCTGAATATCAGCCCAATCTATACCTTTTATACTATGCATTTGATGTAACAATGTTTGGAACAGAAAAGGAAAAAACCAAGATATTTGACTCAAAGGGTGAAATTGAGATCTACTAGACAGAAAAGTTTATATCACAGAAAACATCTCTAAGTAACAGGGTACAATATATGCATAATAACAACAACAAAAAGGGTAAATTTCTTTATTGCTCAGTAAGCATATACATGGTGCATCTTATATGGGGGTTAGGTTTGGAAGTCTGTGGAGAAGGCAAAAAATTATGTTTTGTCAAAATTACCCTTGAAAATCTCTAAAATTATCCATAAAATCGTATGCAGAGCATAAAAATCTTCAGATCTAAAACTATGTTTTAATTTTTATAAATATTAAAATTTGAGAATCGCTGAGCTAGAGAAAATAAAGGATAAATCCATATATTGACGCACATGCAAACCACAAGCCTCTGTGAGATCTAACTCACAAACCTCTGTCAGAGACTGGGTGGGGCATTCTAAAGGGTTCCAACTTCCCTGTAGTATAACAACATTCTCTCTCTTTTTTTTTAACATCATTCTCTTTTAATATTAAAGCTCTATAATCTTAGTATATGTTAATAGGTGTGTTACAAGGATTAAAGAAGTAATTTATATGACAGCATTACATGGGGCTGGCATCAAGCTCTTGCTCATAACTGTTTGCTGAATTTGAATACAAATATTACTTAATCAGGTCATGTACACAGTGTGTTTTGTTTTGTTTTGTTGAAAAGCTGTAGAGAAGATACTAGCTTCCCAATTGTCACTTCCTATTTTGGCTCCATGCAAGAGCTCACACACTCTTCTCACTTGACATTGTCTCAAGACCCCTCCCTACAGTTCTTCTAGGTGGGGTAACGAGTGCTGTGCATGAAAGGAAAACCTAAGTTAAGTGCTCATATGATGAGGCTCCAATGGAGCATCACCAGGGCCACATTTAGGCTGAAATTTTCAGAGCAACACAATGATGACTATAATTCTCATTTACTCAGGTTTTGGAAAGAGAGCAAGATCCCTCTTGTAACACCCGTCACGCCTTACCTGATCTATCACCATACAGTTAGCATAAACTTCATCACCGCCATTCAGCACACCAGAGAGTCGGCCTGCAGCAAAGAATGTTGGGGAATGCTTGGATTTTTTGAAGACATCAAAAGAGTGATCTAGAGGGAAAATGACAACAGGACAGAAAAAAAGTAGATGGAATTTATTTTACAGTCAAACTTTACCTTCTTTTTTTTTAGATTTTATTTGTTATTTGAGAGAGAGAGAGACAGAGCAAGAGAAAGAAAAAACAAGCAGGGGGCAGGGGCAGAGGGAGAGGGAGAAGCAGACTCCCCATTGAGCAGGGAGACCAACGTGGGGCTCCATCCCAGGACCCTGAGAACATGACCTGAGCTGAAGGCAGACGCTTAACCCACTGAGCCACCCAGGCACCCCAAACTTTACCTTCTTAATTGAACAGTTAAAAAAAATGCAGACTGCATTTTTTAAATGTGTTCACATATTAACATCTATGTGCATGTATTTTCTGTTCTACATCCAAACCTTCTCAGTTATCTAAAACCTAAAGAATAGTTATAGATAGTGTGTACCCATTTCAAGCACTATTTTTCCAATCATAAGAGATTTTTTATAAAATCATTAGATTTCTTTTTTTTTTTTTAATTGAGAGACAGCATGCGAGAGAGAGAGCACAAGCAGGAGGGAAGGGGAGAGGGAGAGGGAGAAGCAGACTCCCCACTGAGCAAGGAGTCCAATGCAGGGCTCCATCCCAGAACCCTGGGATCATGTCCTGAGCTGAAGGCAGATGCTTAACCAATTGAGCCACCCAGGCACCCAAAAATCATTAGATTTCTGCTTTCCATTTCTAATAGATAAAACTAGAGTTCATTCTACTTTATCAATAACTTGGAAGCATTTGTGATTGTACCACAAGCCTCAGGGCCACTGCAGTGTTCAGGCTCCATACCCTTTACTACCGGACCAAAGACAGTACACAGTCTAGGAGTTCTGAATGAATATGCATACTCTTACAGAGAATGTTGCTTCTTTTTTAATTATCGAAATGTTTTTGTTTGTTTCTATGTTCTCGGCTTTGTTACAAATAGATGAGGTTGCTCAAAGTTGAGTTCCAAAGAGTTGAGGTGCTACTGTATTTGTAGGGAACAGGAAGTTGGAGGCAGTAAAACACAGTGAAGCCAGAATGCCTCATTTCCTGAGACTTTGGCTCAATACCTTTACAGAGTTTCCTCATCTATAAAAGCAGATTTTCATGATGCTTTCCCTGTCGTGGGGTATGAGAGTTAAATGAGTTCAAACATGGAAAGCACTAAATACATGCCTAGCATTTAGCAAGAGCTCAATAAATATTAATTGTCAGTGTTACTACATTTTATTATTAACAGTTATCTCAAGCATGTTCAATGTGAGGTTACTGATACTAAGAATATGGTGTTACTAATATTATCAGTATTATTAATACTATCTTAGTGTTATAGTAATAGTAAATTATCAGCATCTGTAAATGACTTTAGTAGGGTGGATTCAAAGGTGTGCTTGTAGCAGATATCATCCTCCCTGACATTACAGCATATATTCTCAAGGGGACACAAAAGGAATAGTGTTGCCTCTGTTCTATCAGAAATAGCCCTAATCTCACCACCCGTCCAATCTATGTCATAGCATAAAAGCCAGGTAAGCCCATGGGAGTGAATCAGAAAATGACAAAAGATTAGTAACTGTTGGGCTGATGTACTTCTGCTGGAAGACATTATAAAAGTTACAAAAATATATCAATTGTATGAACCAAATGGCATCAGTTTCAGATTCTGTATCTTAACCTACCTGCTGACCACAGAACACCAAAATGAGATTTCATTGAGCTTCTCAAGTAAATATACAGTGTAAATGGAAACTATTTTCTTATATCCATAATGTCTTCTTTTATCAATTTATATAGCTAGCACTATGACAAAGTCCACAAATACTTCACAAGTATGACCTTTATGATCAATTACTATACATTTTCATTGTAATTACACAAAGTAAAAGCACGTTCCAAAGATTATAAATCAAGAACCTGACAAAATGCTTTCAACATGTTCTGAAGAAAATACGTGCTTAAATGTCATTTTATAGAATGTTTGAAAAACAGTCATGAATAACTCAACATGGCCCTCTGAAGCATAATTAATCTAGTTTAAGTGCTCTACAATGGTTTTTTCTTTTTTTTAAGATTTTATGTATTTAAGAGAGAGCATGAGCGAAAGAGAGAGAAAGAGAGTGCGCACAAGCAGGGGGGAAGGGCAGAGGGAGAGAAAGAAGCAGATGCCCCGCTGAGCAGGGAGCCTGATGTGCGGCTAGATCCCAAGACCCTGGGATCATGACCTGAGCCGAAGGCAGATGCTTAACCGACTGAGCCACCCAGGCACCCAAACTGCTCTATGATGTTTTAAGTTTACACACTATAACACACCTGGCATTTCTGCCATCCCAATTGGTAACTCTGGCCAAGCTGGGGTTTAATTTATTTTCTGTGTAATTTGATCAGTGTTTTAGAAAATGATATAATTTGTTAACAAAGATGGGTCCCTAATCCCTTATCTCCAATTCTGAAATCTAGAAAGCTCTGAAAATCTAAACTTTTCTTCATAAATTTGGTTCATAAACATATTTGGTGCAAAATTTGACATGAACCACATGAGGCCATGTCTAGTTTTTATTTACCTCACCTGGTGTGAATATTCATACATTTTGCTGTAGAAATACTATCACACTGGATGATGGCATTGCCAGTCATATCATATTATAAGCACTATCCCAAAAAGATCTGAAAATTCTAAATTCCAAAACAAATCTAGTCCCAATAGTTTCAAACAAGAGACTAGATTTCTATGTTATTACAGCAGATATTAGATCAATATTTCCCAAGATTTTATCATTCCTCTTCCAAATTCACAATTTTGCCTTATCTACTTACTACCTGCATTATATTCTCTAATACTTGTTTTTAGATTGACCCACCCTTTTTTCTTTAAATAAAATGAATTTTAAAAGAAATACTTTATCCTTACTATAAACAGAAAGTCAGTATTCCCTGTCAAAACTGGAAGAGAATTATACAGACCAAACCAATGAAACCACCTTCTGACTGAATATAGTTGCCAATCAAAGCTGAGAGTCTACAAGGGTGTCTTGTTCACTGTCACGAAAGGAGATTCAGAAAGACTGGAGGATGTTAAAGATGCAGGGGGTTGCAAAATGAACTTTCTCCTTGAATCAGCAGAAAGATTAAGAATAAAAAGAAAAGGAAATACCTGCCTTCTGTGTGATTCAATGTCAACGAGCATTAGGTCGGGATACCAGCTTCAAGATCAACAGTGCCCAAAAGAATTTACCCTACACTTTGGGAAAATTGCCTAGACCATGTCATCATCCTGTCACTTAGGTAATGACTCCACTGAGACAATCCATCTTGTTGGCAGGGGGGACATTACTGTACAAAATCACAAGACAGTGGTGACAATGGAAAAATCTCTGTCTTCTCTCTAGATCTCTCATCCATAATCTACCACGTAAGATTTTCTGGGTCACTCAGAGCAACAATTTATAAGATTGGTCCAAAAGGCTTTTTCAGTAGAACTCTAGACCATTCATAGCCTCCTCTTGCCAAAGGATACCAAAGGGTAATCAGATCTGCAAGTGAACACAGATGAACAAACCAGAAGATGACAGCCTTCTAAGACCTCCACTCCTTTATTAACTTCAACACTAGTCATTGTAGTTAATGGGCTTCCAACCAGCAGAATGAGATTACAGGAAGAAAATAAGTCTTCAAAATTACTTTCAAATAATCACCAGATACATATATTAAATTGGCTAATTTATCTTTGTCTCCATCATTCAAAGAAAAAGAAAAAAAAAATTCAAAAGAGCTACAATGGCTTCTTTTAAAAAAAACAACTAATCTTATCAAGATTTAAGATATATTTCATTACTTCCGGGTTTGTGATTCCGGAAGAAACAAGAGCACGGCGTGAACATGGGGAAGCAAAAGAAAGCGAGAAAGTATGCCACCATGAAGCGAATGCTTAGTCTCCGAGATCAGAGGCTTAAAGAGAAGGACAGATTAAAACCTAAAAAGAAAGAAAAGAAAGATCCCAGTGCACTCAAGGAAAGAGAAGTCCCCCAACATCCTTCCTGCTTATTCTTCCAATATAACACACAGCTGGGCCCACCTTACCACATCCTGGTTGATACCAACTTTACCAACTTTTCCATTAAAGCGAAACTTGACTTAGTACAGTCAATGATGGACTGTCTGTATGCCAAGTGTATCCCTTGTATAACTGACTGTGTAATGGCTGAAATTGAGAAACTGGGGCAAAAGTATCGAGTGGCTCTAAGGATTGTCAAGGATCCAAGATTTGAACGATTACCATGCACACACAAAGGAACCTATGCAGATGACTGCTTAGTACAGAGAGTAACTCAGCACAAGTGTTACACTGTGGCCACAGTTGACCGGGACCTTAAACGAAGGATCCGGAAGATCCCTGGAGTTCCCATCATGTACATTTCTAACCATAGGTACAACACTGAGCGGATGCCAGATGATTATGGAGCCCCTCGGTTCTAATTCTTAAAAGATAGAGTTCCTCTGCCTTCCTTTACCAACTTTTTCTGTTGCCTGTTCGTATTAGCAGTATGCTGTAGCATGAATTATTCTTCTTACCCATTTGCTCTGTTATGAGCTGACTATGGTTAAAAACACTCACTTTTTGATGTTTGGGGGGGAAAAAAAAGATATATTTCATTACTTCCATTTTAGTAGCAATTAAGTGAAAAATAATTGCCAAAAAAAAAAAAAGAATCCTTCAGGTCCTTTCTCAATAAGCATATACAGATAACACGCAATAAGAAAATCAGCTCTTTGTCTTAAATTATGCTGTTTTTAAGACAGTTTTCCCTAGCAAAAAGTTAACTTTACAGTTCTGTTGATAACATTTATTTTTAATATGTGGTAGACCCACATTTCAAAGGCAGTATAAAAGGAACCAAAACTCAACTGCCATCCAAATGGCTGAAATTTTTACATCAGTGAAGAACAATGCATTGTAGTCATTAAGAGCTAGGGCCCTGGGCTGCTTGAATGCCTAGCCCTACTTCACCAGCTATTCGCTGTGTGACCTTGGGCAAGTTACTTAACCTCTCTACACCTCCATTTCCTGATCCATAAAATAGGGATGATAACATATCTCATAGGATTATCCCAAGGATTAAGCGATTTAATATTTTAAGTGCTTGGACATCATGTGACACAAAGTAAGCCCTATAACACACTTGCTATTATCATACTAGTAAATGAGGTTGTCTAGTTTTGATACTTCACCATAGTTTTGCTGCTTTTATCAAATGATTTCTACCCTGGTTAGAACTTTACATGTTTCAAACCAACCCTAGGGAAGTGGAATGCATAAAACATTCATGTGCTACACGAAGAGCTTTTAAAATGTAACTCTCTTATTTCAGACCTAGCTCACATTAGGACATTTTATAAAGTCCATCCTGGAAATGGTAACCGAAAAACAAAGTCAAACTGCCCATAAAATTTACCTCCAGCAACTCGAGGATGAGATCTCACGAAATGGGAGGGATTATAACAGAACCAACAAAGAATAAAGTCAGACAATCAGAGACAGTGTTTCCCAAGAACAAAGGGAAGATTTGAGAAATGAGGATGTTCCAACATGATCAAGCGGCCTCGGGCCAGGTTCTCACTGCAGAGTACGTGCCTAGAGGATAAACAGCAGTTCCAGGGGATCCCCAGATCTCCTCTCTCCCATTATGCTCATTGCTCTGTAATGCGATCTAAGGAACTCTACAGGGACTCCCTGAAGCAAAAATCTGCATCGGCGCTTCTTTGCTACACTAGATGCTTGGGTCAGGTGACAGGAGAGACAACTGAGAGTAAATGTATTTCACCCACAGAAAGAAGGAGAACTAGTGAGGGGGAGAGGGAAAAGCAGCTGCAAGTACCTCCCTTTTTTCCAACATTCACAACTACCCCCAAATGGGCAGGAAACAGTTAATAGCACCGCTCAGCCTAGGGCCTCTGCAACCTGAGTTCCGGTGAAATCCAACCCTCCCTCCTGAAGCTAAGGGCCTTGCAGCTTAAGGAAAATGTGGTCTATTTGCCTGGTTATGTAAGAGACCCACATCCAGACATAAACCAACCCGGCTAGGACAGCCTTTTGCAAACCTGCTGCTGACCTGGTTTGGCCCGCTCTGGGTGCCAAGCTCACGCCTGCCAAAAGCAGGGGAGGGCCTCTCAGTCCACCTATCTCTTTACAATGGCAGGGCAGCTTTGTTTGTTTCTTTCATTCATTCATTCAACTGTGCTTTAAGCCTAGCAGGCTATGAATACAGAAGAAGGATTTATGGAGAATGACTAACCACCACAAGATGGGTCGAGAATATTTTAGAGTTCAGTTCCTGGCGCTCCATGGAAACCGTGCCCATCACAACCTAGGGGTCAGTTCTCCCCACTAACCGTATGTGATCTAGGGCAGCATTTGATACTGAGATGGCTCCCTTTTCCCCTTTGCCTCCAGGACACCTCTCTCTATCTGGCCTTTCCTTCTCAGTCTCTGTCATCCTCTCAATTTTAATACAGGTTGCGGTGCCCCGGGATCAATCCTCAAATGTCCCTCTTTCTCTCTCCCTCCCTCTCCCCACATTCCCTTGATGTCTAACAGCCCAGCGTCATACACCATTGTATGATGATGACTCCCACAGTCCCAGAGTTTCATATCCAACCCAGACCTCCCGCCTGAATCACAACCATCTCCTTAACATCTCCACAGAGTTGTCCAGCAGCCACGAAAGCAAAACACAACTCCTGATTTTCTCCCTTCCGCAAATGCTCCTCCCCGTCAACAGCAACTGTCTCTCCCTGGACTGACCTTGACTGTTCTCTTTCACAACCAAAGGAATCCACAATCTGACCTTTTCTTACACCTCCACCCACTGCCACGCCAGGGCGAGCCACCACCATCTCCTGCTCAGACTACGGGAAGACCACTGTCCCCCGACTGTTCTCCTTGCTGTCGCTTCTCTGCCCTTGACAACCCATTCTCCACAACATATACAAGGCAATCGTGTTACAAAGAAAATCAAATCACGTCTTGCCTTTGCAAAATTCTCCAGTGGCTGCCCCTCTCATTTTGGGTAAAAGCCAAACTTTACCACAACCTACAGTGTTTTACTAAAATGGTTCTGGGCCGCACTTTTAACATGGGTAGTGTGTGTTTGAAGAAGGTGTTTTCCCACACATCCAAGCAATTCTGACACCAACTGGGTGTCCTACAATTCAACTCAATTCTGACACTTTCTACCCAGAGATAACATCAGATTCCACAGATTAAGGGTTTAACCCTACAAGACTACCCACCCCCACGTTCAGATGCCAGTCACAAGTCCAGGTCGTTACCTATATTTCTGACCAGTTGGCTATAAATTGGTAGAGACCAATTGCCATGACCCCCTCTCCTTAGGTTTGATTCATTTGCTTGATAGGTTCAGAGATTCAGAATAACATTTTACCGATTAAATTACTGATTTATTTTTAGAGGATATAACTCAGGAACAGCTAGAGGGAAGAGATCCATAGGACAAGGTATGAGGTGCTTCCATGCTCTCTCAAGAGTACAATGCTTTCCTGATACCTCCTCCTGTTCCTCATCCAAAAGCTCTCTGAAACCTGTCCTCTTGGTTTCATTATATACACACGATTGATTAAATCTTCAGCCATTGGTGATTGAACTCAAACTTTAGCCCCTCTCCCCTCCCCAGAAGCAAGGGTGGGTAAGACTGAAAGTTCCAACTCTATTCACATGGCCAGTTCCCCTGGCAACCAGCCCCCAATTCTGAGGTCCAAAAGTCACCTCATTAATATAACAAGAGACACCTTTATCATACTCATTACACAGGACCTTCCAAGAGTTTTAGGGAACCCTATACCAGAAACAGGAGAAAGACCAAATATGTATTTCTTATTATAAATCACAATGTCATACTTACATAACCTGCCCCACCTCCACCCTCACCCAACCTCTCTGAAGCCTGCCAAATACTCTACTCCAGCCTCACTGGTCTTGCCATTCTATGCCTCAGGCCATTTGCACTTACAGTTCTCTCTACCAGGATTGTTCTTCCCCTGGACATCCTGATGCTTTGCTTCCTCACTTTCTTCAGCTCTCTACTCAAATGTTATCTTATCAAACAGCCTCTCCCAGGCCATTAGGTATATAAAATAGCACCTCACCTCCAAGACCTGCTTTATTTTCCCTTATGCCATAGATCATCACCTAGCATCATATGTCTTTACTGTATATTGTTACCTTCTACTAAAATGTAAACTCCATCAGAACAGCGAGTTTGAATACTTTGTCCACTATATCCCCAGGGCCTAGAGCCATGTCAGGTGCATAAAAGATTCTCAGTAAATACTACCTGAAGGAGTGAATACTTTCTCATCAAGAACAGAAACCTTGTACAGGGTACAACTGAGACTATTCCCTTCTGGTCTGACAAATTTCCTCAGATTCTGGAAGTGTTCTTGTGCATTGCCCAGCTGTTCTTGCTCTACTCCTGGTTGTGAAGGAAATATTGCTTTCTTTTGCAACACATTTCTGTGTTTTGCGTTCTTCTTATTTCTCATTCATCCATTCATTCATTCTCTTTTCCAACATGTGCGGTGTGACTACTGACTACCAGCCACCATGCTACTTGCTGAGCCCTGCCCAGGTTCCTCAGCCTCCATCTGTGACTCTTAAAAATATCCTTAAGCACAGTCCTTGTAGACCACTTCCCCAGGAGGTCCCCTGACAGGTCTCTAAACAGCCAGCAGGCTGTCCTCTGAGCTCTTCCTGCCTGTTGCCTCCCTGTGTAGTCCTATGTGATCTACCGCACTCCGGAGACAGAAGTTTCATTTTGTTCCTCCTGGTAGGATAAGTAACTTCCTGGTTGGGGTCTGAGCTAAAAACAGCTTCTTCCGTTGTGTGGAACAACGCAGGTGCCCGGCACTTCTGTGTGACACCACCCAACATGCCCCGGGGCAGAAGGAGCCCAAGAATGCCTCTTTCATCTCCTTATTTCAAAAAACCAAGGGATCACTCTTTTACTAACAGAATAATGAGAGGACCAGGCAGATTTGCAAGGTAAAGGTACTGGAAGATCAGGAAAAAAAAAAACAAACAAACATAAAAATGGAGAGAAAAAAAATTCTAGGTACTGCAAGAGAGTCAGCATCTAACACCTGTTCCCTATCAGGTCATTCATTATACGAGGTAACACCACTGTTAGAGCCAACGGCGATACAGTGCTTACTCTGAACCAGGCACTACATGATTTCCATTTATTGGCTCACTTGATCCTCAGAACAATCTCCTGAGGCAGTACTATTTAGTACTTCCATTTTGCAGAGCAGGAAACTGTGGTGCTATTTAAGTAACTTCCCCAAGGTCCCTTAACTTAGTCGGTGGCTTCCCTACGAAAGCACTCTGCTAGCCGGTTCAAAGCATTTATTTTAATAATCGAGCTTACTGAGTATCCCGTTTGAACTAGAGAAAACAGCATCTGAGCAATGTCTGGTATTCTCCCATCAGGAAGTTTCGTTACTGTGCTGCGCTGTGACTTGCGCCTACTTGTGTTGATTTACTTCCTGGGCCCATGCTCTCTGCCTCTGGAGATTTGCGGCCGGAATAGGACAGTCGTGAGTCTGGCTGAGAAAACGTTCATACAACAGTAAATACATGATCTCGTTTTGTTTAGCCACACGACACACAAGATAACAGAGAAAGACAGGACAGATAAACTGAGATGTTAGCTGCTACCTTCCAGGTGATGGAATACAGGTGGTATTTAATTTCAACTCTGGGTTTTCTAGATTTCTAACCACCATCATTTTTACATGTAAAACAAAAGAAGAAACAGGTTGTGTCTTCAAAGTGTGCCTCCCATGTGAAAGACCAGCTGTGGAATCTCAAGCAAAATACCAGGTAATCAGTAAATCAACCGTATCGGATAATACCTGTGTAGACGCATTAGCTGGGAATGTTTTATGCAAGAGTACACAGTATTGTTTTTGCCCGTCTGCCAGCCCTCCTCTCCCTCACCCCATGAGGTATTATCGTGTTCGGCCTGTAGACACGAAAGCTGAGGCCCAACGAGAGTGATTAACCCACCGATGTTATTAAGTGTTAGAACCAGAACACAAACAGTGTTGACAGAGACAGCCTTTCTCAATGCAGCACACTATCCCCAAATTCCCAAATTCAAAGGGAACTTTTGCCAAATTCTGAAATTTAAGGATAGTCCTTTCTGCAATGGTCTTGGTGTGCTCCAGGAGAATGAAAAAAAACTCACCCTCACAAGTGAAAAGGAATGTTTTCAGGGATAAACTGTCATTTATCTCCTTGTTTTATTCTTCCTCTAAGTTTCTCTTAGGATTTTCCTGATATTAGTCTTGGCCTGGAACATCTCTTGGCCTCACTCTTCTGAGTTGGACTGGAGGTTACAGAGAGGATCCATCCAAATTCCAAAATTATCCCCAGCCCAGGAATTTCCTGTGGGTCATGTGTAAACTGAAGTTACTCTGAAGATTTAAGTGTACACCAAAACATGTCTGAGAGAATCCAGGGAACCTCTGTCTCCCAAAATAGAATGGCTCTAACATGGACCCAAATGCCTAATTCACCCTCAGAACTTGCCTCACCCTCCTGGGATCCTGTGCAAGAAAAGGGAGCCCTGGGGTGAGAACAGGCCTCTCGACCAGTTCCGTTAACAGTAACAGCTGAGGGCAGAAGTGAAGGGATTCCAGAAGTGTTGAGGTGAAAGCTGTTTTTCCAGCTCTCTCCCTCGGAACAGCAGCTTAAAACCCCTTCTAAATAACAAGTTACAACTTGGTACTCTAAAATCAGATCCTAAAAGAAGCCCTATTCTGCTGTTTTGAAAGACCTAATTATCAAAATTATCCAAGAAGAAAACAAGCCTTTTCCCTCATAATACACCGGAGGCACAGGGGGAGGTGGGGAGAAGGGAGAGAACAAGAAAACATTGTCCTTGGAGAACAACAATTTTCTCCCACATCTTCCCAAGTTCTCATTCCTAATTATAGTAGCACAAAGTAGCCTTCGAGATGACATAGGTTTATGTGTGCAAAAGGACTCCCAAATATGTAAGCAACTGTTTCCCTCCTTTGCTTCCCCCAAACTATCAAGGAGATGTTCACTCATGTGTTGTATATAGACTTGTAGTGATTAGACTTAATTAGCAATTCCTTTCCTTCTTTATTTTTTTTTTAAGATTTTATTTATTTATTTGAGAGAGAGACTGAGCTAACGAGCGGGAGGAGGGGCAGAGGGAGAAGCAGGCTCCCCACTGAGCAGGGAGCCTGACACGGGACTCAGTCCCAGGACCCTGGGATCATGACCTGAGCTGAAGGCAGATGCTTAACCAACTGAGCCACCTAGGCACCCTCCTTCTTTTCAATTTGTTTTTTATTAATTTTTTTAAAGTAATCTCTATGCCCAACGTGGGGCTCAAACTCATGACTCTGAGGTCAAGAGTTGCCCGCTCCTCTGACTAAGCCAGCCAGGTGCCCCAGCAATTCCTCTCCTCCTTGACGCAGCTCTCTAAGGCCTCTATCAAGTTAGTCTACAGAGGGAAACAATGAGCAAACTGAAGGGGAAAAAACTGGCACATTCTACAAACACCAGAATAGAAGTGAAAGATCTCAAAAAAACTGGCGGGACTTTGACAAGACCATTTTTGGCGACTGTAGACAAAAAAATATATAAACTGGTAAGGAAGATATTCCTGGAGGTTGTCATCACAAGGAACCTTATGAATAATTCATATCCTACAGAATCTTCTAGGAAAACACGACCACATAAAAATGATTGTATTCAGTTCAAAAGTCATAAGGAGCTCCCATTCTCCAGCACCCATTTGTAGAGCTATATGTTTTTACCCCCACCCCTTAATATCTTAAAAAGTAACTGAGTTCTTTTTTTTTAAATCTTTTTTTTTTTTTTTAAGATTTTATTTATTTATTTGAGAGAGAGAGAAAGCATGAGGTGGGGAGGGTCAGAGGGAGAAGCAGACTCCTCGCTGAGCAAGGAGCCCGATGCGGGACTCAATCCCAGGACTCCAGGATCATGACCTGAGCCAAAGGCAGTCGCTTAACCAACTGAGCCACCCAGGCGCCTGAGGTTTTTATTTTTTGAAGTGTAATTTACATACCATAAATTTCACCATTTTTTTTATTTTTTATTTTTTTTTAAGATTTTTTATTTATTTATTTGAGAGAGAGAGAATGAGAGACAGAGAGCATGAGAGGGGTGAGGGTTAGAGGGAGAAGCAGACCCCCCGCCGAGCAGGGAGCCCGACGCGGGACTCGATCCCGGGACTCCAGGATCATGACCTGACCCGAAGGCAGTCGCTTAACCAACTGAGCCACCCAGGCGCCCGAGGTTTTTATTTTTTGAAGTGTAATTTACATACCATAAATTTCACCATTTTTTTAATTTTTTTTTAAGATTTTTATTTATTTAAGAGAGAGAGAGTGAAAGAGAGCACGAGAGGAGAGAGGGTCAGAGGGAGAAGCAGACTCCCCGCCGAGCAGGGAGCCCGACGCGGGACTCGATCCCGGGACTCCAGGATCATGACCCTAGCCAAAGGCAGTCGCTTAACCGACTGAGCCACCCAGGCGCCCAGTAACTGAGTTCTACTATTGACAAGGAACTATGTGAAAGGTTTCACTTTTTTTGAGGGATAACTGACATTAGTTTCAGGTGAGCAACAATGATTTGAGATTTGTATATATTGCAAAATGACCACGGTAAGTCTTGTTAACACCCCTCATCCTTGTGATGAGAACTTTTAAGATCTACTCTCTTACCAACTTCCAAATAACTCTCACTTATTTTTTTGTGTCCTCAATAAGAGCATGTGGAAGGAAGGGAGGAATGATGAAAGCCAAGCAATGCCTGGCGTTCTTCCAAACTGTTCTCGGTTTCTCCTGGCTGGGAAACTCCTGAATCCCGCTCCATTATCCTGAGCAATCCTGGGCACCTGTGTGTACGTTAGTATGAATGAGAACTGGATAGGATACCAGTTACAATTCTTAACCAGGGTTTTCATTGGCAGGGACAACAGAGATCAAAGAAATGAGACATGTGGTTTCCCTGCCTGGGGGGAAAAATGTGATAGGCCAGAGCTACTCTGAAGGTAGGTGGGCCTTTTGTGATTCCATGTGGGGCTCCGTAGGAGACCACCTAGCAGGCTGTCCCACAGCATCACGAGGAAAACCACAGCTGGGAACACTTAGTGGGAGAGCAAGTTCAGGCAGCAGGGCAAGGAAGGGCCAGCTTCCCAGGCTGCTCCCGGTTGCCTAGTGGTGAGAATGGGTCCCTAAGATCCCACAGGCCTGTGAGAAGAGTAATAATGACGGAGTAGAGTACTTGTGGCCTGCCATGAAGCCCACCACGGCACCAAGGGAAGGACCCTATAGCAGATATTTTTAGACAAGCGCCTGAGCCAGCAGTCTGGGACATAGGTTCCAAGTTTTCTATAGTATAACAAGGGTGAGGCCAAGTCAGTGAAGGAGAAATCACCAGGAGAAATTCAGACGAACGCCAGGGAGAGGATCCAGTTGCCAGATGTGGGTCACAGATGTTGAATATTTTGTGCCTCAGGGAAGAGCCCAGGCCAACAGATCTGCCGCAAACACCAGGAGGACCCACAGGACACTCAAAGATGAGGCCTCCTCCTATCCACCACCAATTGCGCCCTACCCTCACTAGAAAATCACATTCCATACCAGCTTGGCCAGAAAAAGGAGGAACACGAAGACACTGAAGAAACTGGATATTTTACTGAAAGAGACTGAACAGTTACCGAAAATAATGGTTTTTATTATTGCATCAGACCAAGCTTAATGCATTAGACTAAAATAAACCCTTTCCCCTCCCCACTGCCTGGAGTATAGGACTTTATAAGAAAGATCAGCTCTATTACAAAATAAAAAAATAAACGCAAAATAAAAACTATGTGAGTGTAGTGTGAGTAAATTTGTACCACGATACACTTACAATATTTACTGCCTGCTTTCTGCTATCCAGGCAGTAGAGGTGTGAAAATAGGTCATCTAGGCTCTGTCTTCAAAGAATTTAGTGTCTTAGGGTGAGACACTCAATATTAGCTGTGATGCACTAACGAGGCCACTATTATAAAAACATGCAAAAGCCAGAGAGGCACAAAGGATAGAATGATGAACTCAGGTGCACACCTCTGTTTACTGCAGTATTTACAATAGCCAAACTATGGAAGCAGCCCAAGTGTCCACTGACTGATGAATGGATAAAGAAGATGCGGTATATTTATACAATGGAGTGTTATTCAGCCATAAAACGACTGAAATCTTGCCATTTGCAACAACATGGATGGAGCTAGAGAGTATAATCCTCAGCTAAATAAGTCTGTCAGAGCAAGACAAATACCATGTGATCTCACTCATATGTGGAATTTAAGAAACAAAACAAATGAGCAAAGGAATAAAAAAGAGAGAGAGACAAACCAAGAAACAGACTCCTAACTATAGAGAACAAAGTGATGGTTAGCAGAGGGCAGGTGTGGGAGGATGGGAGAAATAGGGGATGGGGATTAAAGAGTACATTTATCATGATGAAAAAAAAAATTTAATTTTTTTTTAGGAAAAAGCATGATGAACTAAGGGCATTCAGGGAAGTCTTGCAGAAAACAAACAAACAAACAAACAAACACCTTTAAGCTTCATCTTACAGGACAAGCTGGAGACTTCTAGTCAGAAGTGGGAGCAATATGCACCTGAATTTGCTAAAATAAAAATAAAAGGGAGAGAGAGAAGACTTACTGAAAGCATGTGAGGACATGTCACAGAACCACAGGAATTTAACACCCAAGGCTTGAGAGGGAGGCACCTGAGCAGCAACAGGACCTCAGGGAACAGAACGAGGGCCCGGAATCTAGCAGGACCCTACCACACAAGTGCTTCTCTCTTTACATGTTTGCAGCGTTTCCTCCTACCACAGACTGTTTTTTCCCAGCAAATGGCTTCCCCTCATGCCTTCTGACACCGCCACTCATGAAGGGAGACATGTCCTTCCAAACTCCAGTCTCAAGAATCCCGAGGCAGGACTCTGATTGGCCCAGGAGGGATACTGTGATTGGCCCCAGCTGGAGCGGGATGCCCAGCCCACGGCACCCAAGAAGGCAAGGTTGCGTGAGAAGGTGGCAGCATCATTTGGACCTATGGCCAGAGCAGCAGAGGGGCCCCCTCTAAACAATCTGAAAGCTGTTCAGCAAAGGGCAGGAGGATAGGCAGAAAATAATAATCATCTAGGCCAATGCAGTATTTGGCATCTCTCTACATTTCCATAACACCATGAGTCAACAGTGTATGAGCCTGGGCTATTTTCCATCACTTTGATACACTCTATGTATGTCTAACTCTGCCCATTTGCTTGGAGGGAACCACCTGCCTATTCAAACCCTACCAGTTCACCACAGGCTATTAAAATGACATCCCCTTTTCAAACTGACATTCCTCGCTTCACCTTGAACTTCAACAGTAATTTTTCCTAATTTCTCCTATAGGATTCATCACTTTCTGGCTTAATATATCTGAATAAACAATTATTGGTTCTTGCCCCAAACTGGAGTGGTAGGGAAGAGCCCCTGAACATGGGATAACTGGAATAGTGCCTTCCTTCCATTATAGGGATTAAGGCAGAAATACATCTTGCCCAGGAATTTAAGCTGGCAAAAAAAAAAAAAAAAAAAAAAAGCAGTTTCACATATTTGGCCAAATATTTGTTGAACTAAAGGGAGCCCCAAGGGGTATGTAGCCTTGTTGTTTGGCAAGGGGCTTGTAGTCTGCCTCCTTTCCTCTGCGGACCAAGGTAGACTTCCAGGCAGAGTCAGAAATCAGAACTGCCCTGTTCTCAAGGTAAACACTATCTTCATTGTGAGCCAACAAAATCTTAGCAGGTATGTCACCTTTAAGAAAATGTTTCTCTTCCTCAATAAGGATTTTTGTAGTGACTTAGTCCCCCTACGGTGTTCAGGCATCCTTTGGGGGAATTCTGGAACTGAATACACACATGTACATGGAAGTCTACATATGTGTCCAATGAAATTTCATGAAAGAAAGAAGGGAAAACATGGAAGAGAACAAGTAAGGCCACGAAATAAAAGTAACTCACCTTTGAAAATTATCATTCAACCTTCTGAAATGTCATCATACTTTAAATACTCGCTGTGTGAGGGGATTATTTTTCAGACTATGTACCTGCCCTCCTAAATGAGCTTACAGGAAAGGCCAAAACAGTGGTCTGATGATTCTCATCTCCATTCCCAGCAAACTCAATCCCTCTAACTTGACCTTTCTGAGACAAACCTGTGAACTTTCCAAAACATGCTGAAAGCTCTCCCATCCCATCCTTTCTCAATTCATCTTGCCTCTTCCCCTCCTCAGCCAACTACCCAGCGCTGCACACATCTGTCCATCTCTTCCTACCCAAGTGATGATGGGTGGCAGGACTATATACTTAGGTGTATGGTCTATCAAGACAGAGAAATGGCTCTATCACTTTACTCCTCCAGAATTTTCACCGCCACCTCTTTTCCTAGTCAAAGATTCACAAGAGAGGGAGAAGCTAGGATGGTGAGACAAAATGGCACCTTTCAAACATAGGTAGCTACCCATGAAGTTCATTATCCCTTCCCTCTACGAAGAGGTGGTACAACATCCTGGGAAGAACGAAACCTCTCAAGTCAACATCCTGGTTGTAGGACTTGCTCTTCATCTATTGGTCTTTATCTTGGACCACGTATGTCCCTACTCTTGGGCCTCAGAGCCCCCACCTAACAAATGAAGGTGACGACCACATCTATCTAACATACACATCTTTTACAAGCTAACTCATGAAAAACACCTTATCTGGATGTCACTCGCTTACTCATTCTCCTTCCTTATTCCACCATGGTAACTGTTCCTTGATTTCCTGGCATGGCCATAGGAATCACTTTACAACTCGCTGAGCTTCAGTTGCCTCGCTTAGAAGACAAAGGAAGTATCTCTCTTACAGAGTTATTTTGAGAATCAGATATCCTATATGTAAAGTGCCTACCACAGCTTGGTAAGCAGTGGCTATGATGATTAATAAAGCACCACAAAACTCTCATTTTGACTACAGCTACACAAGATGTGGTACCACCTAAGCTCTCCCAGGTTATGAAGTTTTCTGTGAGGCGCAGCCTCTTCCATCAAATACAGACTGGTTTTGCACCAGCACATGGTGGGGGAAGGCTCTCTTCCACACTCTCATCAGAGAGGCACAGGATGTGAGCTGGAGCAGGCGAGAGCCACAGAAGTTGCCTAAGTGGATGAACGGCACTGGGTCCCGATGATTTATATTAAAGAATGCATTTTGAAGACTGGAGACTAATTATGGTTAACTGATGTAAGTTCCAACCCCTGCACTTTTGAATCTTTGATTTACAAACATTAATTTTTGTGGTTCAATCTCCTACTGAAACCAACAAAACAAAAGTCCAGGCATTCCTGGAGTCCCTGAAGCAGAACCGTCATGGATGCTAGCCCACCCCAATCATTAACCACAAGGCTCCCAGTACAGCCTGTCCTGAGGCTGCCCATGGAATGACAAGGGGCAACTTTTGAGAATCCCAGGATATTTCTGAGGCAGCTTGGTTTTAAATTCTTTCACACTCTGCTTATATCACATTCCCTTCTAGACATGGTCACTTCCAAAGGCACTGTTTCTAAGTTAATCCTTTTCCCTTCCATTCTGACAGCATGGGGATAAGAAACCACTAGATTCACTGTTTAGTTGACGTAAGTATTGGTGGGTTTCTGCTTAATCTAGTTTTCCCCTTTTTGCCAAACCCTCTCTATTTTCACATCTCTTGAAACAAGCCAGCATTGTGTACGTGTATATGTGTCTATCAAAGAGCAGTGATAATAAAGACAGGATGGGGTATTAAAAGACAGAATACTAACAAGGGGGATCAGAACAAAGGAAGCATATTGTGAATAAAAGAGAATATTTCCAACAAAATATGAGAGGCAGAAAATCTAAGCCTTCAAAACCTCCTTCCTGACTTCCCAAGTGACCAGAACTTACCCGTACTAATTAGAAGAATGAGCAAGAAATACAATCCACCTTAGTTTTAAAGACTGACAAAAATCATTAGATCATCCTACAAGAGACTGGAGACCACAGTTCCGGCACAAACAGGCGACAGGGCTGAAAAAATCCAGTTTCTTGGTGTTTCTTCCACTATATAGAGGTGACATGTCTGGATCCTGTAAGATGTGGGATCCATTCTTAGTGCTAACATCCCTATAAGCAGGGACAGTATTTGTCTGGTTCACCACTTCGCCCCACCCTCCAGGACAATGCCTGCCATTCTGGACATGCCTGTCGAACACATGACTACTTTTCCATCCACTTCACCTCTTCCGACCCATCACACTCATCTGTAAAATGAGGTAGGTGGATCAGGTCATCCCTAAGGCCTACAGTTCTGGGACTCTGTCTAGCCAACAGTGCAGCGTGACCAAACCCACTCTTCACAACTGGCCATCATCGTCTAGTGATGAATGCAAACAGGGAACGCAGTCAATTCCCACCTGTCTGCGACCAACGTTATTTCCACTTGTCATTTGTTTACTAGCTGCAATAATTATTTTCAAATCCCAAGTACCTGCTTTCACTTGAATTGAGTTTAATTTAAGCATAGCTATGTTATGACTTCTTGCTGTAGCTCAAACTGGCTGTGCTCCAATTTTAGATTTCAAAGGAGAGTGTGATTAATGCACTCCCTACAGCTCCACTGGACTCTCAAGCTCCTCCACTGGTCTTCTAATCATTAATCCCACATCTCCCCAATTTGTTAGGCTATGCAGGACCCCAGCTACATAGGCATCCGGTCAGTTGGCCAGGCACAAAAACATATGAAGATCATTCCCCAAACCGAAATGAGTTAGAATGAACATAAAGATTTCATAGTCTTACAGAACAGCAAGCTGCCCTCAAGCAGTCCTCACCGCACCAGAATATTCACCCCGAAGAATTAATGAAATAGTGTATCTCCCCACTTTCAGAATTTAGAAGTTTTTAAAAATCTTATTTGGAAATAATTTCAAACTTCCAGGAAAGATAGAATGGCACAAAGAACACCAAGATATCATCTTTACCCAGATTTACCTATTGTTAACATTTTGACTCCATTTTCTGCATGTGTCTGAGCGTGCTTTTACATGCATATGCTTGAGCTATCTCTTACATAAAGTTTTTCCTCCTGAACCATTTAATGGTAAGCTGCATTTATCACGGCCCCTTCCCCCAAAGAAGAAACTAAGTTTAAAACACAACAACAGAAGGATGGCTGGGTGGCTCAGTCAGTTAAGCGTCTGCCTTCGGCTCAGACTGTGATCCCAGGGTCCTGGGATAGGGTGTCCCGCATCAGACTCCCTGCTCATGGGGAGTCTGCTTCTCCCTCTCCTCCCAGTTCGTGCTCTCTCTTTGCTATCTCACTCTCTCTAAAATAAATAAATAAAATCTTTAAAAAAAATACACACACACAACAGAAAAGTGGAATGTTGTACAACATTTTTAAGTCCCCAGTAATAGAATTTCAAGGATGGCAGCTGAGCAGCATAGGGAATTTGTTCAGGTTGAGGCTTTCTACCAGCACTGGATGTGTAACCAATCTTATTCCTGGGGGTGGCCTTGATTCTAGCCAAAGAGCAAACACACACATGCAAGCAAACACACACACACACACACACACACACACACACACCTCTATTTTATCTTAGAAGGAAAAAAGGTCCTTGAGGCAAACCAGGTATGTTGACAACTGCCAGCCTCCATTTTTCTCATCAAAAAGCAGGGGGTAATTCAATAGGTCATTCTGTTCTGGCGAATAGAGAGCTCTGCTCCGTAAGGATAAAGCTAGAGAGAGCTCACTTTCAGAAACATCCCTTCTGCCTTGAAGTTTATGAAAAGGTTCCTTTCTCCTTGAATTAAAAACATAACCACATACTCCCCACACATGATAAGGGACAGATGGGTCACCAACTTTCTTGTTTTGGTAAACTTCAGAAGGCAACAATGGCCACCTGCTGAGGCCAGCTGAGGAGGGGGCGGTGGAGACCGAGGACACCTCCCCTGCACCCTAACACCAACTAGTCCCTTGATTTCCCTGGATGTCAAGAATGACTTGCAAGGGGGAATGAGTGGCATAACACACTGCATTATTAATCATGCTACAAATAGGGCGCCTGGGTGGCTCAGTTGGTTAAGCGACTGCCTTTGGCTCAGGTCATGATCCTGGAGTCCCTGGATCGAGTCCCACATCGGGCTCCCTGCTCAGGGGGGGAGTCTGCTTCTCCCTCTGACCCTCCTCCCTCTCATGCTGTCTCTCATTCTCTCTCAAATGAATAAATAAAATCTTTAAAAAAAAATCATGCTACAAATAAATGACTTTTTCTTTGGGCAGTAAAGTGTCCTGCCTACTTGGTAATTACTAATAAACTTTTTAATATATAACTAGATCCCCTGGAAATACACAGGCTTTCTTGTTTAAATTACTTTCTTAAAATCCCTTCCTTGGAGCAACTATAAAATCAATAGTCTAAAATGGAACATTATTCTTCGGTAAAGAATTAAAAAAAAAAAAACACCTGCTTGAAAACACAAAAGCAGCAGAGACAGGTTATCGAATATGTACATAGTTCTTTAAGTCAACAGGACTCTCTATTGTCAAGGTAACTCCAAGGTAACTCTGATCAAGTGAATCTGCAACATTTCCCTTGTACTGAACTCCCCCCCCCCTTTGTTTTTTAAAGAAAACTGCACATGTACAATATAGAACAAAGGCAGAGTCAAAGTGAAAGGAACCAAAGAACAAGTAAACCTACTTGTCTGAAGCCTCTCTGGAAAGAATTTTTAGAGTGAGAGTTTTATATAAACATGTGTAAACTTGCACTTCATCAGAAAACAGTCTGGCAAAGCAACAAGGAAAAGAAAGGTAAGAAGACAAAGCTCCCTGGCTTGGCTTGGAGGGAAATAAAATAAAAGATTCCAGGATCTACCTTGCTTGGATGCCCTCCGTCGAATCTTCATCTTGGGGAAGGAAGGCCATGAGTAGTTAAAAGGGGAGTCCGAGTCAGAATCCATCTTTTTGTTTTGTTTCAATCAACAGATTCAACATGAGAGACTCAGGAAGAACTCGGGCGTCCCCAGCCAGGAGGCAAGTCTCCCGAGTCTCCCCGGGTGATGTCAAAGGAAGGAATGGGGCTGGGTGAAAGCTCCCGCACACAGGGAGGGAGAGGCCATAAATGTTTTGCTTCCTTCAGGCGTCCAGGCATGTAGACGGAGAAGGAGGCTGTAAATATTAAAGCCAAACTAGGGAAGTGAAAAGAGGAGAGAGAGAGAGAGAGAGAGAGAGAGAGAGAGAGAGGCAGCTGAGAGTTGCACTGGTAGATCACAGTCCAGTTATTCAAAAGGTCACTGAGAGCATAGGAATCATTAACTCCCCTCTTCTCGTGGCTGGAAATGGAAATGAAGAAGGAAGGTAACTGTGAACTCAAAGAGAGCTGCCTGGGGTTCAAGAAAATGCAGGTACATATTTTGTTCTGGAGCTAGAGGATCACTCTCAGAAAAGCCACCCTGCACAGTGACATCAAGGCTGAGGTTTCCAAGTGTGGACAGCCAGAAAGCTCAGGACACTGGCAAGTAAAAGCCAGCATACGCAGCGCAGGGAGTTTTCCAGAGCAATCCATTTTTATACCACTGACAGTATCGGCAGCTTTTCGGATTCTAGGGTCAAAACAGCTCTTACAATTCCTTTAACAATCTAGTCTCGCCATCCTTTTAAAGCTAAAGTAGTTGGAAGCTTTAAGTGTTAGAGATAATTGTGCTCATTAAATACATGAAAAGTCATCTACTCCTGTTCGGCACAATTGGGGCATTTTGCTTCAACTGTCACCAAGTTTGGCTTCCAATCATAAGGATTTGGGCACCCTCAGAGCTTGGCTCTAAACCTGCAGTCCCTCTCAACAGAGCTAGTGACTAAGTTACCACAAACCAAGAATCCTTACTTGGTCCCCAGTCCCCGTGAACAACCCTCTGGTAATTAGCATTCAGTAGAAGCCCATGACCACCTCCCCCTGACCGGGGACACTATTACTTCCCTTCTCTCCACGGGCACAAAGATACACGTGCCCCACAGAAGCTCAAGCACAGCAGCCAAGATCTGGGGCAGAAGAAAGCACACCCCAAGTCTCAGAGGGGAGTCTCTTCTAAGCATTTACTTAGTACTATCGATAGCAGGAAATGGTGTGTTTTCTTTTGTGAGGTCATCGGACACCCAAATAAACGAAGACTGTGGAAACAATATGAAGGTCTGTATGACTCTGCAGATCTGAAGCACAGCAATGTGCCTTAATTAACATTCCTCTTTACTCCAGGGGCGCCTGGGAGGCTCAGTCGGTTAAGCGACTGTCTTCGGCTCAGGCTGTGATCTCTGGATCCTGGGACCTTCTGGCTCTCTGCTCAGTGGGGAGTCTGCTTCTCCCTCTCCATATGCCCCTCCTCCCACTCGTGCTCGCTCACTCTCTCTCTCTCAAATAAATATTTTTTTAAAGATTTTATTTATATATTTGACAGAGAAAGAGAGCACAAGCAGGGGGAGTGGCAGGCAGAGGGAGAAGCAGGCTCCCGCTGAGCAGAGAGCCTGACGCGGGGCTCCATCCCAGGACCCTGGGATCCTGATCTGAGCCAAAGGTAGATGCTTAACTGACTGAGCCATCCAGGTGCCCCTCAAATAAATAAATCTTTAAAAAAAAATTCATCTTTACTCCAAGTATTTCCCAAACTGTTGGCTTTATCATGCCATGCTGTGTCAGAAAAGAGATGCGTAACCTGCTCCCTAATAGCTAACCCTGTCTGATTGGATGGGGAGTGGGTGAGAGGTCCGATAGAACTGGAGCAAGGGGAGAAACCACTTAATTACAAATGCAGATCAAAATTAGAATTACATGAATCACTCCTATGTTTTTATATGGTTTGCTACATAAATATAACATACAAATAACAAAATGCAACTAGGAGACCGTTGTAAGCACTACAACTAAGTCAAAATAAACATTAGTATATGTTCTACTTTGTGGCCTTTTATTTGAAAAATAATTACGTATTTTTCTTAATTAGATGCAATTTTAAGAATAAATTATTCTCAATCCTTACATCAGGTAAGAGAGTTTAAGTGCACATGGATCTTTCATAAGAAAATAAAGTCTTGAAGATGAGTGTTTCCATTCATTATCAGTTTTACAGCTTAAGAAAGTGCCAGGGACACTGTAGGCATGTGATTAATGAATGAACGATTTACACTTACTACTCTTAACCTATGGATGGAAAAGCTTTACATGTCATCTGTAAATGTTATTTAACATCCTGATTGAAAATATGTATTTCAAAAAAATTTTTGGGCGCCTGGGTGGCTCAGTTGGTTGGGCGACTGCCTTCGGCTCAGGTCATGATCCTGGAGTTCCGGGATCGAGTCCCGCATCGGGCTCCCTGCTCGCCGGGGAGTCTGCTTCTCCCTCTGCCCCTCCCCCCTCTCATGTGCTCTCTCTCATTCTCTCTCTCTGAAATAAATAAATAAAAAATCTTTAAAAAAAAATTTTTTTTAACTCAAGTATAGGTGATACACAATGTTATATTAGGTTCGGGTGTACAGAGTGATTCAACAACTCTGCATGTTATGCTCAGTAGAGCTACCATCTGTCACCATACAATGTTATTACAGTACCACTGACTATATTCCCTATGCTACAGAAAATATGTAGCTTTGCAAGAGTTCCTGCAGCTTTGTGTCAAGTGTTTAAAAATATATTTGCATTTTATTCATCACAATAGTAACTTTATTTGAAAAAACAGAAGAGGACTTGTGAGTCAACAAAGCCCACTGTCCTCCAAGGCTCCAGGAAATACTTCGGGTGTACATAGATCCATGGACCCTCGGCTGCCTCAGAGAGGTCTGTAGACTAAAGAAAGGGAACCTCCACCTGTTTAGACAGTCATCAAATTAAAATTTAAGTGTCGGATCAGGAGATAGTATTATCTTTCTCATTTTTCGTGTATGTTTAAGTTTTAGAGCCATTTAACCAGGATAAATCCCAGGTCAACAAACTACTAGAGCTATTTCTCTCCTGACCATGAGTGATACATGAGAAGAAAGTCAGGACAATCCCAAGAGAAATGTGAAAAAAATCTTTGTAAAACACATTTCTGGTAGTTGGGGTGCCAAGTAGATTCATCTTTATCTAGTTCTCCCCAAATCACAGGCCTTATTGACCAATTATCTATCAATTGATTATTGACATGAAAATTATTATAACAAAAAAGAACTACTGAAAAAATACATGTGAGAAGCTCAACAAGATTTTCTATTCTTATTTGCTTTATTTACTGACCTATTTTAAAAGTGAAATGATTGCCACTGACAGCTATATAGCATTCAGTTAACACATAAAGTGAAGTAGAAAATATTGTTTGCACACCTCTATTTTTAGGACAGCTCATTTTATTGCTCACCAAAGACTTTCCCCAAATGTGGGTCATTTATCTTCCTTGTTTTCTAGAGTAATTCACTTTTTTCCCCCATTATACCATTATGATTGCAATTAATTCAAGATGTTATTTACATCTCATTCATATTCAATGGCTTAATTTCTTTGCTTTCCCTGGCTGATTCCAACTGCAGTTGGCAGAATTCAAGGACATATTCCCAAGGCCACTTTCTCATCAGGATATTCTACAACTATTACAATGCAAGACTGTGAATGATTTCATCAGCCTTACTGTGCCTCCTTTAATTAGAGAACCCTTAGAAAATTACCTCCAGGGGCGCCTGGGTGGCTCAGTCATTAAGCGTCTGCCTTCGGCTTAGGTCATGATCCCAGGGTCCTGGGCTTGAGCTCCGCGTCAGGCTCCCTGCTCAGCGGGAAGCCTGTTTTTCCCTCTCCCACTCCCCCTGCTTGTGTTCCCTCTCTCGCTGTGTCTTTCTCTGTCAAATAAATAAAATCTTTTAAAAAAAAAAAGAAAAAGAAAAGAAAATTACCTCCTTAAGGCTACAATCATCCAGGGCAGACGCTGTTGCCTTGAAGCTTCAGCTGTGGGGAAGACCCACGTGGAAGGGAAGCTGCCCTTGATTCTCCTCATGTCATGACAACACATCACCCACTTTTCAACCTTGGTGAAATTAATCTTTCTTAGAAGGGTATTTATATTTTGATTTGAATTACAGTATTTATACGTTTTCTTATCTTCCAGTGAGACCCAAAATGCCTTGAGTGCAAGAACTGTGTCATACTCATATTTTTAAGGAGCCATAAGGTAAAAAGGAAAATTGTGGGGTTTTGGAGTCATATATATCTGCGCTTGGAGAGTGGTTCTGTCACTCAATTACTTAGTGTCACTCATACTTTCTGACCCTCAGTTGTCTCATATAAATGGGGTCATAACATCCATACTACAAAGAGTTATAAGGATCAAATGAGGTCATAAAGATAAAGAACTTAATGTAAGTTTTCTTTTTTTAAATTTAATTTTATTATGTTGTTAGTCACCATACAATACATCATTAGTTTTTTTTAAGACATCATTAGTTTTTAATGTAAGTTTTCATTAAGTTTTAGCTTAACTATTAAATAAAGACAAAGTTTCCCTTTCATTGTATTCTCTTGTACATTATAGACACTGAAGTAACCCTACATGCCACAAACTTATTTACAAACTTACTTTTTTTTTTAATCAATTTGAACATTCAAAGTTCAACCTACTGTTCTATGGGCTTGTATATGGTCATTTACATGCATATAAGTGAACTAGGAGATATAAAATGAGCAAAAAACTTAGTCTTAATGTAAACTCAAATCTATCAATTCCACAGTTCTGAAGCTAAATACAGGGTGGCCGATCTTGAATATGCTACTAGAGTATTGTTACTTCTAGTCCCGCTCAACAGAGTAAGGAAATATCTCCAAGTGTGCCCTGACCTATTTATATACATTTATCTATAAACATTTCTACATGCAACCATGCATATCTATGTTAACTAATCATGCGTGCATACTAATGTGGCCAACTCTAATTCATCAGCACACAGATCATTCTAGCCTCCTCCCCTTGGTTATCTACCAACTCCCAACCACTCCAACATAACAATAATGTCTATAATCCATTTGCTTAATTGTTCATTTCCAGCGCACTGTTACAGTGGTATAAAAACTGATAACCTGTATCCCTGTGAGAAACAACTTTATCACCTAGAGGACAGTGCTTATGTACAGTTTATTTTGCCTTTATTCTTATAGACTCTACTCACTTCCAAAGTTACTGAGGTCTGAAAACTTCTCATCTCTTACAGTAAGGAATCTCATACATTTTTAGTAGTTACATTGTTTTGTCACATTCTGCTTCCATCAAAGGATCCTCCAACTTCATTTTTTTTATTTGCACACATTGAAGTTTACTTCTGTGCCATAAAGTTCCCTGAGTTTTGACAAATGCAGTCAAAATCCACCATTATAGTATCATAAAGAAAACTTTCACCCCTCTAAAAAAAAAAAAAAACAGCAAAAAAATCCCACAATGAGGGGAATGTGTAGAAATGACAAGGAAGCCAACTAGAAGAATCCCCCATTGTGAAAGCTAGACCACTTCTCAACAAATAAAGCAGTACTAAATTATGATGCAGTGTCAAATACCCATGAATGCATACTGACATAAATGATTAAATAAATAGATGGGCAAGTATAAGTCTCCCATGTAGAAGAATTCCCAGTTATTTATTTGCCCACAAGGAAGTATACAGAGGACACCCCACCCCTGAAGTACGGGCTGCACATCTTTCCAAAGAGTATGCAAAGAGTAGTGAGGAAGAGTAACTTCACAGTGAAGAAACCTGACAAACCCTACTCTGCCACATAATCAAGGTCATCATTAACAGTTTTAAGTAATGTTGATAGCATATACCATTGATGTGATGAAAATGGCATTTCACCTCTGTGGTCTTCCTCCCAAAACCCATAACCTCAACATAATGACGGGGAAAACATCAGAAAAATACCTATTGAGGGACATTCTACAAAATATCTGACCATTAGTCCTAAAACTGTCAAGATAATTAAAAACACACAAAGTCTGAGAAATTCTCACTGCCAAGAGGAGCCTAAGGAAACATGATAACTAAATATAATATGGTATCCTGGAGAGGATCCTGGGACACAAAATGGAAATTAGATAAATCGAAGGAAATCTAAATAAAGTATGGACTTCAGTCAATAATAATGTATCAATATTGGTTAACTCAGTTGAACAAAGGCACCATAGTATTTGTTAATAGGGAAAGAGGGACATGTGGGAACTCTCCATAACTATCTTTATAATTTTTCTACAAATCTGAAATCTGTTCTAAAAATAAAATTTAAAAAAATTTTAAAGGATGAGGCAAAAAGTACAGAATCTATGTTCACTCGATGGATGTTTGCGGAATTCATGCTAAAAGACTGCATCACTTAATCATATATGCAGAATTCAAGTCATGCATAAAAGTCCACTTTCTTTTGCCTAAAGTATTATGTGAAGTAACTGCGTAGCTCTGACAAAGCTAAGTAGACATTAAAAGATGATATGCTGAAACTAATTTTAATTTTTCATAAACAAATAGTGTCTCTTTGGAGTTAATAGGTTCCCAAGAGGCAACCACAGTGAGAGGCTCCCATGTGCACCTGAGTGAGGGTAGGTGCGTCTACCCGGTTAGATCACAGAAATCTTATTGGCAGACAAATCTCAAGAGCATGGATGAAACCCAGCTAGCTTACTCAAAGTCTTCCACTTAAGTTCTGGATAACTTCAACTTTACTCTGTGATTTTTTTTGTTATTTTAATTATTATAAAGAACCACATTTACTACTAGATCTCCTGTTCAATTTGCAATGGTACCACTTCTCTATACTTTAGCTCATACACATCCTTCCACAGAATCTCACACTATGAAGAATAAATTCTATTGGCTTTCTTGCTTATGCCTGAAGTAAGGGGCCATATTTCATAACAATGTCTTCTCAATTAGCCACTCTAAAAGTTAAACCAACTTGTCCAGATAAATTGTAAGCTTTCATGCCAGGGAATACAAGCGTTAACTGCCCTGAAGTCCCTTCCAAGGGATTAACCACTGGTACTCAAAACAGAGCAAGCCTAAACTCACATAAGCGCACTACACACTGCAATGAAGCCCAGAGCCAAGGGATTCCTCTGTGAGAGCAATTCCTTTATTAAATTTCTGGACACACTGGTATACTCAAGGATTTCAGCACAAGAAAAGGGGAAGAAATCTGTCGGGCTTGAATTTTAACTTTCCATGTAAAAATTTTAAATATTATTTCCAGAACATATTTCCTATTTTTCATTTGTTTCATGTTTTATAAATTAGTAGTTTCCTTAATATTTTATTTTTGTTTGAATTTTATAATCTAATCATTTGACTTAAACGTCAAAATAGAATCTTTAGGGATGGAGCCTGTGTGATTTACTCATTCACTAAGCTATGTTTATTTGGAGTTGAGGATCTTATTTTGGAGAATGAAAATTTAGAATTCATACATAATGAGGAAATGATGGTCTCTTTAAAAAACAGTGTTGGGAAAACTGGACAGCCACATGCAAAGAATGAAACTGGACCACTTTCTTTAACCATACACAAAAATAAACTCAAAGTGGGTTAAAGACCTAACTATGAGACCTGAAGCCACAAAAATCCTGAAAAGAGCACAGGCAGTAATCTCTCTGACATCAGCCAGGCAACATTTTTCTAGATATGTCTCCTGAGGCAAGGGAAATAAAAGCAAACTACTGGGACTACATCAAAACAAAAAATTTCTGCACAGTGAAGGAAACCTCAACAAAACTAAAAGGCAACTTATGGAATTAGAGAAGATATTTGCAAATGACATATCCAATAGTTAGTTAACCTAAAAAATATAAAGAATGGATATAACTCAATACCCAAAAAACAAATAACCCACTTAAAAAATGAGCAGAAGACATGAACAGACATTTCTCCAAAGAAGACATATGACCAACAGACACATGAAAAGATGGTCAATATCACTCATCATCAGGAAAATGCAAATCAAAACCACAGTGAGTTATGACCTCACACCCGTCAGAATGGCTAAAATCAAAAACACAAGAAACAACAAATGTTTGCAAGGTTGTGGAGAAAAAGGAATCCTTGTTCACTGCTGGTGGAAATGCAACCTGGTGCAGCTGCTCTGGAAAAGTATGCCTGTTCCTCAAAAAATTAAAAATCAAACTACACTACAACTGAGCAATCACACTGGTATTTAACCCCAAAATACAAAAACCCTAATTCAAAGTGATACACGCACCCTGATGTTTATAGTAGCATTATCTACACAGCCAAAGTATGGAAGCAGCCCAAATGTCTATCGATTGATGAACGGATCAAGAAGACGTGGTATGTATATACAATGGAATATTATCCAGCCATAAAAAAGAATGAAATTTTGCTATTTGCAACAAGGATGGAGCTAGAGTATAATGCTAAACAAAATAAGTCAGAGAAAGACAAATACCATATAATTTCACTCATATGTGGAATCTAAGAAACAAAACAAACAAGCAAAAAACAAAACAAACAACCAAAGGAAAAAAGAGAAAGAGAGAAACCAAGAAACAGACTCTTAACTATAGAGAACTGTTGGTTACCAGAGGGGAGGTTGGTGGAGGAATGGGTGAAATAGGGGATGCGGATTAAAGAGTACACTTATCATGATGAAAAAATAAAATGAAAAAAAAAAAGAAAGAAAATTTAAAATTCAGAGAAAAAACTGCCCTTTTTCCCCTCCCTCAGTTACCATTTCAGAAATTACGTTGGTTTGTTGAATGAAAGCAAAAGGCAGTTTGGCTTGTACCATGGATACAAATATCAGGCCTCCTTGTAAAGCCCTTATGATATTAGTGTAAACCCAATTCGCTTCCTCTCCATCTGTGTACCTGGAAATGTACAGGTACATTTATGTCATTAAATGACTCTGAAAGCAAGTGACAATCACTGGATTTTCTCTCAGTAGTTTTTTCCCGAAGTTTTTACATTTCCCACGTATCTATGAGGATATTGATGATGATACTCATTCAAAGTCTGCAAACCCAATACAAATTGGCTTCCATTCCATTGCTTTTGCTATCTATTGCAATACAAGTAGAACCACATTTCCACAACTCTAAAAAGATGGAAACCCCAGGAAGGGGTGATTTCAGCAAGGCAGAGCTCCCTCAAGGAAGTACCTCATGGTTCTCAACCTTGGGCCACACTGAGAATCACCTGGGGAACTTTAAGAACTCTAAGTGTGGGCTTCACTCTAGACCAGTTAAATCAGATTTCTCTGGGAATAGACACAGGTTTCAGTATTGTTAAAGCTCCAAGGGTAATCCCAATGTGCAGGCTGAGTTTAGAACCACAGATTGAGTGCCTATGCAACTCTTAACCTTAACTCACTTTTATTTTGCATTTTTTACATTTGTGAGCTAATAATAGGCAAAGCATAAGACTCATGGTTTCATCAGACAGTAGATTTGGGAATTCCAGTTTAACACAGTGTTTGTATGTGTGTTTTTTCATCAGAAGAAAAGCAATATGATACTACACACCTCCAGTAAGGCTTTAGTTTCTTCATGTGCTCTAGTTTATAGTATATATTAACCTAAAAGTCCCACAATTCTTTAATTCATGGGATAGAATTCTGCCAATAAATATTCTAATTGTCTAATTTAAAGAAAAATGCTTTATTCACATTCCACAAGGAAAATATGCCCAAACAATGAAGGCACAAATAGAACAGGCAGAACACTTATAGTAAAGGACCCAAACAGAGCTTGTAATATTCAGCAGAATTCCAGTAAGTCAGTAATTTCTTCTACCAAAAACAACGTTTAAAACCTCAACAAATATAGTAAGAAAATTTCATTGAACACAACAGAAGGAATATGAGTCCATTTTTACAAATAACTTTGCATTCCCAGTGGTCTTAGGTTATTTCTCCATTCCTAGCCCCAACTCCTTTATTTCAAAATCCAATCACTGATAAGCTTTGGCTTGTGGTAAAAATAAAAACTGCCCCCCCCCCCACCACAAAGGAATCCACAGAAGATTCTGTAGCCTGGGGCATAGAGAAAGATCTGCCAAAAATCAGACTTCAAAACTTCTTTTTCAGAAGGTTGAGAGCTCTGCTAAGTTTCCTTCTCCCTGACACTTTTAAAATATTCCTTCATGTTTAACATTCTTGAGATCTCAACATAGATACACATATGTTATCAAATAACAGCCAACAGAGGGCCCACTTCTACAGACATGGGTCCCAGATTTTTTTTTTTTTTAAGATTTTATTTATTTATTTGTCAGAGAGAGAGAGAGCACAAGCAGGGGGAGAGGCAGGCAGAGGGAGAAGCAGGCTCCTTGCTCAGGAAGGAGCCTGATGCAGGAATTGACCCAGGACCCCGGGACCATGACCTGAGCTGAAGGCAGATGCTTAACCGACTGAGCCACCCAGGCATCCCATGGGTCCTAGATCTTAAGATTCCCTGCTGTTTGGAATCATCTCAAAACTGTTCCCACAAACAACTTAAAAGTGCTGTTTTATATGGTTGTATAACTTAGCGGCATTAATTTATTTCTAAACTTTTAGTTAATATAAGAGAACAAAGACTAACCCGGTTAGCCCTACTTACTTGGTGCTTTATGCCAAACCAGCAGGATTCACTACACAGTCTCCACGCACCTTACCACTGAAATCCATGGGCTTGGACCTCTCCCAGACAGACCCACAAATGGGGATCCCAAAAAATGAGTTTGTACTACACCAAACATTCTGCTCTAGAGGGGCTGATCCTCTGGATCTTCCAATGATTTCCTTCCAGCTTCCGTTTACTGAAAATATTTTTTCCTAAGCTTCCTATGTAGCACCTTTGTTTCTCCTTTGGGTCTTTTCTGTAGTCCTGAAAGTCTGTGCTGTCTAAGTTAAGCAATCTGAAACACTCTGCTTCCTACTGAACATTTCTGTCTATTTCTGCTTCCTTCTCATGACTGGTCTGGATCAATTTTTTTGGGTATCAGGTCAGGTTTCTTTCCACACCAGCTTTGGTTTATCTCTCAGAGCCTTGGTACCCACACCTCCCAGGCCCCAACACCTACTAACTAAAAGATTAAAAGGTTTTCTTTTTCTCATGTTACATATAGGCAACCAATAGTAATAGCAATGAAGTGGCCCAAAGTACTAAAGAATAATTGGGATTTGAACCTCAGCATATACTGAAAATCAGGTCCCTCTATAAAATCAAACAATACATATTATAAAAAGAAGAGCTTTTCCTCTCACTGATAAATACTGACTGGCAAAATCTAGACATTTTCCCCTTCTTCTTAGAAAAGTAACCCCTATTTTTTGTAGAAAAATGTACAGAATCATTTTAAACTACCTACTAACACAACTTACTTATGGCATATAATGTTAAATGAATAAAACAGGGCACAAAATTCTATTGTTTACATGATCACAACTATGTTAAAAATAGATGCACGTAAAAATACTGGTAGGAATACAGCTAAGTTTAATAGCAGCTGCTTTGGGTAGGCAAAATATAGGGTTGTTTCTCTCTTTTCCAACAGGTTCTAAAATTCCCAATTTTTCTACTGTGAGCATTTATTGCTTCCACAATTTAAAAATATTATTTTGGGGGCACCTGGGTGGCTCAGGTATTGAGTGTCTGCCTTTGGCTTAGGTCATGGTCCCAGGGTCCTGGGATCGAGCCCCTTGTCGGACTCCCTGCTCAGCAGGCAGCCTGCTTCTCCCTCTCCCACTCCCCCTGCTTGTGTTCCCTCTCTCGCTGTGTCTCTCTCTGTCAAATAAATAAAGTCTTTAAAAAAAATTAAAATTAAAAAATTTTAAAAATAAAAATATTATTTTTTCCAAAAGTCTTATTTTGACATGATATTCTATATGAAATCTTCTCTGGCCCACTCTCTGCCAGCCAGACCTGGAGTAGTAAATGCAGCCTTCCTTCCTGCCCAGAGCTTCAAGGTACTGGGACTTCTCAAGCACAGAACCATGATGTCAACCAATTCCATCACCACCTCCCCTAATGTCTCTACCTCCCTCCTATCTTGTCCCTTGAGGAAAGTTAAAACATGCTCACATAGTTCTTGTTTTAACCACTCTATCTCACCAATCCTTCATTTTTTCTATCCAAATAGTCCTACAATGTACAGCTGTAGGTAGGTAACTCTCAAGCCATCTTTAGTCCAATGCAGGACATGGCTGATAAATTACTGCAGGAAAATCAACATCAGTCTGAATGTCACTAAATCTGGTCTGACATACACAACTTCACTCACACTCTGGAGTATCACTTGCTAAGAGAGCAGGAGTGTCACCTTCCAGGAGCTTCTGTAATTCACCTGCCACATTGGCACTCTTGATTCGCAGTCCTCAAGGACAAACTTAACTTTTAACTGCAAATTTTCATTTCTAATGAGGCACAGTTCTATTTTTTTCAAATTCAACCCTTTAAAAGTAGAGTTCACAAGACAGCAACGTATCAAGCCATTCGCAATTTGGCTAGTGCAATGATGGTTTATGCATCTTCATTTGCAGGCGGGATTCCAAGAAGGCAGCTGAAGCTCACCATCCCTCCAAATTCTCACAGCTGTCCCCTTGCTCGTGCTTGATGTTCACTTCCCTTCTCCTTGGCACAGCATTTGCTGGGGCCCACTATTGAGCTTCTATTTCTTAATCCTATTGAGTCCTGCAGACTTGAGCCAGACAGACTCTTTCTGCCTTCTTAATTTCTCTACTGACCCATCTCATCTATGTTCTCTAAATTCATTTCCTCTGAATGCTCTGCCCTCTCTCTCCATTCTACATGCCTACAATGTAAAGGAAACACACACTGAGAAGTTCCAGTCTGCACTCTGATAGCACCAATACTGGATCCCAGCCCTTCAGCTGACATTCTCCCCTTTGAGGCTCTTATAGCATCCAGAGAACAGAGCCATCACTCCTGAACATCCCCTTACTACTCGCTGAGGTGGTTCAGAGGCCCCGGCTTGGATGAGCTTACCAGCTATTACCCACCCAAGACATCATCCCTGCAATCAACAGTCCTTTGCAGTGTATGAACCAATGGCCAGTAGGATTCTTGATGCTCTGATGGTCAACGATACAGAGGGAACTTCCGGGGCAATAAAAACTAAAGTTATAAGTTAATTCCTCAGCCACACAGTCATACATCACACACACAATAGACCTCTGTGGCTACTATTCATGGTGAACAGTACAGCTATAAAACATGCCCATCGTCACAGCACGTTCTACTGTAATAGCACTGATGTAGTTTACGAGAGCATGCTAAACTAACATCATACCATTCTGAATAATACAAGTCAGCCAAGAAATAAACCTCGATCCCACATTTATCAGTATGTCCTTGGAGACTGAGCAGAATGTAAGCACACATAAAATAACACAACAGTTTGGAAGTGGCCTTGTGGAAAGCCGTTTCAATTTCCAGACTCCAGCTTATCATCCAACTATTGCTCACTGCTTCCTGTCCCCTTCTGTCCCAGAAGGTTCTTTTAAAATCTACTACCATTTTCTTTGCATAAAGTCAGGTAAGTTTTTTCAATCCTAAAAGTTTAAATGAAGAAAAAAGCCAATGTTAGCACAAGGAACAATCATTTGTGGCCCTTTTCATAACTCACTGGGGATTAAAGTCATACGAGTTTGTCTCAAATCATTTATTACGATCCTCCTCAGACACAATGATGTTACTGACAAAACACACCGATTAGATCAGGCTACTATATTCTCCTTACCACGGGGCTTCTTACCCAGCAAATGTACCGGTTTGAGAATGGAGTTTTTAAAAGTGAAAATTAAAATCATCCTATGTAATACTTGTAACAGCCGACATTCCCCCCCCCCCCCGCCAGCAATTTGTCTTGGTAAACATTCTTCAAAGCTAACATTCCTGGAAGCATGATGTAATTTGTAGATGAGACATCCTGTATGCTCGAGCAGCAGCTATGCTCCTGGATTTAATGGCCTCCAAGAGTCATTTAAACTGAGCTGTTTGCTTCCATTTCCCCTTCCTCTTCCCCTCTTCTGGAAGTACATCATTACCCTTACCTTATATAGCAGAAATATTCAAGGTGTGCGAATTGCTTGGCAGAGTCTAAGTTTCTGTTCCAGTTTCAGTGGTAGTACCTCGTCCGAAGAGATCGGGCAGACACCACTGGCTTGGAGCCAGGCTACGGGCAGCACAGCCAATGGCCGCTGACGGTCGTGCTTGCTCCTCACCTTGCTTTATTCTTCATGACTCGCCCCCCACCGCTGTCACTGTCCTGCCCGTGCCTGCCAAATGTGCCAACAACACTCCACTGGCCTCCAGCAAGACCCCTGCGCCGTGAGGCTCCAGGCCTGGCCCCCCTCACTACTAAACTCACCCTGGGCATCATCTCAGTCTTCCCCCCTTTCACATCAGCCTGAGCACTCCTCTACCACCGCTAATACCGCCCCACTCCCGGCAACACCTAGCACCTAGCTCTGCGCCGGGGCTTTCCACTCAGCCCCAGAGGACTGCACAGACCGCCCAGGGGCCCACAGGAGACATCAGCTGATGGCCCAGGTTATGTATGTCCTCCAGCCTCCAACAGCTTCCTCAGGCTCAAACTCAAAGGGGAACTCTAGGGTCCAGATGAGCCCTCAAGAACCAGCAAGCGGCCAGGGAGACCTGGGGACATGCCCTAGGAAGATGTGAACTAGAATCTGTAGGCAGATGAGCATGTCCAGTCCCGGGGAAAAACTACCTTCACTGTGCCATGGGATGTCCTGGTGCCCAGACAACGTCTGGTCCTTCCGCAGGCTCGTCGGCTCAGCTCCAAGAGCCCCACAACTGGGCATCAAAATGGGACGGTGGTAAGCCTGGGGTTCCAGGGCCAGGCAGAATGGAGTTAGGAGTCTCAGTCCCACCACAGGCTGTCTGCCAGGGGCCTCAGTCACTTCACCTGAAACCGAAGCTGGTGCCTACCTCAGAGAAGTTACGAGGTAACTAACACAGGACCAGTCCCAAGCCAGAGTCCGGCTCAGAGCTCAACTGCTCAGGCAAAGCCTTCATTGCTTTGTCTTGGTGTGTTTTTCAAAGGATTATAAGTGGAGCCTCAACCCCTGAACTCAAAGTATTGTAACTGCTGCGGCAACAAAAACGTATCTGCATCGGTTTTGAAAACTAGACAAAGCTCCCAGGAAGGAAGGTTTTATTTTAAAATTTATTTTCTTCTGGTCCTCTCTATACCCAGGACTGGCATACGCTTAGGAGTACAGGGGAAAGCGCTATTTTGGAACATACCCGAATCTAGACTGTCCCGGTCTTCGTGGTCATTCGGTTGAACCACCAGGTTTTCCACACACTGGAAAAGATAAGGTCAGGCAGGGTTTTGACAAAAATTACTCATGTGCCCCAATTCTGTTGATTTTTATCAACTCAGAAAAAACCACCTCAGAAACTATCAGTGAAGACATGTTACATGTCTCGCCGCACATCAACAAAACTAGTCTTGTACTTACTTAGTGTTATTCAGGAGCTACAGAAAGGGAAGGACCCACCCCACGCAGAAGCCCTCCCTAGGTCCTTTCTTCCCAGGACGTCTCCCGAGCGTACTCTTGCAGTCACATTGCTGGCAAACATTTGTAGCTACCCATCTTTAAGGAAAAACTTGGTTTTGGAAAATGTATATAATCGTCTTGAATATACAACTGCAACCCAGAAAGACAGCCAGCTTTGGTCATGAAGAGTAGAGACTGAAAATGCAATAAAGCCAACTGAATTTCAAGTTATTCTGAATGTGACATGGGGTACACATGGAGGTTTGTTTTTGTTTTTTTGCGGGGGGGATAAATTTGTTATTACCACTAGATCTTCACTTCTACTTCAGCTCTGGGGAAAAGTGCAAAAAAGAAAGAGAGGCAAAGAATCATTACCTTTACATCCTCCTTTTCAGGTGATGATCTGCTGGTCACTAAATTCTTAATCTCTGCAAAAGGAATGATCCTCATCAGGATCTGCTGATAGGAGCTTTCATTAAAAAAAAAAAAAGAAAGGAAAGGAAAGGAAAGGGAAGGAAGGAAGGAAGGTAGGAAGGAAGGAAGAGGAAAGGAAAGGAAAGGAAAGG